>NC_134037.1:3816328-4130411 GCF_965140245.1 Athene noctua
AGAGTGAATTGATCTGAAGTGGAGGTGAAACAGTGAGATCTACATTAGTACCACTTATGAAAAAGAAGGTTGGACAGAAGCAATTGCTGTATGGAACGGAATCCAGGTTTCCATAGAAAGTAACTGTGCTGGGGCTGATCTACTGGAAGAGAAATACAACCATGGGGAAAAAAAAAAATTGCTTAAATATGCCTAAATCTCCTACTAACAAATGATCTACAACTAAAGGAAATACCTTATTTTCAAATACAGAGCAGTTGTCCAACAGTTGAAGTTGCTGCTGATCAAAGTTGATCAAAGCATCCTTATGATTATATATTATGGACAATCTACAGAAAAAAATGTAGTACTCCCTGCTTGTGGCATGCTTATCGGTCCATTGAAGTAAACAGGACTTTTTGTTGCTTTTAAGGCAAATCTGATAAGCTTTGTAGAATATGAATCAGTTCGTTAAAATTTGTAAAGCACGTAAATGAAGTAAAAAGAGAAAACAGTTTAACTTTTGTAGGATGTTTGCTGCATATAAAGTACAATAAAATCCCAATTATTTAGAAAAAAATACTGTTAAAATATGCTGTACTCAAGATGTTCTGGGGAAGATTTAAAAATCTTTAAATTGTGATTTTTATTTTTTTTTAAAAGAAATCTAGTCAGACTCTAGAAATCTTACTATATTACTGTATAATTTTCATACCATATCTATCTAAATTAGACAATATTTGTGTGTGTGTAATATATAAACAAGTATGTATGTATGTGTGTATATATTAACCCAGGGATCAAAATAAATATTGAAAAGCTCTTTCATTTGCAGGATGCTGTCTAAGTTAGGGGTATGTCAGGAAAAAAAAAGAAAATCATAATGAACAAAGGCAGAGGCATGGCCTATGATGTTTTCTTGACAGTCTTAATTCTGATATTCATAGAATTGCCAACTTTGTTGTGTCTTCTAGTACGATAGTACAGTGTTCCAAATGCTGAGGTGACACTGCAAATGCTGAGATAATATTAATTTATCTGAGGCATTGGCTAAGTTTTGTAAACTCTACGTGGATATGAGTGCATGCTGATAGTACCTTATGCATGTACAGGTTTACATAAAATTTACTGCATCTGTGCTATCTCTATAAGAGTGATGCATAAACTAGCACTTGACACCTTTTTGCTACTTTGGAGTCTTCATGCTCTGATTTCTGAAAAAAAACTTTTTTTTTTTTTCTTTCCCCCCCTTGCAGTTACTTCAATGAGAACCAATATCCAGATGAAGCAAAGAGAGAAGAAATTGCAAACGCTTGTAATGCAGTTATACAAAAGCCAGGTGAGGAGCTGGTCATGGTGTCCTTTCCAAAGGCAATTGCAATTAGATTTCAACATCTCCTGCTAAATTCAGCAAATCTCATTTTCTGGCTATTACTAACATATGTAGTGCCCTCAACTAGCAGTTGGTTTCTTCTTGAGCATTCTGTAACTCGTGTTGTTCAGAGCTGCCATACTTGGATGAACATGACAGTCGATGCAGTTTTCAAACCTACGTGCCAACACCAGCAACTGAAATTCCCGCCATTTCAGATATGAAGGGCAAGTTGTGCATTTGAACATTGCCTTTATCCAGCTTTGTAAATGGCACTGCTAAGAAAATAAACACGTCTGAAAGGTTTTCATTCTTTACATTCAGTTATTTCAAAATACTTACACCAGCACTCTGTAGTGATCTGAGAATTGCGTTACACTCCACAGAAGGGGGTTTTACTGGTTCTGTTTTACAGATGGGGAATCTTGTGTTCACAGACTGAGGCTTGCTGGGCATCGTACAGCAGGTCCTCAGAAGAGTAAGGAGCACAGCTTTCCCGTGTTTCAGTTTTCTTTACAAATTCTAGACAGGGGTCTCATTGGAATCTGCGTATTAATGGAGGACCTTGTATTTGGGTCAACAAGTTGCATTTTCCCTGTTCCTGGAGAAGTCATACTTGGGAGAGAAATATGAATATTCAGCGTAGTACGAGTGGACGCACCTGCCTTTGCGTAGTTTTGCTAACCAAACATTTACATACTTTTCAGAACTTGTATTTTGGATATATTTAGATTTTATATAACCGGAATAAAAATTAATGCAAAATAAGGCTAAGGCATGACTCCTGAACGTTGGAATAGTCACAGGATAACACAGAATCATAGAGCAATTTAGGCTGGAAATAATCTCTGGAGATCATCTGGTCAGGCAGGACCAGTTTAGATTAGGTTGCTCGTTTAGTTACCTTGTTCAGTTGTGAATATGTCCAAACCCAGAGGATTTCCCACCTCTGGCCCCTGTTTCACAAGGTTGAGCAAAACACTTTTTCCTAATACCTCGTCAAAATTTCCCTTGTTGCAACTTCTGTGTGTTGCCTCTTTTGATTTTGGAAGGAGAATGATCTAGTGATCAGAGCCCCAAGGAGGTGAGGATTTTATTCCTGGCTGTGCTACTGGTTGGTTTAGTAACTTTGAACAAACTCCTTAAACACTGTGTCTCAGGATTGGTAAAAAGTACTGATGCAAAGCGTTAGGAAACAGCATAGCTATCTATTTCCAAGTTTTTCTTTCTTTCACTTGTCTCATATCTCCTTACTTATTTAAGTTTGCAGATTGCTGCAATTACATGAATGTTTTGTGTGCTGAATAAATAAATGAGAAACGGTCTGATGCGGGGGAGTCTCCTCCCCGTGTAGCCTGCAGAGACCCGAGGATGCAGCTACACTGAATAGCGTCAAGGCCAGCTGAAGAGGTGTCTGTGCTGTCCCTGCAATACTGAATCCCTCCAGTCTTCCCTCTCTTACACTGGTGATCAGGAGGATTGTGTCTTGTAGCTGGCTGGTGACTGTTGGGATTTTATTTGCTGGTTTAAGTGTAAAAACTCCAGTGATCCCGTTTCCAACATCCCCCCACTTCTCCCAAAAGATCACAAGTGGCCGTGCACGATTGAGAGGGTGTGATTAGTGCTGTGGGAGCACTGTAGTGGCTGCTGGTGGAGAGGGAAGAAAGCAGATCATGGGGGGAACACACAATTTCTTCATTCATTTTGCTGCTGAAAAAACCAACGTCATTGAACTATACCCTTGCGGCACGTAGTGAGAGAACTAGCCCAAGGGTATGTGATTTGCGGCAGGGCTGTGAATTGAATTTGAGTTTTTTGAATCTTAGTTTTGTACTTGAACTAGCAAAGCAGCCCTCTATTCTCCCACAGCTCTGGATTTGATTGATTTGAGCTGCAAGGAAATTCCTGTATTTTGGATTTTAAAAAAAAAAAAAAAAAAGAAGAAGAAAGGCTACTTTGTTTTTAGAGAGATATTTGGCATTTATTACCGTAACGTCTGGGCACAGTACTCCTATTCACATAAAATTCACTTTATTCTTGGTTATAATAATTTTTCAGTGCTGTCTGTATCTCAGGGGTTTATAAAATGTGTAAGGGTCTTTTGCCTACCTGTAGCACCCACTGAGTAACAATGCTGTATTTCCTCCCCCCTGCCCCGTTACTTTCATAGGAAAAAAGTTATCGGATTTGGAGCGAGTTACCTCCCTGAAAGTGTACAATTGGTTTGCCAATAGAAGAAAGGAAATCAAGAGAAGAGCCAATATCGGTAATGTATCAGAGAGCCTGCTTTCAAGGTTTAGTACGCACACTTGCTCAAGAAAGATGGAAATTACGTAAGATTGTATTAATGAAAATACTAGAGGTTCTGACATTCTTAATAGAATTGTGGAGCAATTTTTAAAATTAGTCTCCTGCTGTTCAGATTTTTTTCTAAAATATGAGTAAGAATTTCATTTATGGAATTTCATCATTAGTGCAGGAAAACGGTGCAGTTCCGGAAGATCAGTTTTAAAAACCAAAGTGGGTATTTTGTTGGTGGAAGGAGAATCGTACTCCCCTCTGCTCAGGTTCCTTTGGGTATCCAGAATAAAATCTGAAATAAAAACCTCAGAATATCTGCATTGGAGATAAGGAAAATGGAGATGATGGCAAGTTCACAACCTTAGCATGCTGTTTAAATGAAAAGTGGTGGTTGTGAAGAGCTTTTATCTGGTTATAAGTTTCCTTGTGTCTGTGTTCCAGTGAAATGTGCTTGTTTTTTCAGCCTAAACCTGGGGGTGTCTTTCTTACTGCCATCTCTGAAACCCCGCAGGGATCTAAGAGTCCAGATGAATTGTTTTACACCTCAGATACAGCCTCTAGGACCAAAGGTGCTGCAAGCTAACTGATTTTCTGGTTTCACCTGTGCTCCTTACAGCTTTCCAAGGGGTTGCACAGTGACAGGGGGCTGGAACAAAGTAATAATTTTTTGTGATGAGCAGGATAAAACAAAAGTGACATCAGAGTCAGCCCTGCAGGTTCTTTGTGTGAGTAGCTGATCATAAGGAAATTAGAAGTGAGTCTGAACTTGTGAGCAGTAAACCTTTTAATGTCAATAAACATAAGAAATTCTAATGAGAATAAACTCACATTAGTGGCCAGGATTCAACAAACTTCTGCAAAATTTTATGCGCTTATTTAGATACTATGCATAATTATGTTTGCAGTACACAGACGAACAGATCCATACCTGCCTATTGCCAGTATTTTTGCAATTGTCAAACTTTATGCCCTTTTGCTGTCTGCTTCTTTTTGCCATGTTTGAGAACAAGAAAAATTTCACGTTGTTTAATGTGTTACTGAAATTTAATCTAGATTTCTTTTCTAAAAATGAAATCTTGTCTGTTGAAGGGAAGGGGAAACAAACCAAAGTCAGTACGAGGTGGGTGGAGTTATAGCTGTATCTTTACTGTTTGGGGTGGAGAGTTGGAAACAGATTAAAAAGAACCAAAGGGAGCCTTAGATGCATGATTCCTCCTGGAAGATGAAGATACGTATGGTTTTAAATCCCTTAAGCGCTTTAAAAAAATTCTCCATCTGTTTTCAGACACTCCCCGCCCCCCTCAAGTCTTGCCACTCCAAACTGTGTGGGAAGATCTACAGGGAATGCCCTTGCCTACTCCAGTGCATTAGAGATTAAGCTAATTTCTAATAGGACTGACTGGAAAACAAGGATTCTTACTTGCAAACAAGTCTGTTAGTTTGTAGAGAAGGATTTCAGGCAAACCAGTATCTGTACATTTGCTACTTTTCTAAATACTGAAGAGTAAAGGGGAAGAGGCGAAGAACTATGTTCTTCCAGTTATTCTAACTTCTTGAAAAAAAAAAAAAGTGTAGTTACTTTTAATTACTCTAATGCATCAGATAAATTAGGGATCCATTTGCTTTTTTCGAAGAAGCAGCAATCCTGGAGAGCCATGGAATAGATGTACAGAGTCCAGGAGGTCATTCCAACAGTGACGACGTTGATGGCAATGACTACTCAGAGCAGGTAAGCCCCACGGGTGAGCCACGTGGCCCAAGGAGGGAGAGTTCACGCGACAGATGAAGAGGCCCTCTACCTCTTGCAAATTAGAGGTCTCTTGTTTTATTTTTGCTTTTTTGTAATTGTAATGGGGAAAGTGGAAGAGCACAGCTCCCCTATTTGAATGTGTTGAGCAACCAGCATTCACCCACATGGATTTATTGTCATACAACAGGAGACTTGGCAAGTACGCAATGGGGAGGAGGAGGGAAGATGTTCAGAGGGAGGCAGAGAAGCAGAGAAGGTAGAAGAAGACAGGAGGATCTGCTCCAAACAAGCAAGTTACACCATTCACGCCACACGCAATGTATGAAAAATGTTAGGAGAGTGTTCACTCACCCAGTGCACCATGCATAACTTGCACTCTCCTTACCCCGGCGCCGTTCTAGTTATTCACCCTCCTCCAGAAAGGGTGTACAGGTCTTTAACAGTTGCTCCTATATATCAGGCACCAACATGCTTCCTGGCAAAACTAGGCATGTGTGTTCCTCTTGCAGCTATTATTTCTTTCTGCAAGAAATGTCTCCACTGTAGCCGGTGCTACAGCTACTGTGAGTTTCTTATCTGGCACCCAGACAAGAACAGCAGTAAGCCCCTGCCCAGTGCACTTTATAATCCCTTTTGTCAACCTTGCCCAGCAAGATACTGAGCACCCTCCTATAAGGTGCTGAGCTCCCTCTCTTTGTCCGTGGGAGTACCTTTCAGGAGCGTCTCAGGATCCATCCCTAAAACACTGACAGACAAAGGGTGAAGGGTGGGGGGAAAGGATTTGATTAAATGAAGTTTGATGTTTATTTGGCCCCGTACCTGTTCCATATTGTTCTGCAATGATGTGCCATTATTTGGATTGTTTACATATTTTCTGTCTTCTTTTTTTTTTTTTTCATTTTAACTCTTGCCTATTCTCTATTTTTCTTGGTTATTTTTAACCCTTGACAGCAACTTCTTTTTTAAATTCTCTAGCAAAAGAATACCCCTTCCCGCACTCTGAGCCCTCACCTACCCTAAAGTTGGTGACCCTTCCTTCACACACCTTCCTGACAGGTATTGCATCCCCTTCCCAATTTTCCTTCAGGTGTCAGTGTTGGCCAAATTCCCCCCTCAGGACTGTGTGTGCTTGGCACCAGTTGACCTGAACAGTTCAGTGCTTTGGTTCTGGTTTTGATACGAGCTGTGTTCTATGCTACACCCAACAGCTGGGGTGGGCAGATCGCTTTTAATTGACTCATTTGGGAGAAGTAGGTAGGTCTCCCTCTATAAAGGCTGCTGGTGGAGTGTATTAGCAACTGAGTGTCCTGGAATGAGTCCCTAGCATACTTGGCTGTGGCCCAGTACGACAGATATCTGGCAGAGGCATTCCCGGCCGCTCTGCTTCTGATGGGTATTAAGGCCCTTTTTATAGGTCATCACCAGCAGATTTGGTGGAACCAACTTTGCTAGCTCTGGATGATGAGAGGCTGCTCTGTGACTGTTATAAAATATTTTGAAACTGCTGCCGAGCACAGATAATTCCTTGTCAGTCAGATGCAGGACCTGAATATTGAGATGAAGCGTTACGGAGACTCCCAAACTATTTTTTCCTTCTGTGTGTTATCCCAAATACTTCAAGAAGAGAAATAAACTGGTTATTAAAATTCAAAGATTTTTGTTTAGGGTCCTTAAAAATTACATTTCTCAGTAATCTAGCTGGGCTCCTCTGTGAAGTGTAATTAGGCATTAGCAGCCAAGCAGATTAAGTGGCAGACCCTCCTGATGACCATTTAACATCCCTTAGCTGTTAAAACCATAAATTCTGGTTTCCACAAGGACACTTAAACTCTAGTAAACTTTTAAACACAACATTCATCCAAATACTAATGAAGTGCCTAAAACTCCAGAAGTCAGGACTTTTTATTTGTTACAGGGCTAAAGATGACTGAGAGGCCCTCAGAGTGTGTGCACATCACAGTGTTTGCCTGACATTTGGTGTAAATGAATGCATTCCTTTAAGTAACTTCAGGATTTTACCAAATCCTGGCTTTTCTGTCCCCCTCAACAGTTTGTCACCTGTCATCTTAATTTAAAAACATGTAATATGTGTTTTAAATATTAAATTTCACAAGTTCATCACTTAAAGGCTGTTGGAAGACTGAGAAATGTTTCTCATTTCCTTTCTGTAAATATTAATTTTAAAAAAGCGAGATGGTGGTGTGGTAACCATTAGTACCCCATTTTACAGAGGGGAGGACACCGTGATTTTGTGTAGAGTTCCAAATGAATTTATTTGATGGCTGGAATTGGAGTTTGCATATCACTGGTTCTCCTTCTTACTGAAAACCAGGCCCTATGTCTGGTGTAGACAGAGAAACATGGACAACTCACTATCAAATTTATGCTAGAATTGCCAGACTTTTAGGTCTGCTATTGTATGGCTATTATGCACCTGGAGAAGGCAGCCCTTCTTGTTCATTGATTTAAAAATTTTCACTGCAGTTCTACAGCAGCAAAGTTTTTCTGTATTAGTTTTGCTTGCCAACCATCACAGCTGTTAACGTGGTGGCCCTCCTACGGCTGAGAGACTTTGCTCTTTAGAAAACAGATGAAGAAATATATGGCACATAGTTCAGTAGGCTGCAGAACCTGGCAGTATCTTCACCTGCATTTTGAATTACGGTGCTTCCAGTCCCCTGAAATCGTTGCACTGTTTTTTTCTTAGCAGTCTAGGAGTTTTTCAGCATCTTTTTCCCTATATCTGTGTGAGTTCAGTGTCCTCACAGGATACTGGCTCAGACCAAGGGTGAGTGTAGGTTTACATCCTGTTTCTGAGTGAGGTCAATAGTAGTATTTAGAGAAAAAGTTAATTTTTTTTTATTATGGTAGTTTCCAGCTTCTAGAAGTAAATAGTTTTGAGAGGCTTCCTGAGCCAGGCATCCACTTCCAGTTTTAAGTTTGTAGTAGACTAATTTTCCCTGAACTTGCCTCACCCCCACCTTTTAAAGCCATTTTTACTTTTGTCTGATCAAAACAAAATCAGTGAATCCTACAACTGAACTGTGATAAGTGAAGCAGTGCTTCCCATTGCTACTTTGCAATATATTATCATTCCAGTGAGTGCCCTTGCTTATTAGATCACGAGAAGCCACGAACAGTTGTCCTCTATTTACTAATTATTTGTAATAAACGTTTACTGTATCAGCCATCAGCCATTTGTTTTCCCGACTGAAGAACCCGAGTCTATTTAGCTTCTCCTCCTAAGGAAGCCACCCCATGCCTCTCTTCCCCTGGGTTGCCATTCTCTCTACCTTTTCTAATTCTATTGTGTCCTCTTTAAATGGGATGACCAGAACTGTATATTCAAAATGTAAGCATATGATGAATTTGTGCAGTGCATAATGATTCCTATCTAAGTTTGGTTTCCTGACGTAACCTTGTGTATCACTTATCTTTATAATTTAGTATTTCCGCCCCCCCTCAAATTTCTCTGTTGAGAATTGGGTACGCCGCTCCTTGCCTTGCTTACCTTTGTCTGCACAGTGAGGGAAATCAGTCCTAAATTAATTCTGAAAATTCCTTTCACTCTCTACCCCTGTAACGAATGTGCAATTTGCTGCCCCTAGTCTTCACACACTAGTTTTATCTACTGGTTCTCTACTTACAGAGTAACGATGCTTCTCTCTTCTCCTTTCCACATGCACAGGATGACAGCACTAGCCATAGTGACCATCAAGACCCCATTTCATTAGCCGTGGAAATGGCAGCGGTAAACCACACCATCTTGGCATTGGCCCGGCAAGGAGCCAACGAGATCAAGACAGAGGCTCTAGACGACGACTGATACAAAGAAAGGGGAGGGTCAAAGCAAGAAGTAACTTAGTTTTAGACGTAGCACCTTAGCAGACTTTCCTCGGTCCTTAATATGTGTTCTTACAGTATAACTTTGCAGTTTCTTGTACGTCAGTTAGCTGTTAGGGTCTTGTTCTGTGAAGATGGCATGGTGCCCTCAGCCTTTGCATATACTCTCTCAGTATTAATTCCCAATAAATAATCAATCAACCAACCAACCTCCCTCTCCCAGCCCCAGTGGCTAGAAAAATCTTGCTGCTCTGTCTTAGCATTCAAAGTGCTTCCAGGTATTTTAGACAGCCCTCAATTACAAGTCTTAGGCTACACTTAAAATCTTGGATACCCTTAGAGATTGTGTTTAAAAAAAAAAATAGTCTGTACGCTTTTCCTTCTCTGAGACTGAAAGGATGCAAGCTGAGGTAGTGGCACAGGGTCGATGGACACCAGATCGGGAGTATCAACAGAGAGTAAAAAGAACACTAGAAACCCCACTTCAGCATGGGAATAAATGATTTCCAGCTGCAATAAGCCGTGCCTCACTGGTCATACAGTGACTTGATATACTTTTGGGTGCTGTGCTGAGAATGTCCATTGGAAACACATTCACATATTTCAGTTGATGTTCACATATTCAACACAGACATCCTCTACTCTCACAAGCTGCGTGGCTTAGTGGATAAGCACTGCCTTCTGCCTCTGGGACCATGATTGAAGCCCAGCCTGGGATCATATGAAAAATGAGCTGAATGTCTAATGGACAACAGTCCACTTCTCAAAACCACTATTCATTATTCGGCATGGCTAGCAGTGCCTGCTCAGAAGAGGTCTAGACTCTATTGATCTGTCATTAACAATTCCACCTTTTATTTTTCCTCTTGCCTTTTCTGACCCCACCCTGCTCCCCTCTCCACTTTGCCACTTTCAAAAGCAATGTTTTCCAGGAAGGTATTAAGGTCATAAAATGGGTGAGTGGATTTTTACACATCTGTGTAACTAATGCCTATGTCCTGACTAGCCTGAAAGGTTACTGGAGAACTTTTGCATCTGACCTTTGCTAGATAGCCATCATAGCATAAATATTCTCCTAAATACGAACTTTTTTTTGTTTGTTTAAAGGCAGGAGGATCTCTTACCTGAGAAATGGGGTGTGAATGTTTTGTGTTCTCTTTACTCTGTCCTTGTTAAGATGCGAGAAAGCTATACTGCTACGAGCAATTGAATTAATAATTGGAAGCCATACTGATAATGGATGTGGTAATATTTGTAAAGCAAACCTACTTTAAGTAGCAGAAACTAATGGAATTGTTTTCCTTGATCATATGTAGCACTTTTGTTACTTTTTTCTTAAAGATATTTATATTTGATAAGTCTTTTTTTTATCATTTGAGAATTCAAAATACCAAACAGCAAACTTGCATTACAGAGTCACCCTGCGATCACCTTGTCATCTAGTATCTAAATGATGAACTGTGTGTGCATCTAAGAAAATTACATCTGCTGGCATTGTGTGGAAATGATCTCCTGGCATTCTGATAAAATGATACGTTGCTGCTGGTAAGAGGAAACGTTTCAATGGAAACAGCACGGGAGTTGTTGGAGACGGGCAGGACTGTGTTACATTAAAAATAAAAATTAAAAACCTATGTAAATTTTTGTATATAGATATATAAAGATTTGCATAGCGTTTCCTCAACATTCCATTTTTATCTTCCCCGTTTATGTGGGAATAGCTTAAAAAGGGGACAACAGCTTAGTCTGAAGGATGGGTTTCCCTTTTCTCCCCTCCACTTGGAAAGAATGAAGTTGCTTTTACTTGGCTTGTTTTCATCCCTTCCTCACGCTTAACGTCAGATAGCATTGGGAACTCCTAAAATGTGGCTCCTCAGCAGGTTTTTAGCCAGCCTAAACCCCTTCAAGGCATAGGCTAACTAGATCATCTTTACATCTGTTAATCTTGTGAAAATTGCTTAGGTAAGTGTGGAGGAGATACTGTGCTTTCAGAGGGCACACAGCTGGCACCTCTTTGTCTCTGTAACTTTGAAGATATATAGGTAGGGCTCAGCCTCGTCTTTCACTTATGGATTTCATTGGAAAATTTATGTGCTTTCCTTAGATATAGATCACTGAAGCAGAATGAAACCGTCTCTTTTTTTCTGTTTTATTGCATTTCTTGAGTAGGCAAATTCATAAGTACCATCAGGGCAGACTCAGGAAAGAGAGGAATTGGATCAGCAGCCATTGCACCATGGCAGTTTTTTTCTTAATGTGTGTATGAATGTTTTGGTACTAAGGAGTGAAAGGATGGGGAGAGCTTTTATTTCTATTTTTGCACAGCGGAATGATCGAGCAAACTATAGCCTTAGTGGAATTTTACCTCCTTATTCATTCCACAGTCACACACCGAGCTGACAAGCAACATCCACGATTTATAGTAAGGAGATTTTAATAATCGATGACCTCTTTACGTTGGGCTTGCCACCACCATTTGTTCTGGCTGCTTCATTTTAAAAAGAACAGACTCAAACTGTTGGACAGCTGCAATTTTAAAAGAAATACTGCTTACTATACCATCTTAAAAAAAAAAAAAAAAAAAAGTCATTGTTCCAAGCATTGCATTTTTAAAGCAATAGGAAAGGATAAGAATAGTACTAGAACTTCTGTATCCTGATTGTAGGTTCGTGTGATGCAGTATTAAAGTAACACCACTAAAGTTTTATGTCTACACCATTTAATGTGGAGTATTCTGGTCTTAATTCTGTTTGTTGCTGTCAGGTAACTGCTGGTCTTGTCGTGCATCAGTATCCTGTCTGAAGGTTAAACACTTAAACCCCTTGTGAACAGCTGGAGATAGGCAGATCCTCGTCTGTAGCTTCCTGGTAAATATTATCTTCTCACCAGAGAAAATATTACAAGTTACTTCACTGGGGAATCAGACACTTCATTCCGTGGTGCCAGTTTTTGGGTTGCCCCTCTCTATTTTGGCTTTCTTTGACCATCAAGAGGTACAAGGAAAGAGTAAGACTGTTACCAGGATGCTCATGGCAGTCTGTTTCCTGTATTCTGAAAGTTCATAGTGAACAATTTGCACTTCACTAATAAGCTTGTTGGTTTGACATGAATTAGCTAAAATGGATCAGATGCTGGTGTGATGATATTAGGAGAAGCGTATGTGATCTGGAGTAAGTGAAAGAATTGGTGGAGAGTGTGTCCTGGAATTTAGCCTTTGTTCTAGGGTTTTTTTTCCACAATATGGGCGTCATCTTTGTCCTTCTGTCTGTGGATTTTCTTGAAAATCAAGCCTCATTTTTGTAGCATTGCAATGCAGTTGCGATTTGTTGTAGCCAATCTGGAATTAGTGCAGTTTGTTCTCATGTGGGTTCCCTTGAAGTGGATCTGGTGGCAGACTAGATCTACCTTTTTGTTCTGTGAATAGAGAAGGAATTATTTAAGATGCTTCTCTTCTGTGATGGGCACAGATTGCTTTTAACGTTGTAGAGTAAGTTCTGGCTGTTATTTTGTCACTCGAAGTCCATATACTTGAGTTGTTGTCTCCTACCGTCTTCTTAAAACAACAATTTCTACCTCCTCTTCTTTTTTGGGTTGTTTCGGGTTTTTTTTGTTTGGGTTTTGGGTTGGTTTGTTGGTGTTTGGTTGTTCTGTTGGTTTTTTTTTTTTAATTCCCCCACCATTTTTACTGAAGTTTGAGATCCCAGGTGTTTGCAAAAGCATTTTGAGGTGATAAAAACAAGTCGACGTAGCAATGAGTAGACATGATATCTGTTGGTACTCTAGCATTGTAGAGACAACTTCTACCTACCCTGTAAACATAGGTGTTGTTACAGTGCAATCCCATTCCTCTGTGCTGGATGTGAACAAGTTGGTTGTGAGTCAGCAGTGCACCCTTACAGCGATTTAAGGGATCTCATTAAGAAGAGCCTTCAACAGGTCAAGGAAAGCGATGAGTCCCCTCTGTTCATCACTTGTGGGACCACGTCTGGAGCACTGGGTGCAGCGTTGGGCAGGAGTGAGTCCATCATAGGGGTGCTGAGATGAGAGGCTCGGAGCACATGTCGTGTGGTGAGAGATTGTGAGAGCTGGATCTGTTCAGGCTCTGGGGACATCCTGTATGTTGTTCTTCGGCTATCTTAATGCGTGGGTTTAGAGAAGACTGAGCCAGGCTCTTCTCAGAGATGCATAGCAAAAAGGTGAGGGGCAGTGGGTTCAGGTTGCATTAAAGAAAATCACAGATGAATATGAAGAGAAATATTTTCATACTCAAGAGTGGTCGAAGAGTGGCCCAGAAAGGCAGTGGACACCCCATCTCTGGGGCCATCCAGAACTCATCAGGACAAGGCTGGATTAGAGACCTCCAGAGGTCTCTGCTGACCTAAACTATTCTGTGATTCTGTACAAACCTGCTCAGGTTGAAGTGTTTCCTAGTTCTGACTATACAAGCTGTTGTTTAAAGAAATTATCTTAATTTGTCGTTGGCTTTTTTTTTTTCTGTTTTGCTGTTCATAAAAAGTTATCTTTTCTATTCTTCTAATAAAGGGGAGCTTTATTTGCAGGGTCTGGCTCCAGGTTCCAATCAAGCCATAAGTAATAAATTTCATTAATTATTTGCTCTGTTTACACAGTTCTTCAGGGATATTTGAATTATTCTGTTTGTTTCATTGCCTAACATCAAACTGGTAAGTTTTCCATGTTTTTGTAACATTTGTGCTGTAGATCAGTTTTTGCCTTCGTTTGCAATCGTTGTCTTGGTGCTGTGAGTGCAGGTGAAAAATTTCACACAGCTGAACTTTATTATAGGAAAAATTGTAGTTAACTTAAGTGCACTGGTGACTACTGTAAGCAGCTAGACATTTTTGGTTCAGTAAATCATTAATTGGTGATTATCAGAAGCTGAAAGGACATGATGGGGAAAGAGTTACATTATAATCACTTGGATCCTCCTTTCCTTAAGTATTTTCTGTTGGCCCCTACTAGGGAAAAAAAATATACATCCCTAGGCAGACTTTAGGTCTGATCTGAATGTTATTTTGAAGAGAAATAGCAATGCTGTTTGCCAACGTGGACTGGCATGGGGTCAGTTACACTCCCAAGTGTTATTTCTGCCTTCAAGGTGGACAAGAATATGGAGATGAGTTCCCCAAGATTTTGAGTTCCCCAATGTGTGGTATACAATTTTTCCTTCACAATGAGATGCTGCTTGCAAAGAATTAAAATGGAAGCATCATTCTGGCCTTCCCCCCCAGTAGTTGAGTCACCGAGGTGTGGTAGTTCTAACAGGGTTTCATAAGGAAACAGTTCTTTATTTTTCATATAGGTAAAACCAGCAAAAATTGGTAATGGAGTTTTCAAAACTCAAAATCACTGCCCCTAAAGCACTTAAAGCAGGATGTTGTTTCCCTGCGTGTAATCTTAACTCGGATGCAAAGCTGGTTTCACACCTTTCTCTGCAGATTACTCAGACTCAGTGTGAGGTTTTGCCCGTAGTGCCGAGAGCTGTGGATGTTCAGTAGAGTACTTTTCCCCCCTTTATCCCTGGAATTCTAATTTTCTTACTAGAAGGTTCATGTTCCTCCTCCCACCTCAGCTACATCATTGTGCAGCACTCATTCCCCAGGGTTCATCAGCCTCTTTTTTTCAAGTTCATTGGATAATTACCAGCAAATTCTAGGGTTTTTTGGTCAAAATAAACTTTGCTCTTATTTTAGACAAGGCTTCCCACCCAAGTAGCTCTTGCACTCTTTGAAGTTATTTAACCTGATAATATTATTTTGATCAAAGTCTTAAGCTTGTAGGCAATAATCTTGAGTTTGGTGTAGCTTTTATCACTTGGCAGGAATCTTTTTTGGCAGGATCGGTCTTGGAAACTGTGTTATATGTCAGTGACCGAACACGTTCATTCGTATTAGACAGCTGAAGATTCTGTGTGTAGTAGCACTAGTCAGGGTTGTATCGTGATCCTGGAGTTTTGTGGAGTCAGGCGTTTTCACTGTGATTTCTTGGAAGGGAACGTTGATGGCCCGACCAAAAAAAGTACCTTGCAGTTCCCAAGAAGAGTTGCAGAGACATTTCAAAAGACAACATTCCCCTTTGGGCTTTTTTGCAGCTGGGATCTTTACTCAGGATATTGAATCAGTTATTGGCCAACAGGCATTTGGCAAGCTGAAAAAGCAGAGCCCTAAAACCTTCATTTTAGCATCTATTACTGTTGCCTGATTTAAGGGGCTTAAACCGTCTGACTAAAGATGTTGCATGTTAATGAAAAAAAAGGCATTCTAGAGATGGCAGCTATAAATTCAGATTTAAAATACGTAAAAATTAATTTTCTCCTTTGTGAGAAACGTGTTATAACTAGAAAAGTGGACTTGGTTGTTTTGAGGACTGTCAGTAAGATGACAGAATTCTGATGTTGGTTTTTGTCCAACAAATATAAATAAAATCAAATAAAGTGGCACCAGTGAAACAGATGTGGGGAGAAAAACTCAAACATCTAAAGAGTTGTGCATTGCTAACCTTGGCCTTAGGATTTCTGTCACTTAAAAATAGCCTGGAATTGTTTGTTCGTGCCTGTTTTCACGTAGGCATCCACTGAACGTAGGTGATGCTGTAGCTAAGATGGTGTTGGCACAATTACAGTAATCAGTACAAACTACTTTCTGTTCTTGTTAAGGTTTTTCTGTCACACTGTTTATGAAAATCCATATCATACTTTACTTTGAGCTTGCTAGGAAAAGTAAACAAATACATTTTGCTCTTTGGAGATACCAAGATGGGCTCTGTGATGCCTGCAACGTGCTTATCAGCGTAGTATCTGGGTGATAGTATTGACAGTTTATGTCATGGAGATAGAAAAGGATTTGCCATTTTGAGTGTGTGTGTGTAAATTCACAAAACCTCTTTTAAATGCCTCTTTTAATCAGGCTGATCAAGGAAAGTAACTAATCGGTTTGATTGCTGCAGTGTTGTTGTGCTCTTCCCCGTTCTTTCCGGTAAGCTTTGGAGTGCTCTGGCCAACAGCTTAAGCACAAGTGAACCAAAACCATTGAACTGGAGTGAACTGCATAATGGGCCTTTTGATGTTTCTGTATGTACAGTGCATCTCTCACTCAGATGGCTTGGCAGAAGGCTCTCCCTGCCATTTATTCCCTCTCTTCCCTCCGCTGTTAAATGGATGCGGGTGTATTCTGCTGATCAAAACATCCAGCACACTTCTGCTAAATCCTTTCAAACTGCAGCCAGGGTAATTGGGATGGGTAGGATAAATGCATAAGACTATGGCAGTAAAAGTGATGGCAGCTCTTTTGAATGACTGGGTGTCCTCCTGACATGTAATTAGCTGCTTTAGAAAGATATGGATTGGCATGGTCATAATTAAAAGGATTTCTGTCTTTTCTGTGATTGAAAACAGAAGATCTTCCGCCCCCTAATTCTCTTTAATACCAGTGTTATTAGTGACACTTGGAACACAGCTACTTCGTAAACTTAAATAATGACCTATTCCTAATGGTAACTTACAGCAGCAGGGACTGAAACCGAGTTTAGTTTTCTATGCAAAGCTGCTTCTCTTCCTTTTCATGCTTCCCTCCCGGCCCCCCTCCACATGTGGATTGCTTCTCAGTGAGTTTTAGAAACAAAAAGGATGTTTAGTTATGTGTGACAGCATGATTACAGATTACCCAGGGTTCTGGTTTTAGCTCCTCTTGATCTGTTTTAGAGTTGTAGTGTTGAGGAAGATTAGCCATGGCCCAGGACTCCGCTGAATTACTCCTCCTGTGTTTTCACCCTTCCTGCAGGTAGAGGTTACCGACTGCACTGTTCTCCTGGAGCAGGGAATGTGTCACTGGCTCTTCTGTGCTGCTCCAAGTTCTCCTTCGTAGTGTCTCTGTTTGGAAGCCTTACCAGCAGTTGTTGCCAAGTATATAACCGTATTGTCCTCAAGCTGTCAGCTGTCCCCTGTTGCAGTTGGCATGGGGTAGTGATACGAGCTAACCCACCTTTTTCTTAAGAAATCTCAAAATAGCCTGCAACTGGCTAGTTGGCTGGACAGTGTGCTTGCCATTCATGACAGGAGAGGATATATGGTGGTGACCTAAAATAACATCGTAATCTTTCTCTGATACGTTGCTAGATTCTCAAAAAGCATCTGTCATAGAGTGTTACGTGCCTTTTTATTCTGGTTTTTTTTTTGTGAGAAGTGTTATCTGTTGACCAGTCTTGAGTATTGCAGAGCCTGTGCTCCATTTTTGCTCTTAAGTTTCTTGTCCATATTTTTCCATAGTGCTGTTCTCCTGCTGTACTTACTTATCAGACAGGTTTATGGAGTTTTTTGGTATGCAAAGATGTGCATAGAGACTCTCAGCCAAATTTAGAAAAATTAGCAGGTTCCTACCTCCAGCAGATTTGCAGAAGAAGTTGGGAACTTCCTTAGGCTCTTAATTAAATCCTCCAGTTACTTTTCAGCTTCTTTGTACTGAAATACTTGTGTAAATCTCATCCAGTGTCACTGTGGTTCAGAACAGACCTGTGGGTCACGGGTACTTCAGTTCTTTCCGCGTGGTTACCGCTGCTGGTACTACACTCACAGTAGCAATGGTAGCACTTCTTTTCTAGGATAGAATATTTTTAGACATTAACTTGCTGCTGTCACTGGCCTCAGTTCAGCTTCCTATCCTCCTCGCCCCACCCTTTCTCCTCAACTAATTAGTCTTCCATGTTATGGCAAGATGGCATATGTAGCTTAAATAGCCCACCTCTGTAATTAAGAGGTTGACATCAGCCTTCTGAGATATATTTTACATCATTTGAGATTTAAAAATACATTTTACTTACAAAGTTTATCTGTCACGTTGCTCAAGGAGGGCAAAGAGATAATGAAAGTACATTATTAATTAATATTTCTCACCCAGTATATTCCATTAAGAATATTAAGCATATATTCCATTCCTCAAAGCACGTTTGACTTTGGATATTTTTTTTAAGTCTGCCTGCTGATAAAGTTGCTGCTATCTCTCTTTGACAGGACTGTAGTGACAGTACTGAAAGTATCCTTCAGGAGCTAACCAGAGCCAGGAACTCAGGATATCAACTCACTGACCAGTTTTTCCTGTAGCAGAGTGCAAGGCATTTCATTTATGCGTTATGTCAAGCGAGCGGATCTTTTGAAGACCAAAATGACATAGACTCTCCTTTGACACATTCAAGCTGTTCTTCTGTTCAAAAGGTTTGATGTAATTTTGGGGTGGATAGCAGCAGGAGCATCTCACCTTCCTATGTGTTGGATAAAGTGGTCTGAGTTGAGGTGGAGCTCCACTGGGTTCAGAATGGCAAAGAAGAAATTCAGTGTGTGGCTGGGAAAGACAAGATTTATTGCATGAAATACGTAACTACTACTTGAGAAGGGTGAACATCTTGGATGCTTTATGGATGAGATAGTTGAAGCAGTTTATGAAGTGTTCTGAAATCTGCAACTTACGTTTCTTTGTGCCCCGACGTGTCTTCATGGCACATCATATAAAGTTCATTACTGGAATTTGAGACGTGCTCTTGTTGGGTTTGTTGCAGAGGTAGTTGCCTGTCAGTTTAGCTAAACATTTACATCTTGGCACGCAACTCATGGGGTCACACAATGCTCATGGGGCAGTAACAGTTTAATTCTGCAACCCTTCCTTCCTTTAGAGCTCTTTTAAGTCAACAGTTCTCTTTCTCCAGGTGCTTAGAGAAAATAAAAACTACTGAAGGAATAGATCCACTCGTTTGCAGAGCTTATCGGAGTTACCATCAGTTGAGAATCTGCCCCTGGATTTCAACAATAGTCACTTATTAATGCTGGGATTTGTAGCAGAGCAAGAAGGAAACAGTCCTGACGTTGCATTGCCGGTAATTCAGTTCAGTGAAGTAGACTTGAAAATTAGACATCTGGTTAGGAGTAAAGAGTTAATAAAGTATCCATGGATATTAAGAAAGTATTTGTAAATGTGTTGAGAAAAAAAATTATTATTCAGTTTATGTTTATAAATCCATTGGATACAAATGGTAGAATTTGTGAAGAGTTGTGTGGAAAAGACAGACACTTTCAATTAGGGGATTTTGTTTTGTTTTGGTTTTTTGCATTTGGAGGGGCAGGATGTTTTGTTCATCTCGTTGGATGGAGTAGGGAGTTTGCATCAAGATTGTGGGAGGCCGTCTAATATTCAGGATCTCCTTGTAGCTGATAGACTGGTCCCTTCTGGCCTTAATTGTAAAACTATGATTCCAAAGAGGTAGACTTGTCTTTTACTCTTATAACCTGTTCATAGTATTTAATAATTTATAGAGATTCGAGTACTAGAGGGGTTCTCTGCACTAAGAACTTCTTTAAAAAGTATGACTTTCCATCAGAGAACATATTGTGCCTTATGTCTCTAAACCACGTGAAGTTCCAGTTATGTATGATAAATATCTTTTTACACTTTGTACTTCTGCCATGATGGGAATCAAACAAATGTAGTTTTGATAACAGGTGGTTTCTGTATGCTGCCGTATTACTTAAATTTGCTCCACTATCTTACAGATTTAGTCTGTTCTACTGACACAGCGACGCATACATTCATACCGGTCAGTGTTGAGCAGCTAAAGGAGCTCTGGAACAGCATTATTCTGTTCAACTGTTAATTTCTGCTTCTTAGTTGAAAGTAAAGAAAAAGCCCTGACCAAAAGCCCGGCTCAGTCTGAATTTGTAACCCTAAATTCTTTGTTGCTATTCCTTACATTAGACATTTGGGTACATGAATTCCAGTTGTTTAGGGCACTTTGCAGTGATTTTTACTATTACCCAAGAACATTCAACATGAAAATCGTTCAACATGAATAAAATTTGATCAGTCGTGACCATTTCCTCTAGCGGCTGTGCCTCAAGCAACTCTTTTTTACAAATACTTTCATCGCTTGCTAGAGTGTTTCAAAAAATATCACAGCCAGCAGAAGTCTTCTTGCTAAACTGATGTCTTCTCTTATTTCCCACATGGAGCCTGTGTTTCCTTGAAGGAATTCCAAATGAGTGTTGTGAGCTATACCTCCTCCAGCTGCTCTGAGCCATTCACTTTCCTCTGAAGTTGATTCTTGTTGGTACCAAATTTATCACATGTTATTTTCCCCAACTTCAGTTCTTTTCATAGAGGTAACTTCTTTTATCTTGCATCCAAGCTCCTTCACAGCCTGGTAATCCTATTTCACCTGGTTTACTGGTGGGTTTCTCATATAGAATTACTCTGAGCTGAACCTGTTCTCACAGTCTCTAAATATTATTTCCATCCTAATAAAAAGCATTCCGGTGTAATGCTGAAGCTTGGATTTGGTTCAGTCTTACGATATTTCCTGAGCTTTCTAGCTGAAAGACCCAGTGTGGTTCGTTAGCAGCCTTCCTCCCTTCCCTCATTTCAGTTTGGATGCTTAGATGAGCAAATCAGGGAAATAATAACTTTTAAGTATAATCTTTTTTTTTTTTTATTATTATTAATACTTGGACTGTCTTTTTTACTGGCAAGACTGGAACTGGGCTGTGCACTTCAGCAGACACTCAGCAATGTTTTAGGAAATTGCTTGCAAAAATAAAGGTATATCTCAGATACGGGCAGTGCTTCTGAACAGACTGATCTGACGTTTCTTGCACACGGTTACAGTGCTCAGGTTTATCTGTTCTGTTTAGTTCTTTGTGCTGTTTGCTGCCTCTCCCACCCCTGTTAGCACCCACTTGTTGCTCTCCACGCCCTTTCTCCCCTTTCCCAGTCTTGGGTGACTTGTGCTGTTTTAATTTTGTTCCTACCTGCATTCTCTTGTTTCTCCTTCTCTTTTTTCCTGTACAGGCACTTTATTCCCTTCACAGCTTCAAGCAGCGTGTTTATTGTTAGACATTTTTAAATTCTTTTAATACTACTAGCAGGTCAAGAGGTGTTCACCTTTCCTTTTGCCTATTAGTGCTCTATCGATTGCTTATTTGAAGTACAAATATATATAGTCCACAGCATAATAGAAATGTGAAAATTTTGTCTACTCTGACCATTTAAAAAAAAAAAAAAAAGCTCATAAATTTAGTTAATTTACAGCAGGTTCTTTACTTGCAACCTCCCATGTGAAATAAGGTAGTTCCAAACCAGACCATGGTTAAGAAAGAGGGACAAGGTAGTAGCATTTTATTTTTTTTTCTTTCATTTTATTTTGTCTGACTTGCACCTGGTGTTGGAAGCTGTCTTCATTGGTACACTTGTTTTTCTTGGTTAGAGTGCTGTTGCCTTTTTTTTTTTTTTTTTTTTTTTTTACTGTGAGGGTTGGGACACAGGATACATGAATTTACAAAGCTTTACTGAAGGAGGCTGTGTGCTGGTTCCCCTTGTCATTTTGTCCACCCAGGGCTTGGGATCACTTTTTGCAGCCAGAGTAGCTGCTTATTACTATTATTAAGTGGTTTTAGATTTGAAGGTGGTTGTGAAAACTTGAAATTACTTTTCCTAAATGAAAAATGACAGTGAAAACAGTTTGGATTTTGAGCTTCCCATCTTTCAGTATTATCCACGGAATTTTTCTCTTTCTCTTTTGACTTCGGTGTAAATTCAGATGTCATCTTGAGACTTGGGCTGAACTGAAGCTTGTGACTCGTTTCTGGTTGCTGTGGGGTCAGAGCCCTCTTTGTTCTTTTGAGAGGGACAGATTTTTCCATTTCACCACTCTTTGCAACACAAACTAGATTTTTAGAAAAACAAAACCGCAAAATCAAAAAAAAAAAAAACCAAACCCTTTTGCCTTGCTTTTGGCTCTAGCTGTACCGTTAGTCATGTCTTTCTGAATCTCATCAACAGCCAACCCTCCTTAAATTGCAGTCAGAGTTGTTCTTGAGGTTTCTGGGCAGCGCTTCTCACACCAGTGCAAACACTCAGCGTGCTGCTGCTGGCTTAAACTGGGAGAGCACCGTGTCTCTTTGGAAGTCAGATGTCAGATCCGATGTGATAAAGTGATATCATCGTGCCACAGAACCACCGTAAGACAGGCTTTTACCTTAAAGATAATACAGGAATAACAAATGTAAGCTAGACTTAGTTCAACAGCGGTTCTATCAAAGGGTGACAAATAAAAGTCAGTTGTGTCCATGGGGAGCACTATTTTCTTGACAAATCGCCTTGGCTGTCTCCCTCTTGGTCTTTTATGATCTTCCCAAGGCTGACGAAAGCCTGGGAAGTGTGAAATATGTGCAGTACTTTTTAAAATTTTTTTTTAATTTTTTTTTTTTCTTAGTGTCAATTTAAAAAGTGCCTAAGTGAGTAACAGGACTCCAGAGTGAGCTGGAGGAACAGGATTAGACCTCATTTCCCTCTTAAGAAAAGAGCCCTCCCTGCGGTCCCTCCGCACGTACGGCTCCAGACGGGCGGTGGGAGTCTGGAGCCCTGCAGAATCCACCTGGAAAGAAATCTCCTTCCTCATGCTGCCCCCCTCGGTATCCAATCTGTGGGTGGGGATCTTCTTAACCAATCTCATTTCTCAGCCAAACTTTAGCAATCTCTGATTTGGGGTGGACGGTAAAAAGGGGGGAAGCTTGGATAGAATTCAGTAGGAAACTGCCTCTTGGACTGCAGGTACAAATAGCTTCATGCATCAAACATGCCCCTCTGGATAACCGTACGTCTGAGACTGGATAAAAAAAGCTAATACGCATATTTCAACAGCCCTTTTTGGAACCACAGAGGCAGTTTCTTCCTCTATTCTTAATTATTTCTAGGCTTATAATAGTGGCACCTGCTAAACGTTTTGTCAAAATAATTGTAAGTGTTGGCAGGTGGTTATAATTTTGTAAACATACATGAGAGTTTTATGTGGGTGAAAGAAAAAAAAAAAAAGATATCAATGCTAGTATAAAAAATCGTGTTAAAGGAGAATTTCTTCTGACCATAGTAAAAGGAAATAACAGAACACTATTAAGATGTATTAGTACCACTTAAGGATTCAGAAAATGAAAGCAATCCATATGTAGATATTTTATTTTTCATTAGTAACAAAATATGTTGTTTTCACTGACAACTTAATAACATATGAGTTGGGAAAGCCTAGGAAATTACTGTTGGCAAGAAAAACTATAAGGACATCTCTTTTGCAGAGAACAGAAAATTAGCTTGTAGGATGTTGATGGGTGTTGATATAAGCAGTGATCAGATGGGAATCTGTTGCTGGGGTACTAATGAAAATAAAGTAGTTGTGGAGCCTAGAATGCACAGGGACCGTTTGACGTTGTACTGTCGCCCTGCTCTAGAGATGCCTTTTTTTAACAGTGATTTTTTTTTTTTTCTTTTTTTTTTTTTTTTTCCCTAAACCAAGTGATTGTCAATAACAGTGGTTGTAATTGAAAAAAAAGATTAATGTAGTTGTGAGTGTTGCAAACCTAGAAGTGAAAAGACAGTGGAACAGTATCAGAGGCACAAAAAAAAAAAAAAAAAGGCAAAAACCCCAAACATAAACCCTAGTAAAGCTCCGGGGAGCCATGTTGTGGTGTTTGTTTTTTTTTTTTAATTCAGAATTTTGTGCGTCTTAATTTTGTTCCACTGTCACGTTGACTTGGGGGCGGGGGGTGGGGTGGGGGGTGTCGTATCAACCTTGCATCTCCGCTAAGGGCAAGCGAGCATGACCATAGTGGTAGTGTTGTGGGTGGTGGATGGCTGGCAGTCGCCTACGGTTACTTCACGTGTCTACAAACGCATCAGTAACGCGCCGTGAGCTGTGTCCCATCTCCGCTGGGCCCCCTGGCTCACCAGAGGGCTCTTCGTGTCTCTTTTCCTCCGTCAGCATCTTCCACTCGTGTTATTTGTTTCTCCCACCATGTGCCCCGACGAAAATGGCACCTGTGTCTCATCTGCTGTAGGTGTTCTGCCTACCTCAAGAGGTAAACATGGTATCCTAGAGTCCTGTGTTCAGTTTTTTCTTCTTTTTTACACGAGCACTAGTGCACGCACACACAACACACACACACACACACACTGGAATGTATATTCTCCTCCCCACCCCCCACCCCCAAATAACCTCTTGACCTGATCCTTGCTGTAGCCACCACCAACTCCTCTTGCAAATTGGATGCTGCTTTAAATGTGAAAACAAATGTTCAAGAAGCTATAAAACCTGAATGAAAGCTAAAGCTGAATTTATAAAGCCTTGTTGCATATGAGCCAAAAGTGCAAAAAGCTCTATATAATGAACTAACCTGCCACTCATATAAATATAAATATATATAAATATATTAAAATCAGACTGTTCTACAAAATTGTGTATTTGTATTTTTGTGTACGTACAATTTTCTGCTAAGCAGAAGGAGGATGTAGTATAGGATGATGTGAGAAGAGATTTTGTTTAATCATATTTCTTTGTTACTTATTTTTGTTAACATCCAGATGCCTGTCTTTGTCTTATGTGTATGACACTGTTGGAAAGGTGCAGTATCTCTCTCCCGCCCGCGTATTAAACCTCTTCCACCGTGAAAACAGTTGGGTGATGCTACACATCCTCATCAAACCCTACAAATATGCCCAAGGTCTATGATCTTAACAAGGGCTGCTCGTTCAGCTTAAAGCCGAGATATTTCATGTTGGGGTGTAACGGGCGTGTTGCGTTGTTGCTCCTGGTAGTAAATGTCCGATATGTGGCGATCGGTTGCGTCTCACACGGGTGTTCTCCAAGCGTGCTCTCCACGCCATCCACGGTCTGTAGTAGCTTTACTACTGGAGTTTCAGAGCGGAGGGGGGTGAAAAAAATGAAGTAGGGTATATTGGGAGGGAGGATGAACAGATCCTTGTGTTGGGAAGTTGATTGTGGAAACAAAGACAGCAGGGAAGCGGTACTGCGTGTCGCAGGGCAGTGGATCTCAGGTAACGCCACCGCGGAGGAAGGTGCCACGGGGAGCTGGTGTTCCCCCCAGCTGGCTGCACGCTGCCAAAGTGTTATTTTTTTGCTTTCAGGAAGGCAGGTTGGTAGGGCAGGTAGGGTGTAACTTGCCCTGTGCCCCTTCAGCTGCATCCTGCCCTCCCTCGCAGGAGTTGCAGGCGCAGCTCCGCTGGCTCTGGGACAGTTGGGTCCGTCGCTGCGAGAGCACTTGCAGGAGCCTTGTTTGATGAGGTCCATCTTCTCATGGCTTGATGCCCTTGCAGTAAAGACACTGATTTTTAAGAAGAATGTTCTGAAATCTCCTCCAAATCACTGCATTTATCTGCAGGGTGCCAATGGGTCTGCTCCACCGTTTACCCCAAAGGAGAAAAGTCATCGTTTTTCTCCCTTGGTTGCTCTTGGGAATCCGTTGCAGAGAAACTACCCAGGGAAAGGGGGGAGGTCAAAGGAAAACTAGATAAAACGAGATGTAGTAGAAAAAGTAACGCAAAGCTTTGGGCACGAGGTGGTGGGTGTTCACCTTCCAGCCCCTGCAGCAGACCTGCGTGCTTCAGCGTTCCCAGCCCCGACGTGCAGGTGAGAGTTAACATCTGTCACATCTTCCTCAGGCGCCCCGTACTGCGAGAGTAGGAACTATCAACTTCTTCCCTTGCGTCCTTTGCTCTCTTTTAATATTTTATTTTAAAATTTAATTTCTGACGTTGTTCGAACTGAATTTTGGCCCAGGGAGAGCGATACTGCATCTTTACATGTAGGGCTCATATTTATAACAATGTGTAATGACTGTAGCAAAAGTCCTTGTTTCTATATGTGAATGGACAGAGAAACAAGTGCTCTATTGTATTGATTAAAATAGTTAAAATGAGTCCTGTATCATTGTATCTCCTATTCTGGATTAGTGCCTTTTGGACAGTAGACTGTTCTGTAATTAAAATGTAGTATAACTGCTTTTTTGTACAGTTTTGTTTTAATAAAACTTTTTTTTAATTTGTGTTTATTTTAGTATTGTACCTATTAGAAAATAAAAATGTATAACTCAACAATGATGCATTTCTTCTAGAGTCCTTTTTGCACAAAGCCGTGACGGGGTGTGAGAGCCCGGGAGAGGCACCTTGGACGCAAGTAAAGACCTAAAGCGTGTCTTGAGAACTTGGTAAATGTAGAAAAGATTAACTTGGACTTAAACCCTCTGTACCTTCCCTTTTTGGTCAGGACTGTCTCTGGGCGGGATGTGAAGGTGGTAGATGCTACGGTGCTACATTTGGAGCCGTGGCATCACGTGGAGTTTGAGCTGTGGGCTGGTACCGGTGGCTGTTGAGGCTCTTTCCACTAAAAGGTGTTGAGTAGAGTTTTACCTCCTTTGAGTGCAGCTGTGTTGGTCACAAGTAAACAGACCGGTCATACAGCAACGTAACGGCCAAGGCGATGGTGTGTGCAAGGCAAAAAGGGGCAGTTCTCTTTGGAAACCTCCCCCCAGGAGTTCCCCTCCCTGGAGGAGCTGCTGCAGGGAGCAGGCTTGGGGATGTTTGGGAATAAAATGGAAAAGGGGTTGAATTAACGAGGACAAGTGTAATTTTTGAGAAGCCAAAGGCATGAGGAAACATTGGCTGCCCTTTCATCCTGGCCTGGTGGTGCTCAGGGGGGGCTCCAAACAGGGTCTGGGAGGTGGATGGGGAAAAGATTCATAAAACCCGGGTGGGAGTTGCTGCAACTGGCAGGTATGAATTAGCCAGGTAGCAGAATGGAGCCTTAATATCACAGAAATCGATTTACTCCTTGAAATGGTGCCTGGGTTCTGCAGTGCTGGTTAAAAGTGGGAGTCTGCAGCCAGGGGTTGAGTGGTTTTGGCCAAAAATTTTGGGGCTTTGTTCAGGCTGAACACCCCCAGGCCAAGGGGCAGGGCAACTCTCGTGGTGGAGCTGCAGATGATGAGTTCTACACCTTAGAGGTGGAAGCACCTTTGAGATTGGTCCTTGGGGCGGAGATGAGCCAAACGTGTCATCTGCTGGGTTAGCTGGGGGGGGGTCTCTCCTGGGGGAGCAGACTGGGGATGGGGGGCTGAACCCACAGGGAGGGTAGGGCTGTCACCACCTGCCAGGCCCTGCTGCCCAGCTTTCCACAGGAAATGGTAAAATTAACAGAAAAAAAACAAAAAAACCCAAACCCACCACCACCCAAAAAAAAAAAAAAAAGGGGGCCTTGCTGTAAATCTAGTGTTGTCTCACTATCTGGGGTTGAAGGCTGAGCTCCCAGAACTGTTGGGTTTTGAGCTGTTTTTCTCACTGTTTTTGTTTTTTTTTTTTACAAGTTAATCCCCAATAAGTTTCATTTCTAGTTTCCATCATAAGGGCGACCCTCTGGACCAACTCGGTGATTACGGAGGAGCTGATAACGCTGCTGACCATCGGGGCCCAGTCCCCCAGCTTGTTTCACAGTCCCTCAGAGGGAGAATGTGAGAAGATTCGTGCGTAGAGGGCAGGAGTGGTGAGGAGGGGGCTGTTCCCACCCTGACAGGGTGCCCACACAGAGCCCTTTCCGGAGGAGAGGGGTCCCTGGCGCTGCCCTGAAGGGTGAAGCTCTCTCCCTGCCTCACAGATGAAAACTAGGAGTGCAGAAAAGCTCAGTTTGGAAATTAAAAGAAAGAAAAAAAAGAAGAAAAAAAAATATAAACACAGATCAGAGGCATGTGCTTTGCAAAAAAAAGCTCCACTTCCAGCCCATTTTGTGCTTTTGTTCCTGGGGAAGCAGATGATCAGGGCACACAGTTTAAGGGGGAAAAAAAAGATAAAATTTCCTACAGGTTGGTGTCCAAACGTGAGCAAAATCCCCCTTAGAAGTTGTGATCCAGGTCAAGCGAGAAGCCTGTGCGTGTGTGAGCCCCCCGCCCCCTTCCCTGGCTGCCTCCTCCAGCTGAAATCCAGCGGCTCTTGACTTCCCCACTTGCCTCTTGTGGCAAAGGCCTTGGAGAGGAGGACAATGAAAGTGGTATTAATTTGAAGGAAAGCGGGGGAAAAAGGTGTTCTTTGTGCTTTGTTGTTTTTTAGTGGTTTTGTTGTTTTTTTGTTGTTTTTTTTTTTTATTTTCCTGCTCTTTTTTTGATCGGTGCCTTTTAAAAACAGCTTTGGCTGAAGAACAGAAAGCAGAGTGCGGCTGCGGTGCGGGGAAGGTGTTACAACCACCTTCTGGGGAGAGGGAGTTTTGAACAAAGTAACGCCACTTCAAAAGGCTCCTGTGTTTCAGCCAAAGCTTTTTTTTTTTTTTTTTTTTTTTTCAGAAGGTAAAACATTAAAGGGAAGTGGCTTAGGGAAAAAAAAAAAAAAAAAAGCAGCTGTATTTTTGTGCACTGATTGCAAGACACCACCGATAAAAATATCCTTTGCTAAATGACTTTCAGCAGGGATTGTGGACTCAACACAGTATTTGTTGCTTAAAAAAAAAAAAGGGGGGGGGGAAAAACCAAAATAAAACTACACACACACACACACAAAAAAAAAAAAAAAAAAGCCAAGTCAAACCCTGCCAGTTGTTTCCAACATGAAGCCATATTTTGGAGAAAAATCTTGCCAAAGCCGTGCCCTAGGGAGGACGTTTCAAGGGTGCCTTGCTGCCCTGAACCAGCCGCTGGGTGCGTTGGGTTTCTCACCACCCCGAGGCCTTCCTGGGCGGGTGGCAGCAGCGTTCCCTGCAGCCTGGCAGCACCATCCTCCGTGCCTGCACCTGCAGAACAGCCCTCAAACTCACAGCAAGGCCAAAAAAGTCCCTGGGAATGCCCCCACCCTGCTGGGGGGGAGTGTGGGGGCTCACTGGGCGCAAGGCAGCAGCAGGCGATGGTTTCCACGTGTGCTGGCCCTCGAAGGGCCAAACGTGGGTCGTTCAGCACCACTCGCCTTCACAAAGGGCTTGTGCGTAGCAAGAGGCTCCGTTACAGCACCGGGGTGACCCACCAGCACCTCCGTGCCCACGGCAGGGCCCCTCGCGGCTCCACAGCCCCTCCTCCAGCACCAGCAGGTGCTTTCAGCACGATGGGACAACCTGCAGCATCATCCCAGGAGGTTTGACTCGGGGTGGCCGTGGGGCAGCGTCGCTGAGGAACGTGTCTTTGCTTGGTGCTGCAAGAGCCTGGGAGGAATATTGCTGCACCCTCAGGAATTTGTAATGTTTCTGGGTTGGGTTTTTTTTAAAATTTATCGGGTTGGTTTTTTTAGTTTGCTGATTCACTTCCATTACATTAATTAGAGACACTGATAATCTGTAAGAGGCGCTTTCCCAGCCTCCCCCTGCTCTGCCCAAACCCCCCAGCCCCTCACACAACCCCCAGCAGCCGCCCCCAGCCGTGTCAGTACAAGGTGGGGGAGCCTGGGGCTGCCATGGCAAAAAAACAGGCAGAGAGCTGGGACGGTTTGGGGTTTGGTCTTGTGTTGGGTTAATGGTTGGACTGGATGATCTTCAAGGTCTTTTCCAACCTCGATGATTCTGTGATCCTGTTTTGTTTGTTGGGTTCTTTTGGTAAGAGCCAAAGCTTTTACACCCCTGACCTAAGCTTGAGCTTCCCCCCATGTGACACTGGTCCCTGCCAGCACCAGGGCTGAGTTTTTAGGCTGTGGAACAGAAGTTGCCCTGACCCTGGAGTGCGTGAATGTGCAGTTTTCATTCCTCTCTGCTGCACCTCACAGCAGCGGGGTAACGCCAGCAACTGCTGCGATATTCTACTGCCACGGACAGCGAGGCCTCCAGGCAGCACGTGCCTGCGCAGAGGACATTGCTTAGTTTTCAGACTAGCAGTTAGACAAGCCCAAGACTATCTCACAGTTCTTATTCAATCTGGATGCCTGATCATGAAATAAATAATTTCTTCAGCCGTACATCGTAGTCCTCGTGTTGGCAAATTCATAACCAGGACAGACTGGCTCTGGCAGCAGCCGCCGTCCCTGTCCCCTCGTGGCTGGCTGCTACAAACCCGTTGCTGAGTGCGTGGAGCCCCTCTTCCCCTCTGCTGCGTCCTGCACCTGTACAATTTGGGGGCAATCAGGTACCAGCTGGCTGCAATAACATTAAAGTAAGTGTTAGCACTAAGTTCAGTCTGATCTGGTTTTCCACAAGGAGCAATCTGCATCCCTGCTCCCCCCCCCACACTAACCAGGTTGTGGATTTTTAAGCAGTTTCCCTGCAAAACTTGTCCCATCCCAACTGGCATCCACCTTCCCTGCCCCTGAAGCACTGGGAGCCTTTGCCCAGTTTCGGGGGGCTGAAAGGTGTTGGTTTTTACAGCCCATAAGGGGAACAGAAGGAACAAAGGAAAAAAAAAACAACAAATCATTGCAGCACCTAAGGGCCAGGCCAGCAGCAACAACCCCTTGTCCAGGCTGAAGCAGGTTGTGCAGGGGGAGCATGTCCAGACCTCCATCTGCTTTTATTTAACAGTAGGGAAAAGGAGTGTTAAATAAAGCTTTTCCCCGGCTCCACGGAGCTCTGCGAGGAGGATTCCCACACCTCATTGCCTGCAGGCAAAGGGTTCTCTTCCCCAGGGAGGGAGGATGGAGGGAAGGTAAAGCTGTGGGTCTCTGCTCATCGATGGGAAGGTCCCTAATTGCAGGCAACAGGGCAAAAATTTTGTCTGAAACAGATCTCAGCACCCTCGAGTGATGCTACTGCATCCTCGGGCTGCGAGTGCCTCTGAACACTCTGGTGACACAACCCGGATTAACAAAGCACAGACTTACCGGCTCTAAAGAAGATGTTTATTTAGGTACTGCAGGCTGCATGGCAGGTATAATACAATATTACAGTCATTTAGTATTGTACAGAAATAATTAAAAACTTTACAGCTCATTACAAAGTCTCTTTGGATTTCAGCTCGTTTAAAGTACACGGATCGACACGTAACACCGCGGTGTCAACAGCCACTCTTTATATACAGACCCACTACATTTACAGAAATCAACAGGAAGGGGAGCTGGGAAAGGCTCTCCCGAGACACGGCGGGTGTTTGAGGGGCTGAAAAAAAAAGCCAAAGGGCCGTGGGGTGCTGGGAGCAGGCTGGGGGCTGTGGGGAGGAAGGGGCACCCAGGGCAGGGAGGGCTGAGGCCAGGTGGGTCTCAGCCCGGCGGGCTCTCCTGCTGCCTCCGGGTGAGTCTGGCAGCAGAAAGCGACGGGGAGAGCAGCTGCTGCTCCTACCCGACAGCAGCAGCAACGCTCCTCGGACAGCAGCACTGTCCCTCCCGCCCCGCGCTCCCCACGCCCGCTGGGTTTCAGTCCCAACCCACTTCCCCACGCTCTCCCGCTGCGGATGCCAGAGCCAGGACAAGGCTTAGCAAGGCTAAACCCAGCCTAGCCGGGGGCTCGCAGCGGAGAGCAGCAGCTGAGACCTCCTTGGGGGTGAAAAACCCAGCGGCGGTTTAGCAGGAGGGTGGAGAGAGCAGAAACCAAAGGTGGGCAAAGATGCAGAAACAAGACACTTATTTGTGACCCCAGTTCCAGAGAATTTTATGGTGTGACCAGCCTGCACTTCACTTGTCACCATGTTCCTTTCCTAAGGGCCAGGCAGCCCGGAGGCCGGTAGGAAATTCCAGCCCCTGACCCAGGGGTAAGGCACTGGGAAAACTGAACGTCTCGTGCACAGAACTGGCAGTACCAGCCGAAGGACAACAAGCATCGACACAGAAAAGACTCTTCAGCAGCTCCGTTACCGTACGCACGGGTCTCTGCCACACCCGAGCTCGGTTTGTCCAGGTTTTCATGACGGGTAGGTAGGAAAAAGGGGGGTTTCTTGGTTTGTACGACAGCAAAGAGGAGCTGAACGTCCCACCTCGCGGGCAGCCTCCATCTCAACCACTGACAAAACTCTCTTCTTACGAGCTCGGGCAGTATTACCACACAGAACTCGTTTCTATTAGTTTTCCTTAACTAAACTACTCATTAAACAGCAAAGAGCCACGGCCCTCCAACTGAGAAGGTGTGATGTTGGCCACAGAGATCAAAACACCATGAGCGCGCTGAACATAACACAGGAAAAAGGCTTGGTTTGGTTTGAGAAAAGCCCAAAAGTTCCTCTGAAAAAGCATCCCCGTGGCTGACCCGGAGCAAACGACTGCCCACTGCAGAACCCCGCGGCCCCCGCAGAGGAAGGGACCTGCAGATGCAGGTTTGGGCTGTTACGTTTCCTACCCACCAACACACATTTTCTACACCCAGAACCCCAGACCCATCCGCAGTTCCGGGACACAGAAAGCAAGCTTGCACCACCAAGCAGACACAGGAGATGAGACACTCCCTACAAGTTACAGTTCCTGCATTAAATATTCTTTTTCCCTGTATAAAGTGCATGAAAATATTGGAAAATATGCATAGCTACTAACATGCCAGCCACAGCTGCTGGGGCAGTTGCAATCAAGAGCACCTTCTCCTTTATGCTGAGTGTAGAGTTTTCCCAATGTTATCAATAATAATAATAAAAAATATATATATTACCTTCACTGTGGTTTTAAACTGTTTTCTGGTTAGTTGGCTTAGCTGGTGCAGATGGCTTTTGAGTAGAGGGGTGTGCACTTACTGTGCCAAAATCCTGGAAAAATATCTTTTGAAGAAACCTCATGTGCCCAGGAAAGCCGGGATGAGCAGGAGGGAGTTGGAGAAGTCCTCTAAGAACATTCTCACGGCCACATTTGATTTGTTTGGCTTTCTGGAGCTTGTGCTGAATCGGGGTGATGCGGTTAGGGTGGCTTCATTTTTGGGGCACGTTTCAGGGTGGGATCTGAGGAGAGGTTTAAGCTTCAAAAGTCAAACAAGACTGTAAAAACCAAGAGAGCTACGAATCAAATCCTCCCTCCACCCAAGCCAACCAGCTGCTCTGTTAACAGAGCTGCTGCACCACGCTCATTGCCCACTGGTGGTTCAAACCACACCAGCCATAGTTAAGATATTTGCTTCCAGGACAAGTTATCCTAGAGGAGGCAGCGAGTATGTTCTGCTCAAAATGTCTTTCTTACCCCTCTAAACACAGGCAGCATGGTTTTGTACCACGATTGAGGGTGGGTGGAAGAAGAAATCCACCCGTATCAGCCTCCGACCACGTGCCCCAGATGTGCAAACATACATCCTGACGTGGTCAGAGGTGCAGTACAAATAAAACCAGAGGAATTTATAGCAGGGAGCATAAGGAGTGAACTATTAACCCAACTGCCTTCTGCCTGACCCGCTCACCCCTGAGACTTTGATACCTTTACATGGGTCCCACACAGCTCCAGTCTTCAGAGACAGCGGTGCAAGAGAAGAGGCTTCAAAAGGACTTGGACAGGTTCTTCCCTTCATATCTCCCCCCCCCCCCTTCCAAAGGGTCCACCTAGCAAACATCAAGAAGTTTTAAAGATATTCCTAAATCCAGTAAATGAAATGCTGAGACTGAAAACCACAACTGTCGGTGAGGGGCCATTTTCACGTCAGTGAACTTTCTGCAGCACGTCAGAACAAAGTGCAATTAGAAAAAGGGTAAAGATGGATTTTAGAAAACTTACAAGGCAGTACAAAGAGGCATCGTATTAATTAGCAGGTGGTCTTTCATCAGCAAGACTCATCACACCCCAAAACGAAACGAAACGTCGTTTTGCTGCACGAACCACATCTAGAAAAACAGTTACAATTTTTTAAAAAACCAGGATTTTAGGGTCTGAATTCTTTATTACTGTATTTCTCCCATCGTCCTGGCTCGAGCGGACAGGAGCTTCGTGCAAAGGAAAAGGAGGAAAAACTGTACACTAAAAATATCTTTAAAAGCTGGTCTGTACATTTTATATTAAGATTTCTTTACTAAAATTCAAGAAACACTGACACTAGTTACACAAATTGAAAGGATATATGAATCCCTGGCAGTACTATGCATGCCGCATTGTAACCCATCCCACTTATTTCTGCTACAGATTAGTTTCTATTTTAATTTTATTCCTTCTGCATAAATGATATTAATTACAGTAAATCAGCATAATTATCTCCTTTGCTAAGCATCCCTATCTCCTTTGATGACAATGTATCTTTCCCTTGGACCTCTGAACCAGATGGCTAAGGCACTTAGATACCCACGTGCAGCACGGGCAGCAACTAGATACATATTAAAATTTAATCATTAATTTAGCATCCTAAATATTCCCCACATAGATAAAATGTCTATTGCTCAAGCTGTCCAATCCCCCCCCGCGATGACTAAACAAGATATAAACAGCTCAGAACAGAAAAGTCTGTGGCCTTCCTTGATCTGTTAGAAAATGAGCGTGCGTACGTCGATGCGCGCACACACGTACAGGGATGGAGCATCTGTGCCACAGGCAGTTAAAAAACTAGCAAGGGTTACCAAAAATAAAATCAAGTTGTATAAAAGCCAGCCCAAACCTCCCGTTTTCAAGAGAGAGATCAGTTTTGGGGGACGACTCCTCAGCTGTGCTTTCGCGCGCCGCCGGGACGGTTCAGCTGGCGAGGGAGGCACCTCCTCTTCGGAGGGATGCTCAGCAGGGTGTTGGTGGGGCTCCTCTGTGCAACGTCAGGCGGTGGATGATTGTAAAGCGCAAACATTTAGTCATATTTTAAAACAATAAATAAAAATAAATAGACTGGATTAATCCCGTTACGAGGACAGCGACCCTCTGCTTTGTATAACTGGTAAAAATCCGAAGGCTGGGTGGAGCACTGAAGCGCTGAGATCTCTGCAAAAACCTTCTTGGGCCAGAGGGCAGAACCAACAAGAAGGTGGCCCTGCCACTTTGGGGTAAGTGGGAGAGGGGATCCTGTCGCAGTGAGAGCGTATGTTAAAGAGACTAGACAGCAAATTCACTCAACTCCCCTCTTTCCTAAAAAAGAAGGGATCAAAAATATGACAGAGTGGGTCACAGGCCTTCTCCCGTTCCCAACAAATCAGCTAGAAAGATTGTGCTGATTTCCATGGAAGGACAGAGGGACAACAGGACAGTAATCAAAACAGGCACTGGTCCCAACTGGTCCCAGGTCACATCACCAAAAAGCTGTTGTTTTTTTAAATAAAGGGGCTTGGGAGTTCTTTATTTCCAAATAAAAGTTTTATGTTTGCTTCTCTGCCTGTCTGGAATCAATATAACTTTGCCCTTTCACCAAGTATGTGACAGGGAAACAGCTCTTACGAAATTAGAAAAGAACTGTTATTTGGGGGAGTTGTTTTTTGGTTTGGGTTTGTTGGGTTTTTTTTTTAGAATTGCCAGTCACACCGAGAGAAGCATCAGTGTGTGGGTAGTATTTTATAGCTATTGGAAAGCCATAATTTGAACAATTTATGCATCTCTCCCTTCTCTGAAAGGTGGAAGAGAGCAGAGCTTACACCCACCCACCGCCTGCCGTCCGTCATACCCTGAAGCGTCACGATTTGTAACAGGAAACGAAGGACGAAGATCCAGCACCATGACAAGGCAAAGAATTAACATGTCAATCACCCAAAGCAGAGGGAGGAAAAAAACAAACAAACAAACAAACAACCTTCATTAGTGTTTGCCACCAACCAGAAGTTCACATGGATGGTTTAGCTTCCCCTGGCTGCGTCGCACGGCGTTTGCTGCGGTGGGTAGGGCTGTCTCAGTTTGCCCAGGATTTCCTGTTCTCTGCGTTTTTCTGGCTCTTCTCCAGTCGCAGCGTGGATCCTCCTTCTGATTTCGCCAGGGCTGTGAGTGAAGCCAGGTTGGAGGCTGACCCGGAGAAGTTGCTGCTCTTCCTGTTCTCAGCGACGGCTCCTCCTTGCAACCTCAAGCCGGTGCTGCGCCGTCTGGCCGGTCCCGTGGCCTTTTTAACTCTGCCTGGTTTCACCAGCAATCCGTAGCCTGGGTTGCATCTGAAATACTGCTTCCCTCCAATCGAGCCGTCGTTCTTACCTTTGCCAAGAAGAGAAAGAAAGATGATGGACAAAATGGTTTTTATTCCATGCGTACAGTGTGCTACTAGGAGGATACCAGAAGAAGAAAATGCTGAGAGGGAGAACGACTGTGCCCTGTGAGTACACTGCGAAGGCAAACACTCAGGAGGAGAGCGTGCTACGGGCACTAGAGGACAAAGCTGGTACAAGAGCAAACAAATCTGAAGATTGATACACTTACTGATATAAAGACAAGTCTTCCAACTACCAGAGAAGCAGAGAAGTGGGAGCAGCCTTCCCATGAAAGAGGGACCTGGGGGGGTTGACTGCCAGCTGGCTGAACAGAAGCCAGCAGTGTGCCCAGGGGGCCAAGAAGGCCAATGGCATCCTGGCTTGTGTCAGCACTGGCGTGGCCAGCAGGGACAGGGAAGGGATCTGAGCCCTGGGCTCGGCACTGGGGAGGCCGCCCCTCGATTCCTGGGTTCAGTTTTGGGCCCCTCACCCCAAAAAGGCCATTGAATGACTCGAGCGTGGCCAGAGAAGGGCAACGGAGCTGGGGCAGGGTCTGGAGCACAGGTCTGCTGGGGAGCGGCTGGGGGAACTGGGGGGGTTCAGTCTGGAGCAGAGGAGGCTGAGGGGAGACCTCCTGGCCCTCTGCAACTCCCTGCCAGGAGGGGGCAGAGAGGGGGGATGAGTCTCTGGAGCCAAGGCCCCAGCGCCAGGCCCCGAGGGAATGGCCTCAAGCTGCCCAGGGCAGGGTCAGGCTGGCTCTGAGGAAGGATTTCTGTGCAGAAGGGGCTGTTGGGCGTTGGAATGGGCTGCCCAGGGCAGGGGGGAGTCCCCGGGATCCCTGGAGGGGTTGAAGAGTCGGGCTGAGCCAGCGCTGAGGGATCTGGGGGAGTTGGGAACGGTCAGTGCTGGGTTAATGGTTGGACTGGAGGAGCTTCAAGGTCCTTTCCAACCTAGATGATTCTGTGAAAAGTGAAGAGAACAAGTCAGCTGGTTTCAAATCAGCTGGTTTTATAGCTGAACTTGATAAAATTGTAAGATTAGAGGAAGCAGCTGCCTGCGACAGCAGAAGGTTGGTCTTGACTCAGGTGGCTCCTGCAGGCTTGTGCTCCAGTGACACCAGTATAGCTCACTGCTGAACCCCAGCAAAGCCACTGCACGGAGACAGTTACTCTGATGGGACACTCCACCTTATTCTTCCTCCCCACTGTTCAGCGGAATTCTTTAATTTCACCAAAAGTCTTAAATAATCAGTTTAGCAACAGATGCATTTGTAAACTACCAGGAAGGAAGAAAAAAGACAGTTCGAAGAGCTTTTGGTTTTCCGAGTTTAGGAGAGTCTGTTGTTGAGAAAAGGTGCTCTTTCCATGTCATGAAACCTTCACAGAACAGAAAGAATAATTTCTTTATGCTGAAGCTGTTGAGTTCTTTCTATTTCTCCCTTTATATCATTTCAAATTCTCACAATCACTGTTCTGAGTAGTGGGGCAGAGACCACTCCCATCTGTAAAGGGAAGGCAAAAAAATGCAACAGCTCTTTAATGACATAAGGTCACCCCTTTTGTTTTACAGGTGTTTCCTTCTCTCTACACCATTACCACGTTGGGTCCAATATACCCTCACGTGGCCAAGGACTTGTTTGTAGTGTGACAAAGATACAAGTTTGTGACCATATTTCTCAAGTGAAGCTCCAGATGTGCTAGAAACCAGTTACACTCCAACAAGTCAGGGACTTAATCCTTGTGTGGAAACAGAAGGGGGAAAAAAATATCCAGTAACATCAGCAGTTGAGTCCAACAGACCAAAAATTTTGTAGCTGTTCGACACTTCCACAGGCAGCAAAGCTGAGGCTTACTGGCTACATGCAAACAGCTTAACAGAATTAGCACTGTGGACTAGAGTAGCCAGACTGGGAGGGAAGGTGATTTTCCAAAACTAAAATGAATCTGTAAATATATTTTTTTTCTTTTTTTCAAAATAGAGTGTGAGTTCAGGACCGAATTGGGTCTACAACTTTCAAAGGGATTAGAGCTACAGTTTGCTTTCCAGGATGGCAAACTCCAGAGAGTTTTCCGAAACCAGCTGAAAACACACCACCCAGTTTAGCTTTTATGAGCACACCATGCGCAGAGAAGATAACTGCTCATTTAATGAGAGTTCTGGATCCTTGACACAGTATTTATCTCGGTGAACGGCTCCAATCCCAGGGAAGCGTGCAGCAGGCGAGTGTGGGCAACTCCCTGGGACGTGCTGATTCACCAAACAGAGCCTGCACTGCAGACTTGGAAAGCTACAGCTTGGTTAAAAGGATTTAAATAAGGAGCTTTATGTGCCCTCGGTAAACCAAACCCTCTCAAACTATCAAAGGCAGCCCTATCTACTGCTTGTCTCTTGGATTTTCCACTAGCACGCCCTGCCTTCCCCCAACCTTGCCTACTCTTGGAGAAAATGAGTCCCAGGAAAGTGGACATGAACTTGCAGAAGAAAGGAGTCTATGAAGCCTGGGGCTCCAGCAGAGAACAAATGCCAGCCATCATCTTTCTTTCATCTTATGCTAAAGTCAGTTTTTCCATATCATGCTACAACAGCACATATGAACAGAGCTTCCCTGGGAACAAAGCACCCTAGTTTCCAAAATATATGTATTACAGCCTAAATTCTGGCAAGTCTATTGTTGTACAGATAAGAGTCAGACAGGAATGACAAATGAGAAGCTGAAAGAAACCTCAAATCATCTCTGTGTCCTGGTGGTCAACGTTATGATTATTTCCTACTGGTTTTCACACATAGAGGTACATAGACACACACACACAAATAGTCTTTTGCAATTTTACAGCTTATTTTAAAACAGCCTGTGAAAGACTAGTTAACCTGTTAAGAGACTCTGCAACTTTAGTCTAAATGTTCCTTTGCTCGTTTGAATCCCTGTTGTGGTTTGGACACCTTCAAGCTCAGAGCAGAAGCCCAGATGATCTTTGGACACAAGGAGTGTCTCCTGCAACTACAGATTTACTGAGCTGCATTATAAAAGCAATCCTGATCCCCACCTCCATTCTGAGAAGCCAAGGAAATAACTGAAAAGGGACACAGTTCAGTCAGAGGTCAGTCAGACTAGGCAGACTGGAAAAAGATAAGAGCAGGGAAAGATCTTTAGTATTTCCTGTCTCAAAATGAACCCAGTAACGGCTAATGAAACCCCTCCTCATCAAAAAGGGGCGTAAAAATGAGCACTGCAAACTCTGACATCCCGTCTGCTTTACACCCAGCCTAGATCATATTTTACCTGAAGGTAAATCCAGTTCGACACCAACCCATGTTCCCTCCTGAAAGTCTGTGGGCCCGATGTATCTAACAGTGCCCATCTTATTTGCGCCAACGGTGACATATTCTCCCTCTTTCAGCCACTCAGGAATTTCATTGGCATCCTCAGAGTCAGAAGTCACCTCCAGTTTTTCTTCTGCCATCTCTGACCCGTTATGGTTCAGTCCACGGGCAGCAGACGTGCTCTTTTCTCCTTCTTGCTGCTCTTCTGTGTTTAGTGAAGACACGGGATCTGTCCCCAGCATGCTTGTGAAGGACTTCAGCTCTGATGTCTTGACTTTCTGGATTTTGAAGGGGGAAGCTGGAATGCCAGGTGAGGACAATTGGTCAGGAAGAATCTGTGGTTTGGAAAACCCCAGTTCTGAAGCCCCAGAAGCCATTTCTTTTTTCCTAGCTTGTCCTGCTGACTCCATTGATTGTTTGGATAACAACTCCTTCTTTGGAGTGGAGGTAGAGAGAAAGGTTTTTGCATCAGTGGCTACAGAGGCATCATTTGCCTGCTCGCTTTGAGTCACAGGAGATGCGCAAGATTTTGATTTCAGAGCATCATTTCCATTCACTTCAGTGCTGTCTTTGGGTCTTGAGTGAGCACTTTGAAGGCTGGAGGCGTGTGGACTCTCTCTCTTAGCACTGAGACAGCTTTCTGAAGAACTGTCTGAGTGCCCTGGCATGTCCAAAGAAGAGACCTGAGCTGCAGTGGGAGCTGGGAAGTCACTCACTGCAGGCACCTGACCTCCTGCTTGAGCCACAGCATCGCTTCCTGCTGCGAGGGCTTCAGAGAGGGTGGCTGTCGAGACACTGTGAGAAAAGTACCCACTGGAGGCTTCACTCAGAGGACTTGGAGGTCCTTCCTGGGAGTCCTGTGCCGGGGTGTCTCCCGTGGGCTGCTGCAAAGGCACTTTGGGTGTCTTTTCCTGACTCTTGTCCACCTCAGCTGTCTGTGCTGCAGTTTCAAGTGGCTGTTTCCCCGCTTCCTCTTGGTTAATCTGAAACAGAAGAGGATAAGGACCATGGAGCTCTGTTATCCAAAATCTCTGGGCTAAAAGGATAGATACAAGGTCTCTGGGATGTACTAAGGCCTTCAGCTTATCTAAATCCCTGCGTAGCTGCAATCTCCCGAAGATGCAAGCTGATCCGAAGTCAGCTTTGCAAACCTGGTGGGATTGTCAGCTCATTTCTTCCATTAATAAGAAAAGTGTCAACCAAAAGAAATACGTTCCCCAATATTTACTGAAAAATTATTTATATTACAGGAATGGTCATTTGGTGTTTGAATAGCAGGATTTATATGAAATGTGAAACAGCCATGATCTATAAGTCTCTCACAGTTATTTGGCTTAACTCTCACGATTGATAAATCATGCCTCTCCAACTAAACTGTCATTTATGTCCCCGTTTCCAAATGCCATTCCCACCTCAATGCCGCCAGCACCACACACTTTCAGAGTATGAAATTAACTGCACCTCATGAGATTAACAGCCCATTTTAGTGATGTATTTCTTGGCTGTAAAGTTTACTAAATCTGATAGATCAATATCTTTTGCCAGCACATGTACTCTAAAAGATTAGGATGTCTCTAAATCTCTTTGGGAGGGAGGGAGGAGGCTGCTATTATGAAGGGGGGGAAAAAAAAAAGTGGTTGGAGGACAGCAGATTTGAACATATCCTGTCTTAACTCAGGCCTGTATTTTTGTTTACTCTTCAAAATTTTGTGGTTTATCCCATCTAGTGGTTAGGTGTCCCAAACTACAGGATTTTCACCTTACTCCAAAGTGCCTTTTCCACTGGAAACTTAAGTGGCATTTGAAGAAACAGGGATTTGATTGTATTACAGGAATTTCAGAACCAAAGGCTAGCTTGCTATTGTTAAGTGAAATGTAATACAGAAAAGTTTTTTTAAATATTCTTGTAGATTAAAGACATCTTTTTAGCTTTTCTATGGAGAGGATGGCGTACACGTGGACTCTGGAGCTCTGCTCTTTCTTTGGGTTTTCCCTTTTAAGAGTTCAGATAACACACGTTTTACTAAGACAATAAAAGCACAGTGGGAGAAAGCTGATTTGCTATTCATAAGACTGAAGTTCTGCTGAACTGTGGGAGATCATACGGTCTATTTTCTCTCCAGCTTAGCAAGAGCCTTTTCTTCACGCTGATATCATGAATTGGCTTGAAATTTAAAAATGAGAATTAAGCTCAACACTCAGAATAACAGACACGTTCTGTTTATAGAAAGCACCAGAGCCTAGCAATTTGCCTTTTAAAGCAGCCAAACTGCTAAATTTTAGCTAGTTAACTGCTAATGCAATCATATGATTAACCAGGCTTTCAAATATAAAAGTATAACCACAATATAAGGGGAGGTTTTACCAGGACCTAACAAAACACAACAACACACACTGCTTTTAATTGTCTCACAGTGAATCAACGGTAAAAGTGCAACAGGTTTTAAGGAGCTAACCCAGCAGTGGCTTTTATCTCCTCTGGTTTCCAGGCAAGTGAGTATGTAAATTGTATCATCACATCCTGGGACGTGTTTACCTGTTTTATCTTTGCAGCACTGGCATCACTACTGGCAGACTGAACCATAATTCGTGGGACAGTCTGCAGGAATAAAAAACAAAACAACAAAACAAAAACACAGAGCATCATTCACTTAAAGGATTAAATACTGTCAAACTGGTCAACATTAAAACTTGTATTTCAAATTTTGGATGGAATCACAAGCAAACCTTTGTCACAAAAGGAGGGAGAATTGCTACTTTATTGCATTCTGATGCCACACTCTGAAGGCGTAAAAACCTTAACCAAGGCATCCCTGAATTTTAACAGATAAGCAGCTACAAGTACAAATTCACAACGTACAAAGTTTTCTTTTAGGCAGTTGGTCAAAGAGAGCCCACTGAGCAACCAGATGACAAAGAGATCTGAGGTTACGCTGGTCTCGCTAGCGAAATCCTCAGCTTCAGTCCATCTCCAAAACTCTTCCTCCATTTCCAGTATCTTAATTCATTTTAGCTTTTAGCACTGTTCGCTTTAACTCAAAAAGGAAGCCAGAAATGAGATCTGTGCACCCTCTTTTCAAAGAGGGCATCACCACTGCCTGCTAGAGTGACAGAATCCCAGAATCACTGAGGTGGGAAAAGCCCCTCGGGATCACCGAGTCCAACCCTCAGCCCGACTCTACAAAGTTCTCCCCTACCCCACATCCCCCACAGCTCATCCCAACGGCCCTGAAACCCCCCCAGGGATGGGGACTCCCCCCTCCCTGGGCAGCCTGTGCCACTCTCGGACCACTCTTGCTGGGAAACATTTTCTCCTCCTGCCCAGCCTGAGCCTCCCCTGGGGCAGTTTCCAGCCGTTCCCTCTTGTCCTGTCCCTGATCCCCTGGGAGCAGAGCCCAGCCCCAGCCTCTCTGCCTCTGTGTGACGACTACGCATGCCATTTGCTAACCACAACACACTGGTCCCCTGCTAGAAGAACCACTTGTGTTACAACAGTATCTTCTTCTCTATTAGATCGTGGGGCTTGATACGAAGGCAACAATAAATGTCTTTCACTTGCTCTGTATTCAGGTTTTTATGTTAAGATTTGAAATTATCACTCTCCTAAGACTTTAACAGCAAATTGTGACACTTGACTATAACTCTTAGGCCAAGCTGTCAACTTGGGCTGTCATGCACTGTTGACACAGGAGGGAAAGGGACCACCAGTTCAGTGGAGAACCTTGGGAAAGGGAAGCATGAAGAAAAGGAGAGAGGAGAAGGCAGAAACATCTCTCTTTAGCACTGTTAAATAACATACTGCAAGTGCAGGTTCATCATTTCAGGGAAAGAGCTCTTTAAGGGTGACATATTACACAATTTGGGAGCAGTCTGTTGTGTTTTTTTTTCTTTTTTTTCTCCAAGGGACTTGAGAACTCCTTCTGTAGAAATACACAGACAGCTATTTCCAGACTTCAACAATCTGTTTAAAGAACCGAAACTTTCCAGCTGAAGAGTAAGGTACTCTTCTCCTGCATCCCTTCTAAGTACAGTAAAGCAGGAATATGACTAATCCTATCCCCAAAAGAAATCAACATGGGAGAAAAGAACAGCTATTATTTATACAGAGATTGCCAGACATTAAATAAAAACAGAGTTGATCAAGGTAAAATATAAAAAAGACAAAAGACAGACAAAAACCCCAACAGGTTCACAGTGGATCAAAATAAATTTTTAAAGATATTATAGCTTCAATTCAATAATAGAAAGCAGGAGAAGAGAGCTTTGCTTGTCATTAAACTTGCTAATAGAAGCTACACCACTGAAGTGGGGTTCAGAGCAAACTGGCTCTATTTTGGGTGCACAAGGTATTAGCATTTTGAGATCCTCACTAGGACATGCACTGGAGCTCCAGGAAGCAGATGGTGACCCGAATCAGAACAAATCAACGAGGCCTAAAAATAAACAGAGCTTTAGGGCTTGTGATCCAGTGGTTTTCAGACACCTCCAGAACTTCACCTTCCTTTGGAATAAAGTAGCAACCTTCTAAGACTAAAGTATTAATCTGAAAACAACTGTAGTACTGACTTGAGACCGCATCCAGAGGTAGCTTAGAGCAATGAGGTGTGTGAGTACTCAGACGCATCCTAAATATTAACTCAGACATGCAAGGATAGCTTGATTGTCTTAACAGCCAAGTGTTTCACTTTAACAAATACTAGAGAGGAAAGGGATTACCTTTCTCAGGAGAAAACCCTGCAAATCTTAGGTTTAATAAAAGCTTATCATGGTGTTAAAGGGAGCAGAGTAGTTGGCAGAACACTTATTCCCTCCTCTTCAACCATCTTTGAACCATGGGTTGGTCCATCTGGGGAGTGCAAAGCCAAGCTATTAAATATCACCTTTTAATGAAAAAAGTATCTGTAGTCACAAGGCATTAGGGCTAATCCCTAGGCAGGCACTTTAAACCTTTTGCAGAGGTGCAGCTGAACCTCAGGGAGAAGCCAAGGCTCTTGAATTCAAATTATCCCAGTTAAATATCTCCATGCTCCAATGCTAAAAGCACTGCGTTTTGGCATCTCAGAAAGGTTGCGCAAAGGAAAAACACTGTCCTTTTTGCTTCCACACTACTGTGTGGGAGCTGATGTAGCAGGGGAAACAGTCTTTTTCAGCAGAGCTTGTATCAGGAGCTAAAGCCAGCTCCAAGCTCTCACACTGGCACCGTAACACAACTTGATTTTTTGCCCCATTTTCTCCCAGTATACGTGCCATCTCCGGGAAGTGAGGGAAGCTGAGGTCTAGCATTGTTATCCAGAGACAAGCACTCAGAATTGGAGTTAAGAAAAAGTATTTAAAGATATTCCTCAGTTTCTTTGATTTCCTTTCCTCCCTTTAAAACAATAAACAGAAGAAAGTGTTTGTTTGGGTTTTTTTATCTCTCAGAAACCTTCAGTCTTACAGCCTGTAAATCCATGAAATCTAAAAATCCGACTGATATCAAATAACAAAAGAAAGAAAAACGTTACACTTTAATCACTCCTCATCAAGTTATCCTCCTGAAAGGATGACAAATCTCAAAACTACAACAACTTTGCCAAGCAATGTTCAGAAAAACGTGGAGAGAAAAAAGCAATTATGAGAAGTGGCACTTGCCCAACTTCGGTGTTGACAAGAAACAGATGGGCAGAAACACCCTCGCTGGGGTAGCAAGGGTACTAAAACAAATCTTTTATGAAACGTAGTCAAGTTACTGGAGGGGGGGGGGGGTACTGAAAACAATGTGTTTGACTATCTGTGAAGACATTTACTGGATGAAAAATATTTCTGAATTGGGAGCCAAATTCTGTCATTAAACGTTTGTAGATAGTGACTGCTAAACTAGACATATATATTTACCCGATGGCAAAACATGACCCTTTTACAGTGATAATTTTTGGCACAATTTCTTCAACCAAGCTGACAAAATACAGAGTAAGACAGAACATGAAAGCGATTCACTTTAAAGCATCTTTGAATCTCTGTAGAACAAAAATTGTCTTTTTCCTAAGAGCTGCTACTCTGTACAGTGAGTTTATAAGGATTTCTAAGAGTGTGTGTTTTCTGGTCTGATGAGAGGTCGCTGTGCATGTACTTTGAGGTGACCAAAAGTCGTGTAGTTACTATTGATTAGCATAATCTGGAGACCAACCTGGTATGCTGGCGAGTTTGAACTGGAAAAGAAAATGTGTGTATCACCCCACTTAAGCACCAAAATTAATCCTAAATGAACTATTTTTCATACCATTACATATATATATATAATGGGAACCTCTTCAGCGAGCTCAGAAGACCACAGTTGGCATTTCAACGTCATTTTGTAAAACGCCCCTGACAATGGTGACTGATGACTTCAGTACAAAGCCTTCTGACTGCATGTCACGGGATGAAAATCCTTCGATGTTAGCACCCAACATGCAGAAAGTTCAGTGGCAGTTAACAGAACAGGGCCAGCGTGTACAAGATTATCCTCCAAGCTCCGCAAATGGTCTAGCCAAGGTTATAGCTGATGTAATCCTAAAAGGGCACTATCAGAAAACGTCCACTGCTCTTGTCTAAGCTTTACCATCCGCAGATAGGAATGACTGAGCTCAAGGACTGTCACACTGATGGTATTATGCTCACATCACCGTTATAAAAGCAGCTATTGGGAACTTCTGCAGCAGGGCATAACAGTTGCTTCATGAAGTGTAGATTTAAATCAGTTTTGAGCACTTGGGATAAAATATTTTCAACAAGACACACAGAGCAATGCAGTCAGAATTCTGAATCCCCCTAGTACATAGCCAAAAAGAGTTGAATCCATTTTAAAAAGGTCCTTCATTTTAAAAAGGTCCCCCCAATAATATTCCTCCCTGTCCTCAATTTCAAAATCATTCTGAAGTCATTAATCACTCAAATATAAAATCTCCTGCATTCTAAAAGATCTGAAACCCAGTACAAGTTAGTTTGTTGGTTTTTTTGTCTTTGTTTTCTTCACTAAAGACACCGTGTGTTTAAATATTAACCTAAACAAGCCCCTCTTATTCCCCCTTCCATATGTAGAACATTTCAGCCTGTAATAATACTTCTGAATTCCACATTTCTAATATACTTTATGCAAAATTAACTATACCATTTTCTACGGAGTTAAATTACTTCATTCCTAGTTCTGAGCAGATTAAAAGGGTAATTCATAACCATTTTCAAGTTAGTTCATAAAGAAGTTTCAGTGACTTGCTCTAAGAACTTTAAACCCCATTTTTCCATACTCATTCTCATTAAAAACTATTTATAGGAGGATGATAGCGAAAAACTGAACTCAGAAAGAAATCAAAACACTAACAACTCAGTCACAAGAACCAGACACATATGAGCTCAGCTGGCCACTGAGGATCTGTTGAGCTATGCTGATTATAGCACCCAAATGATTCTTTATTTGAAACTCTGAAAAAAGCCTTCGAGATTTTAAAGAAGGTTCTCTGAGGCCACATTATTTACATTTGATTAAGGAATGTCAGTTCTAGCAATTATACTATGCACCATGCACATCCACAAAACTGTTATTTTTTAATGCACTGCCAGAAAAAGGCTTTTGTCTATTTAGATGGCTTTTCATTAACTGCTTTTCATTATTTTTTAAGATTAATTACTATGTCTGCATGAGAAGGTGAAAGAGAAAAAAATTGAGAGCTGCCCTCTCCGCGTGTCACATGTCTGCATTTCTATACCACAAACCAAAAATGAATTACATTAGCACATGGAAATGCAGAGTTGTGGTTGGTTTGGGTTTTAGGTTTGATTTTGTTTTTTTAGATAGCTGTGACTCAAGATCTCTTATTTAAGCCATGTGCTAACAAAAAGACATCTGAGAATACAACAAGGTTCTCGAGTATGAAGGTGACCAAAATCCACTTACCAAATGCACATTGGTCAGAGGAATGTGCTTCTGCCACAGCAATGTCAAAAAACAGAAACTGAAATTTAATATGTACATTTTTAACGTCAGCACCCAATGATGCCCTAAAATGTAATTACACGGGCAGTTCCTGGAGATCAACAGGGTCATAAGGTAAAGAACAGTAATTCTGCTTGGTGCACACTATAAAAGCCTCAGCGTGTTAATAAAAAAGACAAGCTTCAAGAGCATGTACATAATATCATTAAGCACAGATAGATGAAACTCCGATTCTCCAGCCACCTGCATATTTTACACAAGTATTTAAAACTTTTCTCTCTCAGCAATAATAAGGTTTGGTAAAGCTTTAAATCTTGCACACTGCGGTACTAAGCTTTTTAAAGGATAGACTAGGAAAATAAAAAACAATTGTAGCAATCCAAAAAGGTTTAAACTGTTGGCTTTTTTTATTTACAGACTACTGGCAATTAATTCAAAGGCATCAGATAATGGAGAAAATAGGCATTTTCTAACTTAAAGTATATAAACAGCTTCATCAGAAACCAATCTTTTAGGTACATAAACAGCTTCATCGGAAGCCATTCTGCTAGTTACATAAAGAATCCTATTATGCCAAATTAATTCAATCTAACTAATTAGAGAGCAGGAAGTTCTTTCAATTATTTTATGTGCTGTCTGAGAAACACACTTGAATACGAGAGCAGATTTCATTAATTGCGGTTCATTATTCTCCAGATTAGTTACTAAACTTGCATCAGAAGGTCAAAGACAGCAATTTTGTTAGCTGCCACCACCTTGACTGGAATGTCTCTGCATTTTTGAAACTCAGGCAACCACTGACTATAAACACAAACAGCACTGGGAAAAAGCATTTTGTTAAGATAACTTCCGTACGTGCTCGCTTACTTTCAGGTTGGTGCCAGCCTAAGCAACGGCCTATGACTGAAATAAAAAGCTGCTAAAATAAAAAAGGGTGTTTTCAGAACAAGCGATCAGAACTGCATCTTCTGTTTACTCACACAGAGATTTGGTAACACAGCTCAGAGAGCTGCCTGGTCATGACAAACTTCAGTGATAAACCTGAAAAAAGGTTAAGTACTACTCCCTTGGAAATGATGCTCAGAAGCACTAACAATCAACTTAGCCATAAGACCCTGCTTACAAGGTGCAACAAACCAAATCTGATTCAAGGCCAGGTTGGACGGGGCTTTGGGCAACCTGGGCTAGTGGAAGGTGGCCCTGCCCATGGCAGGGGGGTGGGACTGGATGATCTTTGAGGTCCCTTCCAACACAAACCATTTTGTGGTTCTCTGATGCTTTCTGCAGAGATGTACAGCCATCTAACCCTGGTAATTTAACTGTAACATACTGGAGGTTTAATGTAACAGCTGGGTTAGCCATCCATTTCAAGATGGTTCACCAGCGTTTTTCCAGAATGGGTTTTAATGACATTAGATAATTAAGTACTCTCAAATAGTGTAACAGATAGGCACTGAAAAGTGAGCTGGACAGGGACTTGGGAAATTCTCTTTCACTGTAGTAGTTTGATGAACCAGGAGAAAGTAATAAACCGATCCACTTAGCTTTTTGGTATTTATGTTCAAACACCTGTTATTATCTATCTGCTCGTTTGCTTTTAGCCAGGAAAGGATGATTTAGATCCTTCCGTTTTCTTTGTAAAGCGTTCCTTTGGTAATTTCTATTCCTGAGCCTAGCTCTCCCAATTTGTTGTTTACAGCAACAGAAGTCCATCAGTTGCCAGTTAGGGGTCAGATTCTTCTGCAATTACAGGTGAAAGACCCTTTTAGCTTCACCTCTCCTTTACGTTTTTTGTACTTTACCACCTACTCTCACCCTGCACATTCATTTACGTCCCCTGCCACTGCGTATTGAAGTTTTATTCTTCCGCAGAACTAAGATGCATTGTTCTGTATCTTCTGAGACTCAGAAATACAATTTTTCGTGTCCTCTCCATCGCGTAGTTTACTACAGTTATGCAAGAATTACTAGCTGGCCGTCTCGCTCTGGCAGGTTAGCGATAAGGTGTTAAAGCTGATTGCCAAACACTGACCCCCACAGCAGCCCCATCATCCACCGAGTACAATAGCCATTCATCACCGCCACCATTTAAATTCTTCTGGCCACATTTGCATCATCAGGCCATTATAAAGAAACAGCAAGAAAGATTATGAGACATGATATTTATGATCTTAAAGCCAGCCTTGCTACAGCAGCAGGTATTTATTTTTTTGTGCTGCGCAGAGGCAGCTGTAGCTAATTCTGCAGCAGTTCCTTCAATTTTTGCTCTCTTTTCTGTGCACTGTGATTGCTAACAGGAGTGAAGCAGCCCTGTCTCCGTACTGATAGAGCTGCAAAGAATATCTATGAAACCTCTCAAACCAGTGAGGGATAGTTGTAATACCTGTTCTATTGTAAAACTAAAAGTAGCAAATAATTTTAAGATTTCCTTTTATTATACAGATCCAGTGGTGATGGGAAAATTTAGGTTGCTCTCCAATGCAACCAAGCATTAAAACACCACACACTCCTGTTTATATTTTAGCTTTTATATTTTTTAAAACAAAGCAGAAGTAGCATTGCCTCCTATTAAAAACTGCTGTGATCATGATCTGATTGAGTTTCCTTAACACAAATTAAAATCTCTTAACATAGGTGTCTTTGTAGTTTAAAAACTGACTTCAAGAAAAATAATGCAAGACTGATCTTGAACAGTGGGAAGGAGTGGGAACAGGTGGTTAGACTAGAGGCAGGAAATTAGGCCTCGCTTCTAATCTCAGCACTTATTGATTCAGTAAGAATTCAAGAAGTTGTGAAAGGCTCTCACTGCAACTGTAAAGAGCACCTATTTGCATCTTTTGATACCCAAATACCTTCAAGGAAAGCCGCTGTCTTAATTTTAATTCTCTACGTTTCATTGATGAGTAAGTTTATATGATTCCAGTCTCAGCACTAAGACTGATGTAAGCAAAAGGCAACATGAAAATGTAAAGAAATAAATTGGAGAAGATATAGGAGTAAAATTTGCTCCTTTTATTACTTTGTAGAGAATAAAACCACAGTCAAAATAAAAATATTTTAAACATACCTTATTTTTATTTGTGCTACGTCTGTCATAATTTAAAAATATTTAAGTATTAGTGTATTTATTTTTGTTCTGTTTGTTTATTTAATAGTCCACTGTACTTCTACAATGACAAAAAAACCTTCCTGTGGTCCTGGGACATTCTTCTAACAGCAAGTTTAGTTGGAGCAAACAATGGAACAGAATGTCTGGATCCAATCACAAAAAATAGCTGCTTGGGGATTTTAGGGTTTGTTTTGCAGAAGATTTCCTTTACAACATTTGTCTGCATGTCAAGAGGTGAGGAAAGGTCTAAGTTAACAGGTAACGTGCTTCCAGAACTCCAGACAAGTGAACAAGATGACAGCAGAGCGAGCCGGATGGTTAACAAAGCACGGGCAGAATGCACTTGTGCAAACTTCAACAAGATCTGACTCCAGATTTATTTTCATTACAGCTTGTTAAATATTCCAGAAGACTATTCCTTTGTAAATAAACTACAGCTTCTCAAATAAAGGAGATGATATTTATTTATAATGGGATTCTGTATTTTATCTGTTTTCTTTAAAAGCCAGTAGCATTTTCTAGTCGGCTTGACCATGCGTTAGCTACTGCTCAGAGGACACAAGCCACACCTGGAGCAGGTGGAGTTTTGCAGCACAGCATCCAAAAAAAAAAAAAAGCAAATTAAATGCTTCTTTGACATGGGGAATAGATAAAAGAATGAACAAAAGCAACTGTCCAAAGTATGTAGCAGAAGATGGTAAAAGGTGACATGAGCTGGGGTGAGGGGTGGGAGGGAATGGTATATGAAACAACAAATTAAAAATAGAATTACATTTTCCACTTGGCAATACACAAACAACACTAAGTGCACTTCATAAATTTTACTATTGTTGCTGCAAGTGGTATTACCATAAATCATGCTGGTAGTGTACTTGGCACTTCTAAAAAGCCAAGTGGGCTGAGTGTATCAATAAGTTTAAACAGCTCCACTATCTCTGGACAGGATGGAGGGGAAATGCATCACAAGGCTTTACTATGACTAAAAGCTTGGTTTGCACTGCAACAACATATAAAACAGCACTTTGCCAGCAAGTCTAACACCACTCGCCAATATTATTGCATAGCCTATTTGATTTAGTTTTTTTACCTGCTGTGCAAGGGGAGAGGTCTGCCTGCCCTTTTTCTCATCTCTAACAGGAAAGAGAGACTTCAGCAGCTTAGGCATCTGAGGCACGAAGGACTTTACAGGACTCAGGTAGGAAGCAGCAAGGCTACCAATACCTGTTGGAAAAATTAAAAAAATGAGAACAATCATGCTTTTGGGAAAGGACAAGAAAACAAAAAACCTGATTCAAACGCCCCTTAAAAATTATTACAAAACTGTTATCATTTTAGTCTAAGATGACGTCTTCCAGCAGTCAAAGCATTAGATACAGAAAAGCACCGAGGGCTGGCTCCTCCCTTGAAAGGGACATATGGATTTGGGTAGGTCTTAATCTGTGGTCCCAATATACAGAAGATTTTTTTTTTTCAATCACATGGTGTGAAAAAGCTTGTTGTTTGCAATTGGACAATTGGAAACATAATGTGCTTTATAACTTGCAGAAGCAGAAAAAAAACAAACCCAAGCAAGCAGCAAAATCAAAGAAGGATGTCCATACAACACAAGTTTAACAACAATTACAAAACTTACTGGAGGTAAAAGATGAGAAGATCCAAGTGAAGAAAAAGAAAAAGATGTTAGGGGCATTCAACTCTCCTTACTCATACTGCCATTTTTTATTTCTATACTACTCCCCCTTGACAAAACCTAGGTAGGTATATAAAACATCACTATTTATCTCTGCACTCTCAGTTACATATTAGGCACATTAGCTGCAAAATATCCATCCAGTTCCACTGCTGGTCATTTTCTAAAACATTAGCAGCCTTACTGACTTTGCTGTTTTACTCAATTTGGCTGTAGAAATTGAACTACTGAGATAAAGACTGCATCTTTAGACAATTTTTAACATGTGGCATTTGCCTCTCAGCAGAATTAGTATCAGATTGAAAGGAAAGGCTAGTTAGAGTAGCCTAGAGTCTGAGTAACTTAGCCACAACTGCTAAATGTTCACAGAGAGGGAACTGCAAAGACATTGCTCTGGAGAAGAAATCTCTCTGCCTTTCTGAAAGCAGCTCAGTTGGATCTGACATTCAAGAGCTGCGGCAACTTCACTCCATTTTTAGGAAAGTTGTCTTGGCTTTCGGAAAATTCTTACCTGGATCGGGAGAGTGGTTTTGCTGCCCAGAGCCCGACAGAGAGGTACGAGATGGACTAATGCCTCTACTGGAATTTGTGGCACCTTGGGATACATCTTGCTGACTCTCCCATCGACCCTAGAGGGAAAAAAAAAAAAAATTTCTTTTCAAAGTTAGCATACCAGCGAGAGTACAGCAACACTTACATCCCATGCCAGCCTGCGCAGCCCCTTTGCAAAGCTCACAATGCACAGAGCTGAGGAAAGACCCTTCCCCAAAGGCATTTTTAGTTGAAACACCCAGTCCTGCAACAATGAGCACCCTCAGCATCGAGGCACAGGAAAAAGTCTACTTATAGACCTTAAAGCTGTAGTATTTCCCTCAGTTATACAGCTGTGTTTTGGAAGTTGTGTACATTACAACCAGGTGAAAATAAAATAGTCTGCCCAAAATTCTTAAATATTTTGTGCACCTACTCTGGAAGCAGTCATGAATGAACGCTGGATGTAGAGTGTCAGAGAGAAGGGACGAGGACAGACAGAGCTCTGAACAGGAAAAGAAATAGGATCTTAGACCTAAAGGCTGGATGCCTAAAGGCCTAGAGTCAGAGAACGGACGAGCTGATCAGGTCAAGAGGAAGCAACTGCACTACTGCAACTTCTCTATTGCTAACAGAGAGAATCTCCAAGGTAGTATTTCACCACCAGTGCACAAGCATCAAGAATCTACGTAACCAAATGGTTTTTTCCTAACTCTATCATCTTGATATGTAAAATCATTTACAGACTTGTCTGCAATGATTAGGCTAAGTGACTGGCCAGAGAGCGTCTCTGCTGAAAGTTTCATGGGGATACAAGACGGTATATTGCTTCACCAAACTGAGCCCTACATTAGGCGTGCAGAGCTGAAAGGGAGGTGCTGACATCCGTGTGGCTGTCCTGCAAACTTCTGATACAGGCACACTCGCAGTGCCTGCCAAAGTTTCTTTGCACTGCTAAAGAGCAGGGTCTAATAAAGCTATATGTTGCTAATTTACTTAATTTATAGGAGACCTTAAGGCAATTCAATATCCGTTTAAGTCTATGGGTCAAAAGAATCTGGTCTCAAATGCGAGGAGAATTCTCAATGTCTGTGGGAAAGTGTTGTCCTGTTCAGGTAGCAGAGTGCCTTCAGGACTACAAGCTTGTAAAGTTTCACCTTTCCAAAAATAGAGGTGGCAAAGACAGGATGGAGCAAACCAACACAAACTGAAGTCCGATCTCACTTCTTGTAAAGAGCTATGCTACGTTTGGTACAGTATCTGTACTTGTCTGGATTATATTGTATCTGAATCTTACTTATTCTTTTAAAAGACGTAACAGAAAGAGAAATATTTTCACAACGAGATGATACAGTGAACATACTACAAAGGAGTCACAAGGGATGGATAAACCTGCTACATCCCAGACCACAAGTTTCATGTATTTTTTTCTGGAGGAAAAGCAGGGGGAAATGCACCTTTTCAAGAAGCTTCATGCTGTTGGATGCAAGGAAATAATACGACCTTGAACAGAAAAATGACAGGCAGCTAAACTAATCTTAACTGTAACTTGAAGTCATGAATGTTTCACAAATAATAAATAAGCCAGGATAGGAGGAATAGATTTCTCCAATGGGTTGAAGGTCACACTGAGCAGCCCAGAGCAAAAATCGTTTCCATTTGGATCTATAAGTTAGTCCCTTAGAAGCTCTCCTGCTTTGAATAGCAAGTAACTTGCACTTTTGCAGAGCAGTACCCGTCTTCAGCCCTCTACCAGCTAACATCCCTATTATCAGATGTAGAGACAGCAGGAGCTGTTTCTGTGAAGTAACGTTTGAGATGCCTAAAGGCTAACGGATGTCTGACTTCACTGGAGGAAGCCATTCTGACTGTCAAAACTGATATAATCCAGGCCGGGACTAGCAGTAATACCAGGGGTTTGTTTAGTCTTGTGTTTTTGAGGACTTTAGTGTTTAAGCCCTTCTTGAAAGCTTCCTGTTCTATCAGCATGGACGATAGAGCTGTTCTACCCGTACCTTAAGCCCCCAACTTAAACATTATCTTTGACCTGCAACTCATTTATCTTACACACATCAAAAAGTCATGTCTATGTCTGAAAAATTCTTTCCACAAAATGCTTCTATGAAACATTCCTTCCTATTCCACTCCCCATAAACTCTTATTCAGGCTTTTGCAGTCTTGTGTTTCAACGAGTACAGGTTTCTTTCAGGTGACCTTACCGCGTGCAGTCTTGCCTCACTTCTATCCATTTAAAATATTGCTCAAGAAACTGCTTTCTTAACCTGCCACTATGACCATTTCACACATGGCAGCAGACCTGAAAGTCAGCATGAAAACAGCCAACGACTTCAGGCTATACTCAAACTATCGTCCCCTTCAGGATGTGAAATGTTTCCTGGAATCTCCTTCTCCGGCTCCCACTGATGCGTTAAGTTTGCAGAAGAGTCAAAACATGCGAAAAGAGTTCATACTCTATCCAGATGGGGAAAAATATCTCAGCATAATTCAGTATTTTTTGGATACACCAGCTCAGTGGTGCTGAAGAAGTTTAAAAAAAAAAAAAAAAAAAAAAAAAAAAGATAAGACTATTCGGTGGGAAGTCATCACAAGACTCAAACAATCCTGAAATACTGTTTGGTTTTGTTGCCGTCTGGTCTGCCATCAGCCTAGTAGATGTTGGCATTATGTTAAGAAAAAGAACTATGAAAGAGTGCAAAGCATCTGAAAGCTGCTTTTTTGGAGCATATAACAAAGCTTGATTGCTGGTTGTTTTGGATCTTAGGATAATGATCCACACTTACTAAAGACAAATGGAGAAAGGTGACATGTCTTAATAATTTTCTAGCTATAAGGCCAAGTCTAAGTGCTTCTGGAGACCAGAGAGATATAAAAACCAGAAAGACTATTATGGGAAAGCGTTCTAGCTTACTAGAACACCAACTCAATGCAGGTAAGGAGCAACTGAATCATTTCTGAATCACGATTTGTTGAGTCAGAAGTGCCTTTCATTGACTGTTCCAACAAAAATAATTTCAGGCAAGTATTTGACTTTCTAGACCTGTTTGGAGAACGATGGAAAAAAAAAAAAAAAAAAGAGTATGTAAGAAATGGAGCAAAACACTTGCAGAATATTCATCCTGTACAGAAAGAATGGCAATGTTTAGTGACTTTTTCCTCAGAAAAAGCCTTTTTCCTTAGGATCTAGGAAATTTTGCTTCAGCCCTGGTATTATGGATGACTACATTTTCTACATAGTTTTAAATATTTTGCCGGGTTAAATAAAATAAAGGTCCTGGGAACAGGAATGTGCCCGTGATAAAAGGATTTGTCTGGCCATATATTTAAGGCATGTCGGGTTTTTAAATAACACTTGCTTTGGAGAGAGCAGAAAGATCATCATTTTAGACTGAAGGTCAGATTTTTTTTTAGGGGTAACGTGAGCCTCAACTCTGAGATGACAGTAAACCATTGAAAAGTAGGTAAATCAAGGCAACAGGTGGAGAAATATTTGCAAAAGAAAATACCAGAGACAACTGAAAGGGTCAACTGTTGTGCAAAGAATCTGCAGAGGCAAAAGGTAGTTCATGAATGATTGATTTTAATAAGCTGGATTGAAAGATAACCCATCTCAATCTCACAAAAAAGAAGAAATATAAGAATTATTTACTGTATTAACTTGATGAAGTTCCCAAGTTTCACATATTCATGTTATATAGCACTCTCACATGATTGCTTTGTGCATTCACTAACTGAAACACTTCAACTTTAAGACTAAGCAATTGGTATTATTTAAGTGCTGTGGATCTTTCCTCTATTATGGGTGGTGAGAGAAAGGAAGGAAGCTTGTAAATCATTTGCCCAGAGGAGCCATCATTTCATGAATATATTTGGTCTCTGCCAAGTGACCAAACAGAGGTCAAGTGACTTAATTTAACAAATCAAAAATAGCCACCGGAAGAATGCATGTCCCTTGATGTATTTTGATACAGAGCTGCTTATAAAGAGTTTTATTTCTATAATACCTTCTCCTCCTTCTCATCTGCCTTCCCTTCTTTCACGCATCCTCCATGAAAAACACCAGGGGATTTATTTCGGGTTGGTACTGACACGCACAAAATCTTTAGAGCAAATATGGGTGATCACTACCTAAGTCATCTGCAGGCTTTACCTGACAACAATTCTTTTCTTGAAGTTGACAGACCATTAAAATGCTGCAACTGGGTAAGAAAAATGAATAGTTCCTGTGTTTTATTATTTTAGCAGTTCAGAAAAGGCTTAGGAAAAGGCAACCACGTAGCACTTAAAATACAAGCATACAGTTGGGTCAAAAGGCACTTGTTCTCATGATTATTCAAATTGATCTACATGGTATCAATTTGGTGAAAAAAAACTCTGGTTCCCAGTAAAACCTGAAGGTTAAGTGCCACAGTCTTGTCTTACTTGGCTTTTGGATAGAAGTCTTTTGAGCTACAAACCACTGGAACTTTGGGAAAGGAAGGATGACTGTCAGACAGAATGGGTATTGTGCAAAGGTATTTTAAGAGTAACTCAAGAAATTTTTCATCAGCATGTGATGATAGTCTGAAGGAAAATAAGTCAGAGGTGCCTTCCATTCTTTGTGCATCTGATTCATGCAGTTTAAGTCAACGGAATTTTTAAACTTCCAATGCAAGCACCCTGGAATGCAAAAATCCAGCTCCGTATCTTATATCACCACTAAGAGACTCTATACTCCAGCACCACCTGACATGTGTTGATGTGCAAGGTGAAATAAAATTCATCTCACTCTCTTGTAACCATATCTGTAGTGATACCAGGAGTAAAAATTGGCTTTTTCACATTTAAGCAAGCAGATGTAACTTAGAGGTGAGACCAAATGCAGTCCTGTTAACCCAATACGAAACACCCACGAGACCGTCTTCTGAAGTAAATTTAGGAGGCATCTCTCTGCCTTCTCAGCCAGTTAGGTAGCTTAATCTTATGAGTTATTATTAAAAAAAAACCCCGATGGTGACTTAAATATCTCACATGAATGCATACCTTAGCGTGAGAGTCATCCTGCTCTTTGTAGTGTCAGTACACAGAGATATTCTTCAATGCTTTTTCAAAATGTGGCAAATCCACACCTCTGCTTCGGTCTTAGAGAAGAGCTTTTCTAACTCTTCATGGAGATGTGTGACCACCCATCCATGTTTGGAGTAACAAAGGTTCAACTATGGCTGCAAGATGAATCTGGGTCCTAATTCTGGAAACTTCTGATCTGCCTTGTTTTAGTTGCACCAACACCATCTTTACTTCTTGTTCTAACTTGTTTAATATTCTTGTTTACAGGGGAATAAGTCCTGGTTATTCATAGTGTTGAAAAATGAAGGAACTTTACCAGTATGAATGGTGCTTTACGTAGAAGAATGAGACTCAAGAGCCCTTTCCACAGAGCTAAAAATCCATGGTAAAGACCGCCAGAATGCAAGGAATAATAATGTTAAACTTAAGAGAGAAAAAGGTAATGGAATAAAAGGAGAGGAATATTCTGAAATGTGTCGAGGGCTTCCACTAACATTAAAGTACAGAGGCTGGGCAGATTAATTCTGCACCAATTCAGGGTGCCGTTACTACCCTGTGACTGATGTTTCTTATGATATGATAAACCACTTGTTTGAGATTAGCTTATCATAGTCACTTCTAAAAACCAACTTCCTGGTAAAGTAACAACTTATGACTGCTGGAGAAGACTTCTTTTTCACTAAATTTTCACTAAAATCTAACTTAATGAAACACCACATATCAAGCCATTCTCAGAATCTTTATGCTCAAATAGATAGGGCTGATACCACCAGCGTGCTTTATGATGTCTGTGTGCTATAGGAACATTTAAGAATTTGCTTAACGTTTCCATTGTGATTACAAGAACTTCCCCTCATCTGCCTACAAAAACTGAACCAGAGATCCATTTGAAACCGAGAAATTCTAATTGGAGTTTGCACCCTCCCGCATCCCGAGTACCGAGTGCCTGGACACGCAGCACACTGCAAGCGAGGAGGTAAGCTACACAATCACAGCTCCACGTGCCTCTAGCACAGGGTGTCTGTCAGCAGCTCCAGCATGGTGAAGAGCTGCAAAACTCCATGCAAACCACTACTTGTTAACTCCAGTTAACCAAAGCTTGGTACAACTAAGGGGAAAAAGAGTCATTCCTCCAAGACTGTTAACTTGATATTAAAGGATAAACATGTTTCCATTGGCCCGGTATTAATTTAAAATCATTCTTTCATACAAATCAAGAGTTGTTAACACTGAACTATTTGAAGTGTGAGACAGATTTGGAAGAAACTCTCAATGTTTATCTCCTCTCCAGGCTAATGTACACGACTGGTATATATTTGCTTGTTTTCATGTCCATCTTTCTGGGTTTTTTTAGCCAAGAAGGGCCATTTTTGAAATAACTTCACCCTGTTCAAAGAACTGTGAGAAATGGCATTAAATAGCTATAGCTCTGTAGCAAGCCAGAAGATGCACCCAAGAAGGAGAAACTTCTCTCGTTTGTACCAGTTTCACACCGCATTAACGACAGGCTTTTCAATGGGAAAACTCATTTGCTGTGTACTACTGCAAATGAGACACCACCAGCAACATCTTCAAAGCAGGAAGTAAAAGCAGGTAAGTGAGCAAAATAAACTTTATAGTGAGATAAAATTATTATCCCACTCATTAGGTGGACCTAATGCATTACCTCTGCTGGGACCTTTGGACTCTGAAACATGCAATAAGAGAAATCATTGAGGGGAAGGGAGGAGAAAAACAGAAATCATTAGGAACTCTGGTCTTTAATTTTTACTTTCAAAACCTACAATATTGAAACACCCCACAGTTCTCTCCAAATAGAAGTTGCTATAAGCACTTTATCACCTGCACATATTTTAGCATTCTCTACATGGATCAGATGTAGCAGATTTAGCAACCAATGCTAGAGCACTACATCAAAATTCTATTATTCCTTGCAACTGCATTATGCATTAAAATGCCTTGTCACCACTAGATTCTCTCTTTTAAAATGACTACACGCTCGCTGGGCAGAATATCTATCAGGAAAAGACCCTTCAATTTATCTAGAATTTGGAAAATAAGCTTAAATGTAATCTTTCGCTTTTTAAAAAAATACTTTTGAGCTATACTGTTGTTTTTAAGGAGTGTAATGGGCTGAATTATCATCCAACACAAGCTAAAGAGTGATGGTTTCCCTCCGAAGGTCAGAGACTCTCTTTGTAGGCCTCTACTCTGTTCTAGAAGTGGACCTGAACTCACATATGAACCCAAACCTGTCCTTTACCCAGAAGGTTTGCAGGTGAATGCTTTGGAAGAGCTCTGAAACTTGACAATGAGAAAATTTCCCCTGATAAATGCACTCCTGTGTGATGGATGGCTACGTTTAACCTCACCTGCTCAACTCAGGGCTGCCACGGTACATCCCACAGAGGCTGGCAGCAGCGTTACATGACTGACGAAGGCCTGAGAACTTTCCCAGAGAAGTCTAGTGTAGCACAACCAAAGCTAATACGTCCTAGGGACAGTCCCAAGGATGAAAGGGTGCCTCATCTCTTACGGATATTTCCCACTTATGCCCCTGTAATTGGTATAGTTCAGACACTGTCATCATCTTTTGTCTACAGAAGACCCAGGAGTCCTTCAGGTACTTACCCGGTTACTGCTCAGGTTATAGGGGGGTGCCAAGTCTTGGCGGCTTCCAGAAAGCTGAAATAGTTAAGACAAGCAGAATTATTTCTTAACTAAACTTAAACAATTGATAAATATGCCTCTTGACAAACACACGGAAGGGTGAAAAGAAACAGTTTTGCAGTTAGAGCAGAACTGAAATCCGAGAGGTGAAAGGTGAAATCCCAATTATTGACCTGGAAGGAGCCAGAATTTGACAAGTTTGATTACCAGTTCTATCAAAGGATTTCTTTCCAAATTTTGGACAACAGAAATCTCATCCTTCTTATGCACAACACTCTTACAAAATTTACATCCAGCAAATACTTGTAACTTGCTTTCGAATCTTCTAAAGAAAAAAAATCTTCAGCTTGATAGCTAAATGAGAAAAACCCCAGTGTTCAGGAAAAAAAATAAAATAAATGCAGAAGTAGGGGGTTTTTGTTGCTTTTTCAGATAGTCTGGATTTATGGGTACTTTCAAGCATACTAGCCCGCATGATGAAAGCAGGAATATGTGCAGATTTTGTCTCCACTTAGCGATTTACATGCTCACAAATAGCACAGACAAACAGAAGGGTCAAACCGAAGGAAATTTATTGCTATACTCCACAACTCTGGCATCACAGGGACCTGTAATTGAAAGACTGGACCTGCTGCCCTCAATATGCTGCAGATGCCAGCATGGAACACTCACCCGATTCACATTGGGAGAGCTCAAGCTCCTGCGGTGGAGTTTTCCTTTTCCCATCAGCTGCTCTTTTACAGCAACTTCCTGCCAATCATAGAGAAGTAAAACAAAAAAATTAGGCATGTTTTACAAGTATCTAAGCTCCAGTCATCCCAGGATAGTTTTGCCTATACAAGAAAAATGTTTCTAAACAGCTTTATCGCACAGGCTCCTGTCTGTAAAGTCTACTGTAATCTAAAACTTGCGTGTAACGTGGTAAGAAGTGTAAGAGTGGATAAACTTTAACAGCTAATATTTTACTGATCGGCACACAAAATTTTACGGCTAGTTCTGAGTCTAGGAGATGACTTACAGATGCAAAGAGTAAGACTCCCTTTCCTAGCTGAGCTCCTATTTTAATCCTTTAAACTAATTAGATACGACAGAGAACTTGCTTTCAATACTTAAAGAGTGCATCACACTTCACCATTAAATTTATAGTAGGCAGGCACATACTCCAGCTTGTTTTGCATAACTTACTTTTGTGCTTGCATAATTTATACCCAGAAGAACAATTTTCAATAAATGTTTCTCTCTCCTGCATTTTTCCTGGTAAACAGATCAAGTTACAGTACTTAAGATTAACCCAATCAATGTCTTATTTATTGATAGAACTGGTTTGGTTACTTCAAGGTAGAACATGGGCAAAATGACAAGAATTATACTAGCAACTTCGGAAACTATTACTAAAGCCCAAGCTTCAGAAACAAAAAGCTAATGCCACACAACTACTTCTTCTGAACCATAATTAGCAATGCAGTCTTAAAAACAAACCAAGCATCCCATAATAATGCATTTAATATAAAGCTCCCAGTCCCATCCATCCATATTGCAGGTAGTTGAATGAGAACATCTCTGTAGAGAGCTACATTTGCTGCTTTGGATGTTTGCCACAGGCTCACTTTGCACAGCTGAGGTCTGCACTGAAGTGGTGTTTTTGGTTTGTTGGCCATTGTATGCACTTAGGAGAAGGTGTGCGTTGCCATACACTGTTCACAGTACGTATATGCTCTGCTATCTGCTACAGCCTTAAAAAACAGACCTGGCGCAGACGATCCAAGGTGAGAATATTCTCCACGGCCAGCACGCTCCGCAGGTACTTCTCGATATAGGCTTCGGAGTCAGCTGAAGCTGCATCTTCAACATTTGCTGCCATTCTGGCTAATGCCTCCCGCTCTTCAGCTCCTTGAGCATCCTAGGAAGATGAAAAGAAACGACATCCTTTTAAAGTAAAATAAAAATCTCCCACAGCAGTCCTGAAGAAAATACATTTTTTCAAACACGTAGGACAGATTCAACATCGTTTGCCCTCAAGCTCAGGGGCAGATTCAGATGTCTTACTGGAGATTTCTAAATATAAGCCTCATTAAATCGAAGGAACTTGTGCCACGCAAACTGCACGGGTGCTCCTACCACTACCACAGACATCTCAAGCTATAACACGGTTACTGTTCTTTTGATTTTGCCTTTTTTTTGGTCGTTGTTTTTTTGGGGGGTTTTTGAGAGTCTCACAGTGAGACATTGCCATTGATTAGCAAAAGGGCTGCATTCAGATATTTTGTAATTAAAAAGTGCTCAAACACATCCAGGGCATTATCTGTACTGTGAGGAAAACAAAATTTCAAGTGACTTGCAAGAGAAAAATAGAACGCTGCTTGAGAAACATTTCAACACAGAGTGCTAAATACAGCAGAACATAAAAGACAGAATCAGGCAGCAATCAGACTTTTGGCTCTTCACGTGTTAATGTTTTTACAAGTGCTCTGATAGAGCATCTGTTTGGAAGGAAAGGATTAGCATCTAACTAGGAACATGCTCAGGAATCAAGACTTGCATAAAGACATTACTTAGAAAATGCCAATTTGTTATTTTTCACATGTTCTCATGCTCCCCACATCAGGCACTTCACCCACCCATCTTTACTCCCCTTTCCTCTCTCTTTAAAATGTTTCTTCAAGGACCTGAGCAAATAGATGTTCCCTCAACAAAATGCACAGTGACACTGATAAGACATAGGTTGCTGCTAAGTCACAGCATGTAAAGGAATATGCTTAATCTTTTATAAGAACCAGTTTATGCTTGCAGCAGCAAGAACTAGCATGTTCAAAATAAGGGGGGGTGTGGGGGTGTGGAAATCAGAGTCAGATACTCTCATTTCTTATTCACCTCTGGAATATTTGAGACTATCTCAAAAGTGACACCACAGCCAGGAATGGAACTTCGGTGAGACATTCTTCGGAGGAAACTCTGTGCAAAACCCTGTGGGGAGGCAAAAAAAAAAAAAAAAAGAACGAACATATTTCTTCCTTTAAGGAAAACATGGTTTAACATATTTCAACTGAAGTAAATATAGTTTACAAAGAAAAAAGTACAAATGCAAGAGATTAGCCAATAAATATGTTAGAGTCAAAGATTTTAACTTGGAGATAAATCATTTGCTTGTCTGTATTTTAGATACAGAGAAAGGATTAACTTGTTTCATTGCAAGGTGACTGCTTAACCAGCACACAAAGCATTTGCCAGTTCTAGAAGGTTTTTTTTTTTTTGGTAGAGCCCTACATGACTTGTCTTGAATATTGACAAGTACAGGCATTAAATTCTTGACCAAAGAGATCGTTATGAAGAATGATTTAAGGGGGCATGGTCATTGTTTATGCTGACTTGGCGCCTTGCAGGGTTAAGAACTGGACTGTTGAATTAATGCAGAGATGAGTCATTCAAAGATGCTGCTGAGACGAACAACCGGGAAAGGTTATTGACGAGGATTTTTAGAAACCTAACAAGAAAGCCAAAGATTCCACGTCGAATAAAAGTAAAAAACATCACTGACTAAATCTGTAGGAAACAGAATTGATGAAGACTTAACACAATTGTAATTATTGGCACGCTCAATTTAACTATTGAATACACTCTTCCATTCTATCTGACAAAAAATTCACTGTTTCCTTTCTGAGAAAAAGCTTTTGCCTGACTTAAGCACTAAGAACTGGAGTTCTTCTATTCCTAGCACTAAAAGCAGTTTAGAGTTGCCTACAGGGCTGCTGGGTGTGACCACACCTCTTCTGCTCTTGCTTCAGATTTTAACTACAGATGTGCAAACAGAATAACAATTCAGGCTTTCTGCTTTGTCATTATCACTGCTAGGGGAAGCTGGATTCTGAGACAATGCTGAACAAATTCTTCTTTGTCATCTTTCTCAAAAATCAAGTAATTTTCAGGACACGATGCTGCAAACGGAATGACAACCTTCTGCTTTCCATTTATCCAACATGCTGCTCTCACCTACACGTTATGGTAAGAGCACAAGCCAACTGGAAAACATAAAAGGCCAAGAGTGATCAACTTTAACAAACTACACAAGGGGGATATTGCTGGTTTATCTCTATATATCTCAATGCATAAATAGAAATGGTTAGCAGTAATGTGTGAACATACTGGAGGAGTAGGGAAACACACAAGTTTCTCCTGATGTGTAGTTTTTGCAAAACATGAACTCCAAGCTCAGGAGAAGTTAACTCTTTCTACATTACCAGTGATGGGGGATAAAGCACTTAGTAGTTAACACAAATAACACCAAACGTCTCATAATTAGATGCCATTAAGCCTTTAAAAACAGCTGCATTATCATCCACAATATAAAAGATACTATCAAAATTACTTGGCAGCTTAAATCTTGATGCATGCCATTGATACAGTGCTTCCATTCAGGCGGAGACGAACGTAGATACAGGAAAAAAGAGATATAGCAGCAGCGTACTGCACAAATCACAACAGTGATAAACACAGGGTGGAGTGAAAGTGGGAAGGATTATAAAAGATATACCTGTCTGCCATACACATTAACACAAATGCGCTTGCGTAACACTAACTGCATTTCTGCAGGATGGCTGAGCTGGACAGTGGCTCTCACAATGAGGTAAACTCTTTCATCTGCTGCTGTTCCTTTACTGAGCTGGATACAGTCGTGGACTGTGGAATCCCATGAGGCTTCTGCTTTCACCTGCAAAGGAAAAAAATGTATCCTCTAATAAGCATAATTAGGTGTATAATTAACTGTAATTAATTAAGCATAATTAACAAAAATACATAATACATAAATTTTGAGAGTCAGCTTCTCCATTTCACTCCCTATGAAGAAAAAATCCCTGCACTTTAGAAGAGGCCATTTAAAAATCAAGATCAGTTTGCCAAATGAAGACGTTGGGATTAAAAATGCCAACTTGCTCAAACTCTGGAACATTTCCTCTTGAAAAAAAGATCCTTGAATACCCAGGATCATTGCAAATAAATTATAAAATATGCAGAACTACAAGACCATTCGGCCTAATTTATTAAGATAAACCAGAGAGCAAGAGAGATTGCAGTGAAAATCTTCCATCATACGACATAAACTCTCGTGTCTGTATTTGAGAAAGAACTTTGCTAAAAAATTTCTATCAAAAAGCTAAAGCTGGAATTTCTCTTCTTGAATGTTAAAATATAAGTATCACCGAAGATTTAAAAAAAAATGGCCTGGTAGCTATCTTCCCAGGCTTTAAAAACAAAACAGAACAAAAAACCTATGAAAACCAACAGGAATAAAGCTCCTCTAAAAAAATAAAAAGAAATAAGTTTCAGAGTGAGAAGCAAAATTTTAAGGTAAAAAAAAAAAATTAAAAAATCAGACATTCTAAACCTAATAGCAAAAATTATAATCCAACAACTGTAAAACTGTAGAACTATGAGCTATGTGGCCAAATGGAGTATAACGCATGTAACAGTGCAGAAGTAAAGATGTTAACCATAGCAACAGTTAAGATTGTTTGGTTTTTCAGCTGAGGGCTTCCATACTCTGATTTGCTCAGGGAGTTTGTTTTGGTTTTTTTTAAAACAGGAACTCAGAATCTCAAGCTTTTGTAATGCTTGGATTTAGATGAAGGAAGACCCTTGTCAAATCATGGTTATACTATCAAATATTCCTTGAAAACACAAAGTCAGTCATAAAAGAAACAAGTTGTATCGTTTGCATGCCATCTTTGATGCATTATTTTCACATCTGAAGATATAAAGAGAACAATTAAAAGACTCCTAAACTAAATATACCAGTCTGCATCTCTGCTTACCTCACTATCATGATGCTTCACAATTTGCAGTTCAAAGAATTCCTCCTCCTCTTCTGCAACAAGAGTTGCATCCCACCCACCCGCTTCGGGGTCATCAAGGTTATCTTGGGAACTGAAGTCATCAGCTAGAAACAAAGGTGAATGCAGAAGGTGAGGAGACACAAGCAATTATTCTTTTTAAAAACATTCAGCGAGCCATGAATTCACATTTTCATCACTAACTCCCCAGCCTGGCTACTTACACTCTACCTACAAAAGAAGAGCTCCCCACTTTGTTCCACTTCAGCAACAATCCCATTTCTAAACAGAAAGTGTGCACAAAGATTTGGGGACACAGACCCAAGCCTGCCTTATAGAGTCCTCTATTGTGCAGGAATCTCTCCCACTCCCAGTTGTAAACACCCCCTCCTTGCCCGCAGGTATATTTTCAGCACTGCTGCTCAACCATACTACATACATTGCTCATTTGGCATTAGTTAGGTGCTGTGGTGGTTTTTTTTTTTTTAAATAAAGACAAGCTGCTGGTTGAACAAATAAAAATACAGTACTTTTAGATCATAATTAAACAAAATCTGTTTTTTGAGAAGCTTAACCTGTTCTGGCTCGAGTCCCTCACCATGAATGAATTAACTAGCTCCTCTCTGAAGCCATTTGATGTGTCAATGTGTTTTTTGAGGTGAACAAACCATAAATGTAAACAGCACTGCAGCAAAGCCCTCTTGACAACAGGCAGAACGACGCCTCCCCACTCTCACCTGATGCTTCTCATCCAAGTGTTAACCCTCTTTTAAACATCTTGACAAGGATTTGCTCAAGTGATTAGGTGCTGTTGGCTCCCTGCACTACTTTGGGGGTGCTGCTTTCTTGGCTACAATTTCCCATTTTTGGTAGAAGTATCTGACAAATACTTTGCTCAACTTGGACCTTGCATTTGGACGCACTGAAACATACATTGTTTAAAGAAACACTTACTCTGCCAAACTAATTTGAGCTCATCATGCCATGCTTTTTTGACATGCAGGCATTATTACCAGTGATTTCACATTTTCTTCTAAGTCATCAGTAAAAAAATTATCGGATGTAGCATCAGGGCTATATCCTTGTGGGACCTCAGAAAGAACATTCCTAACAATAACTTCTTTACATTGGCTTTTGCCGTTTGCTCCCTTAGGTGCACTTATTTGACTATTTCTATTTTACTTATTAAATATCTGCAAAACACCGGGATTATTAAAAATCTGTGGTTCCTTCCATATATAATGCTGTGTATTCTGAAACATTAAACAGTATGTTTCAGTGAAAAATGTGCACTCTCAAATTAATCTACCTGCCGTTCCAGGCTTTTCTTCATTTTATTAGCTTGCTGACATTCTGAAATGTCATTGGTTGTACAAAGTTTGTTTCAGACTACTCTGTCATTTTAAGAAGCACTTACCACTCAAGTCAAGGAAAATAACAGGAATATGAGTTTCCATACCAGGCACAGGAGTCCTAAAATGTAAGACAGGGACAATGGCAGCATTTAACCTAACGCAGATTTACCCAGCACACGATATAAGCCCACAGCACATTACATTCAGTACAACTGCAATTTTAAGCCAGACCATTGATAACCTTGGCAAGTGGCTTTCTTTTAATTTACTGTCGCAGATTCCAAGCGACTCAACTAAATTGGTATTTTTTTTATACCAGATCTCTTACAAGTATTATATTCTTTGACCTCTGCTTACAGAAATGTTTTCTCCCTCTAAAATGCTCATACTAAAATTAAGTTTATTTACTCTGACACACATTTATTAAACACAAACCCCTCTGCATTAGTGACGACAGTGAAGACAGCAGAGTGAAAAAAACAGAAAATCCAGTGCCAAAGTTTTTGAACTAACATTGATGCTGCCACACTACACGGCTACTACTCCTTCTTACAAAACACACATATTTAAGAGTCAAAGCTGCCATTTAAGGAACATTTCATATCACGGAAGAAGGGGTAACACGTTTGGTATTTTGTTTTTAAAACGAAATATTCCATGGCCTAGCACTTTTAAGCTACACAACATTAAAAAGGTACTAAAAACGTAACACGAAGCATGAAAGACTTTAAGAGTCCTTGTTGCAATTTTAGCTGTAAAAAGGGCTGTAGCCATGTCATGACAAACTTGGACTTGATGAACTTTACAGTCAGCAAGGGCAGGCTGGAGTCTTATGTAATGTGTAAGGTGTTTGAATCACACTAAACATTTTCTCTGGTGCAAATGTGTTCAAAACAGATTCTTCCTCAAGTAAGTTTCCTGCAGCTCCACTGTTTTCAAACCTAGTCAAGCACTTTGATGTGAAAGTTGACGTGTTTCCAACAAGCATTTGCCATTTTGATGTTTCAGAAGTACTAGATTTAACAAATTTCAGCTTAAAGCTCCATGACATTGTATTCCATCAATAAATACTGTTAGAGGTTTGCTCAGAAAAAAATTCCAGAAAGTTGAAAGCAACTGAAGACAAGAGGTTTGAAGTGAAACAACCTTGCTTCCTTATCTGCAGTTGTTACTCACAGCTGCTGCAGTAAGGCAATCTCAGTCTAGGGTAGTTTACTATTTTTAACATTTAGAAAATTACACGGCACACTTGCTGGATAAACAGACTTTGCGCTCAAACCAGGAGCACAACAAAATCTTCCAGTAGATGCAGTTTTATTAAGACAGAGCAGCCTTTTAAGCGAATGAACTAGGTAATTAACATATTAGCTAATTTTTTTAAATGGTAAGTGCAGTGGTAATAAATATTGATTCCATTTTTTCAGAAGGTCATAATTACACTCTGATCAATAATAGTATCGTTTACTAAATAGCATTTCTGGATTTCAGATACATGTCCTAATAAAATAATTTAAGCAAGAGGCCTAATTTTAACAACTTTGCTCATACAGTGTACAGAGGTCAGATTAAGGAAAAAAAAAAAAAAAAAAAGGCAACAATCCAAGGCAGGAACAGGCCATGCATCATTTTTACATTCATTCTTCCATGTGGCAATGTTTGTTCGTACCACTCCGCTGGAGCTCCAGGGATCCCACTGCCAGCAGAAGGAACCATTACAGCATTCCTCTCCTCCGTGAGCGTTAGCCTCATCTCTAAAAGCTGTGCCTCCCGGTCTGCATCGTCTTCTGTTTTATCTGCAGAAGCAGGATGTCAGTCAGGACAGAGAGTGTTTCTGACTCAGTGCTTTTATCACCTGTCGATGATCTTATACCATCCATAACAAGAGTAAAACCCACTCTGATCAGAAATTCAGCTCACAAAGAAACACACAGCATACAAAACAACAAACAATTTTAGATAGGCTTCTCTAACTTTGGCTTCACTGAAAGCAAATTACCAGCGAGTCAAGACTCAACTCTCCATTAACTTCTTTTCTAAATTTTACAATACATCAAAATAAAAAGCGTGTGCACGTGTGTCTCAACTTACCACTGTTGTTACCTTTGAGAATATTTTGCTTACCAGGCTTCCCAACGAGCTTTTGCAACTGCTGATCAAGATACTCCTGACGCTTTGTTAAGGCACACAGCCATTTCCGACGGAGCCTCTCCAAATCCCTATCCTGTGAAGAGGAAAGTGGTCGTGTTAAATATTGACCCAGGAAAGCCAAGGTTTCCTGTTTGTGGCTTACACATTTCCTCAACCCTTCTGCTCATCCTGTACCCAAGCAGCAGATAAGACAGACAGAGTCCAACGAGTCACTTAGCTCTTCTCTATTTTCTTTTGTGCAGGACAACTTAGACAGAAACACAGAATAGCTGAGGTTGGAAAGCACCCCTGGAGATTGTCTAGTCCAACCCTGCTCTGTGCCCGAAGCAGGGTCAACCACTGCTGCTTGCGCAGTTTGAATCTGAATATGTCCAAGGATGGAAACTCCACCAAAAAAAAAAAAAAAAAAAAATTTCTTATGTAGAGAGTCGCTGTCTCTTGTCCATTGACTGGATACGGCTGAAAAGAGCCTGGCTCTTTCTTCTTTATCCCTCCCCATCCACATACATTGACAAGATCCCACCTGAGCCTTTTTTCATCTCAAGGTTAAACAACCCCTGTTCTCTTAATTTTTCATCACAGGTCCAAATCTTTAACTTTCCCACTTTATTTGAAGTATTTTCGCTTGCCAGCCTGAGGCATCTCTTTCTCTAGCTGTTTTTCTGTACGACCCAGCTAAATAAACTTCACTTTATAGATCTTGTCCCCCAAACTAGTCTAAAACTCACTAACCACTACCTTGCAGCACAGCTGGAATCCCCAGTCCTTATCCATGACTCACCATCATACTCAGTGTTTAGCAGCCTCGTATTAAGGATCCATCCCTGCCCTGCATCACGCCACTGTCCCTAGTTACTGCATTTGCAACTAAGCCTTTTAAAATATTTTATCTTAAGTGCTCATGTCCTTCAAAAAACCCACCTCAGTATCCTTAAGAACATTCTGTTCATTTGTCTCTGGTGCAGAAATGCTCAGAAATGATGAATGATACTCTACATGCAACATGTTGGGTGCCACAAAGATGAGCTATCAGCTCTGGGATGCCTTCAGGCAAGTCTCTTTTATGGCAACAGCCGTTCAAATTCGTTCCACATCAAACTAGCAAACACTTTGTCAAGAAAAATGGGTGGATGTAAGACTATAAAACTACAGTTGTATTACTCACCCGCAGACTCCTACAAATATGCTGGAATCTGTCAGAAAGCATTAAACCTAAATCTCTGGTTGCTTGCATTATACAAAGTTGAGATCTATAATGACGATGATGTGCTTCTGTTAAAGTTATTCACAACGAGATGAAAAATATATCACAGATAGTGTACCTCATCAGTTCCCCTCTAAGGTTCACGTTACTGTGACATTACACACAAACAATAGTGTGCTGATTTCATTAGTTTTATCACTACTGTCTTAGAGCTCCAGGAATCCCCCTTGCTTGCCCAAGGGCGGATTATTTATGCATCATACTCCAGCTCTCATACACATAGCACATTCATAATATGAAACAGCATGAAGTATTTTGACTGCATCTTTCAACACTGTCGTGTGCCTATTCTTGTTCTTAATGAGGACAATCTCAACCTAACCAGAGTTTGCCAAGGAAGAAGATTCCTTCCCCCAAAACACCAAAAGCAAAAAGCAACTGTTTGGAAATACACATTAAGGCATCTTGTTCTTTGCCTTTCACTTCTCTAATCTACCACACGGTTTTGCAGCATAACAATCTATGATTCTATGACTCTATGCTATTCTTGAGCTTTTAGTCCCTTCAGAAGACAGGCTCTCTGCATATCCAACCAGTACTGCAAAGAGAAAATGCTGATCTTCCTCTAACATGTTTTAATCTGAAAATGTCTGAGTTTGTAGAAAGACAAAAATAAAATTTTTTACCTGATAACTGTCCATTTCATCCTCTTCTTCCTAGGCCAAAACATGCAAAGCCATGTCATTGGATTTTTTTGATAGCAGGAAACACGTTGAATGCAAAAGGTGTAATTATTTTAAGCAGTATTAGCAGTCTTACATAAAACTCTGAGCTTAGCAATGGTATGATCACTGAAAACACATTGACATCCCAGAGATCTGCTGCTATCAGCTCATTTAAATACAAACTAGAGCAATCCAACAATTATAACAGATAAATTTCACAGAAATATAGCTATTAGAAGTCTTCATAATTAGAAGCAACATGGAATACTTAGATTGGCCTAAGAAAGAAATAGGAGTTATAGCGAAACAACTTGAAATCTGTTAAACCTGGGCAGCAAGGAAAAATGTGCTGCTTTACCTGAAAGAGTTCAGTATGAATGTTACAGCAAGCACTGAAAAAAATCGAAGTCTGGCATAAAGGATTTGAGGTAAGCTTGCTGTAGCATTTAGAGGAGAAAAAAACCTGTAAACATCTAAGCCAATTGTTAGGGAGTTAGAATAACTCTGTCTGCCACACCAGGAGTTGCAACGTAGACCTTCGACATTTTGATTTTCTGATGGGAGACACCACCTTTCATGCTTGACATTCATCACAAGCAGAGCCACTTGCAATGAGCCTAAGCACAACTGCCACTCCTGCACAGTGAACTGAAAAGCAGGGAGGGCTCCAATCCTCACCGAGTTATTACGTATCTATTTAAGTAATAAGAAGCCACTGGAGCCTACTTTTGTATCTTAATAATGAAAGCCAAAACGTAGCCAAGATAAAATTAAAAAGCCATATAGAAGAGGCATTTTCTTAGTTCAAGGTCTTTAGAAAAATCTTTCACGTCCCGCAGATACAGATTTACTCAAGGTAAAGAAATGCTAATAAGGGGACTAAAAATCCAGTTGGTCAAGTCAGAAGGCTATTGTAAGCAACAGGACTAACAAAACATGGTTTTCAATAGCCCTTTCCCAGGAGGGTTATCAGTGTCAGACACAACTCACTAGTCTCTCTCTCTCTCAAGCAGAGCTTAAGTCTTTCTTTTTGAAGTAATGTAGTATTTTTGTGGATTGTCAGCTCTGTTGGACGCAGTTGACACTGGTCAGGAGATGAGAAATTCACTGGGGAAGAAACAGGGTGAGACAGACAGGATGCTCACCTGGGACTTATCCCCTTAGGAAACAGGCTAAAAGGGGCACGGGTATATTGTGGGTGTGTAATAGCTTTCAAGTAAAATTTGCAAGAATCAATCACTGTGTCTCAGAAGTCTCTTAAGAAACTTGTTCCGTTCAGCAGTAGGAGAGAAACGCCAGCTTACTTGCTCTGTAGGCTGTGGGTATCAGAGACTGCTGTGACAGGACAGCTAGAAAGCCTGCAGGCAGAGTCACTAGCAGGAGCACAATGGGGAATAAAAGCAATAATCTGCCTAGGATGCTGCTGAAAAGCAGGATCTCTGCAAAGGTGGAAAAAATTCTCCTGTTTGTGCTCCTGACACACGAGGGACAAGGGATGGCTGGTATTAGGAGACAATAGAAACCCAACTACTTCACACCTTACAAAGGGAAAAACAATACTGATTAACCAAAAAAGGGGAGCAGACGCTCACTGTATCATATTCTGTCAACAGGGTAAACGTTATTGAAAGCTGGGAGATGTCCCAAAAACTACCTGACATTTAGTTGGCCTTGTCTCAAGCAGGGCAGCTAATCAAGGAAATCGAGAGACTTGCTTGTTCTGTTGCACCAGATTTTGGCTTGCTAACTCAGAGTGACTAAATTTTAATTTAATTTAGCTGTTGAGGAGACAAAAAAAAAAAAAAAAAAAAATCAAACTGCCCTAGAAACTGATAGAAGCATCTCAAAAAGACCAGATTCATATTACTTGCAATTTAAGATGAGATGCGGCGCTTCTGAGGTGGTAAAACAACTGGCCAACATACACTATGGGCCAAAACTGGCTCATATAATTCTGATGTTTGTAGTTCAACACTATTTGAATATATGTTCCATTGATTTATTTTAATTTGAATACTCAGAATTGCTGCCGTATCTAATATTTGAAGTAAAATCTACTGCACAAACTCTTCATGAATTTGAGGAACTTTGGCGTTTTCTTTTCTTCTTTGAATGGTGTTAAGGCTCTGCTGCTTTTAAGGATAGGAAAAAAAAACCAGAAGAGACACAGAAGGTAGTTTTACAAATATTATTTTTGCCATAGAAAATTATTTTTGATTAAGAGGAAGATCTTCTACAACACTTTCTGACGGAGGTATAGATTTAAACTATCCTCAATAATCCCTAAAACCACCATCAAAGCAATTCTGACAATTCTTCCTGACATTGCTTTATGTTTTTAAGGAATAGGTTAAAAAAATACCACTCCAAATCAAACTAAAACTTGAAATAAATGGAGTTGCCTCCAAGTTTAACCGCCTTAGGACATCATTTTATGTTTTTACATGTCTTGGAAATAGTCATAGCTAACAGGAAATACTCAGACTCTTACCTGATAATTTTCAGGTACCTTTTGTGACTTGACATGTTTTATTTGAACGCAGCCAATGCCAACAGATAATATCGATTCCTCCATCAGTGGCAAGGTCCCAGACTCCTGTACAGATCTCACTTCAACCTGAATTCGTCGAGATTGCCCCTGCCCAACAGAACAATTTGAAATGCTTGGATAAAAATAAAATGCTGAAATCTTAATGACAGAGAGACCTCTACTGGCAGTCATTTGCAAGCAACATTCTATTTTTATTTTGTGAAGAACGAAGTGGTGAGTGCTACAATCTCAGTGACCCAGTGTTCAAGAGATACTCCTTCTGTTGCAAGGGTTTATGTTTACAAGATTTATGTATTTACACACAAAAAAAATTCAGCATTCAGTAACTCAACAGTTTACTTTCTGGGGAGTTTTCAAAACATACACTTATAGGATTTTATTTTTAATACTTCTGAAATTGGAAAATAGGATCTCTTCCCCACCTACAAAAGAGACAATAGTCTAATTTTGTGAGCTATCAGAATTTCAGTGAACTTCTCCTAACTCTGGTCTCCCTGACTGAAAATTCTTACTCACTGATGCTATCAGTGCAGCAAAGTAACTGTTCTTTAGTAAAACCCATAGGGGAAATTTTTTTTTTCTAAATTTAAAATCAAAGGAGTTGGGGAGCTCTGAGGTGCAGCCTGTATCTAACTTTTACTAATTCCTAGTGTTCTCTAGGTAGTAGCTTATCACTTACAGATGTTAACTATTCAGTTAAGCATTAACAATTTAACGTGTGTAGAATTCAAAGAACAAAGGAGTGGTTGGCTGGAAAGATCAAATAGAGGGGAACTCTGAACCTCTTTAAAAAATAATTAAGTTCAGTTGAGACTGCTGTCCAGGTGCTATCACAGAACAGGGAACAGAACACAGCACAAACATTACAGGTAAGCCTTTGATCACCTCTACATCTGAGCTTATGCACACTGACTGTTTCACAAAACACAGAGGGACTCCACTTTACTTTATGCCTGTTTTACACAATATCACATTTTGTGTCTAAGCTTGACAGTTCCTTGGACACCATCCCTTTACCGTACAAAAAGCTTCTTAGCTTTCCACAGGCTCTTTTCCCAGCTGAAATCCTGCACACGCCACCTCACCTGTCGGAGCTGGAAGATGCCTCCTGTGCATACATCCTTGGCAGGGGTCACCTCAACTGGGCAATATTCCCCATTCTCATTCAGCTCCAGAATTTGAACCCAGAGTTCTACTTTTCGGGTTACTTCACTCCACCTGCAAAACATGTCAAGTGCTGTTTGTTGGTTGTTTTTTTTTTTTTCCCCAAAGAAAAACCCCAACACGTTAGCCCAGACTGCACGCTGAAGAGGCAAAGAAACACTCCAGTGGATGCACCAGTTGTGAGTACACAGGGTTGTTAGTTGTGCAGTGCTTATGAATTTTACTGACAACTGTTTTAGTCAAACATCAGAAATAAGCCTTTTCTTGATTCCAATACAAAACCCAATTCCATTGTATTCTAACATTTAAGCTCTGGTCTAAACTGCTGCCACAGAAACACAGTGTTGTCAGTGCAATCAGATTCACACAGAAGACAGCAGAATGAAATAGGACACTGCCTCACAAACTTTCAAGATTCAGGACACTTTCCTGAACTTCATCATTCCAATTCTTCCAAGAGCTTAATTAAGAACTGGCCACTTCTGTAGTACTTCAAAACCAAAAAGGAAGGAGGTGCTTACTACTCAGCTACTAAACATAACTCTCTATTTTATAGCATCCTTTTTCCATCTCCTCTTTGCCATATTTTCCTAACTTTTCTTTTAAACTTCCCTATATATAGCTTATTATTCAACATGCTCAACAGAAGCTTAGGCTGGAAATAAAAAGAGAAATAACTGACAATAAATTAAAGTGCAGAAGTGCCTTGTAATTGGAGAGGAAAAGCAACTTACATTTAAGAAAATACTGCTAAGCTTACTCTGGGGACAACAAATGACTGACAGCAAAAAAGCAACCCCCTTCAGTCTAAATTACCATACAGATGCATGTTTACTTCAACTGAAGTAATTAGCAATACAGCTCTTCCAATGGAAGTGATGACATTTCATGGCCAAGAATGAATTAGAGTCAGACCTTGAATAAATGTATCAGCATACAGTCAGAACAACTTCTTTGCTGTTTTAGACTTGCTAGCTCTTTCTGGCGCAGACTAGCGTAACAACATAAAGGAAAATAATCAGCTTACTATTTTGTAAAACACTTGAGTTTTCCTAAATATGAGGGACTTCAAAATCTTTCAAGTTTTACCACTTTTAATTTGAAAGAGAGATGGGCATTTCTCCTCTTTCACTTTTTTAAACCCTACTGATACATCACACAGTGTTTTTCCAATAGACAGAGTCTATTTATAATAGTCCAATAGATACAGTCTCAAAACACATGGTCAGTTGCCTTCAGTTCAAAATTTGACTACTTATCCCAAACCTGCTTCAAGATTGGGCACCTCAGACAGTGATTTTTCACAATTCTAAACCAAAGACCTATTTTCCATGTTTACCTGTCACGAAGGCTGCGTGTTTTGGCTTGAATTATTCCCAAATCCCACAGGGCTGGATTTTTGCGGTCACCACTCTGCTTGTGCCCATATACCTCAATTGCCAAAGCACCATCATAAAGATGTTCCATGAAGTCTTCGGAAATATTTACAGAAACTTCCTGTATGTAAGTGACAAATCGGTTGATGACTATGAGTACACAATGATTTAGGCTTAGAGATTTAATATCAGCTTGTAGTAAAGTCACCCTGATCCCCAAGACACAATATAGAGGAAAGGGAGAACAGTCACCTCAGTTCGTAAAATCAGGAAGCAAGGCAAAGATACAGAATTTTCTGAAGATTAGCGTGTGTAAAGAGCTGAAAACTGACTGCATGCTGTTCCAAGCCCTGATCAGATGGTTTAAAACCCAAAATGTTCTAATATGTTCTAATGTTCAGAATCAGAAAACCAAAACTCATCAGAAGGTATTATATCTCTTTTACAAATGCTAAGTGGAATAAATTGATCAGTGTAATGCCAAATTTTAGAAAGAACAAGACGAGAATTCAGGCAACTGGTTGGCATTCATCCAGGCTGACTTTACATATTAAAGATGCCTCCATTCAGACAGTTGCTTGAAAGTCAATAGGAAGAAACAGTCTTGTTCTGAGACCCACCACCTCACTTCAACATCTACATTAGGACAACATCCCAGGACTGGGACATTTCTCTCTGCTACATCAGAGCGTTGAGTGGTCAGCTCAGATATGGAGGGCAAATGTATTCAGACTCCATTCACACTCAGCAGCATTTTTAGTGTGGGTAAACTCTAACATAAATCTCTGCTGAACAGACCGGTTTCCCTTATTAAATTGCTTTCCTTTATTAATTCACTTCACCTTCTCTGATTTTTGTTCAAGTGAACAGTGTAGAACAAAACTTATATGGGCTCTGCAGATGTTTAAGAGCTTATTAAAAACAGTATTAGCCTATTAGCCTCACGAAATATTATAGTGTGAGCAAAGAGGCAACTAAATTGTTATAAAAGCATAAACATGCTTTGCCTGCCTGCGGTTTTATTAATAGAAAAAAAAAAATAAAATTACATTGCAGTGATCGAAGACAACCATGCACCGCGGCTCCTTGCTGGTGGAAGATAAGGAAGGATCCACCTCAGGTGCAACATTAACTGGCTCCAGTTGATCCCAGAATGTATATTTGCAGAACACGAAGTTGGAGAGGTGCTGTGGCAAACCGGTAGCCTGAAGTATTTTAATCTAGAAGAGGGATGAGAAATAAAGGAAAAGCTCTTACTCAGTAGGCATAAAATTAAATATATCTTGTGCTGGAACAATGTTATTATGTTGCACTGCGAATAATAACCAAAAAAAGCAGAAAAATATAGAAAATATAAATTTCTGCACTGATATACATTGGAGACAATATTCGGGGTGCACCAGCTGAGCATCGCCACTAGATGTCACAAGGGACATAGTTCTTGGGAGTGACAGCTAAAGGGCTGAACTTCACAAACATTTCGCTAATTTTTAACGCACCAAACACGTTGTAACTGAAGAGGTCTACAATAATAATCTCACACTTCTACCAAAACTGGCTCCTTTATTCTGCAAAATAGTTTTTTCAAGATATGACTCGTCCTTCTGTGATCCTATAAACCATGCAAAAATAACCCCAGTAATACAAGCATAGCCTGTCCCCTCTGCTAAACAGAAACAAAATGTTTTAAATACACCTTCTCATCTAAACAAAGCCATCATATTAACCATATTATTTAATAAATTTCTATTCCCCACTTGTCAAATTAAGATCAACTTAGACTTCTATAGTAAGGCAGCACTCAGATCCTCAGGAGAATGTTTCCTGCAACCAATGCCCCATACTGCTTGCAAGCACATGGAGCTCTATGGGGCAGAATAAAAAGTGAAAAGGAGTACAATTGCCACCAAATTGTTCATGTTGTCCAGAGGCAGCAAAGTTGGAGATCACTCCCTCTAGTGCTTTTTGCCTCCCTCTTTACTTATCTGTAGCTTGGCCTATCTTGAGTTTTACTACAACACAGAACTGCTACTAAATACTTCCTGCTAACTTTCTATTACTAACAATTACAACCACACCTGCATATGTTTCACAAAATACTGAATATTTAAACACATATATTGAGGGAGAATGATTCACAGAACAATGGGACTTCATCCGATTCTGTGACTCCTTTTGAATTAGACATTGTAGCTCCAATCCTAGTGCACTGATCTCTCATGTCTTCCAAAACTACAATAAACTGTCTAGGATAAGACTGAATGCGTATAAGTACAGTTTAATGAATACCTTGCAGGTTTAAAAAAAAATAATGGGAGATTGAAAGAAATAAAAACCATCTAGTTCTCTATTACTTCAGCCACTCCAGAAACAAAGTATCTGAGAAAAGATAGCAGCAGTACTTCAGTCCAAATGCTGGGCATGAGGACATTTAGGTGAAACCATGAAACAAATGCAGCAAAAGTATTAAACTCTGTACATACAACTGAATTTAGGTACACCTATATTATTTGCCCTTTTTTTTTTTTTTTTAATCCCGAAACATCAATACAGTTTCATATAGTCAGTCAATGAGTTTAAAGACAGGGCTCTGCCTGTGTAGCTGGGTACTGGAAGCAAACCTGGTGCATGAGGTTACAAGGAGACATCTAATCTCCAGAAGCCAATGTGCCAGGGACTTCTCTAAGACTTGCAATGGAAAGACAGAAGGTTGGCTCAGAGGTTGGGATATATCTGGAACTCACCCTGCAGACAAGTTTTCTCTCCTGAGTGTCATTTTCATTTGAATAGTCTGGACTATCCTCACCTCCAACCAACCTGTCATCTATCTCTCCACTCACTCGAACAACTTCAATGTGGAGACGACCTGACACCTAAAAAGAGAGAAGTAAGAATTACTTGTGTGCCAGAAAACAGCGACAGGTTCATCCCTTCAGGTAACTACAACTACTGCTGTTTCCAGTTTATAAGCAGAAAACATTTTATTCCTTTCTATTGTTTTGCACTATGAATTTGTTCCACCAGTTGAAGAACACTTTGGAGCAAGAATCAGAGTCTCTGTAGTAAAATCATCAAGACATTGGCCACTAGAGTGACTTTGGGAACAGCATACTGCAATCATCCTCACCTTCATACCACTCTCTAGAGAGTCTGTGAAGTGCACAGGTGATGCAGAGCACAGAGAATGTTGCCTGGTATGCTCTAGCTGCCTCTGAAGTTGTTCTTGCGGTATATATTTAAGTGACTATTCTGGATGGTACTCAGTGAAAGCCAGTGGAGCTACAGCTCATACTCACTCTACTAAGAACTTATTTTGGGCTGCTTTGTCCAGAAAGGTGCTCACAAAGCTTCTTCCTTTTACAATCACTGTGATGGAATTCAGAGCTGTCTAAACAACTCTAGTAAGGTATTATGGGATTTGCATAATTAAAAATTGTTAGCAAAAAATTTGGGCACATGAAACTAAAAAATATCTACTATATACTGGTAATAAGGGGCTGTAATTAAACAGTTGAGTAAGGACAGATTACAGAAGAATGACAAACCTCTCCCTTCTGATTGATGATTGGAACAGCATATTGTAGCTTCACATCATAGAACAGGCACTCAAGAAAAACATTGGCTACTCCGATGAGGCTGTGGTTTTCCTGCTCGTCGTAGAATGGATCAGCTCGCCTGAAGTAAGCTCTCATCACCTTCAATCAAATTCAGAATAATGTAAGAAAAACAAGCTTTTCATGAAACAGTCTTCCGAGTATTGCAGAACCAGTCTAATGAAAGAAAAAACGACTCAAGCAAGAGGCTAGATAACAGAATCGTCTGGGTTGGAAAAGCCCCTGAAGCTCCTCCAGCCCAACCATGACCCTCCCCCTGACCGTTCCCAACTCCCCCAGATCCCTCAGTGCTGGCTCAGCCCGACTCTTCAACCCCTCCAGGGATCCCGGGGACTCCCCCCTGCCCTGGGCAGCCCATTCCAACGCCCAACAGCCCCTTCTGCACAGAAATCCTTCCTCAGAGCCAGCCTGACCCTGCCCTGGGCAGCTTGAGGCCATTCCCTCGGGGCCTGGCGCTGGGGCCTTGGCTCCAGAGACTCATCCCCCCTCTCTGCCCCCTCCTGGCAGGGAGTTGCAGAGGGCCAGGAGGTCTCCCCTCAGCCTCCTCTTCTCCAGACTGAACCCCCCCAGTTCCCCCAGCCGCTCCCCAGCAGACCTGTGCTCCAGACCCTGCCCCAGCTCCGTTGCCCTTCTCTGGCCACGCTCGAGTCATTCAATGGCCTTTTTGGGGTGAGGGGCCCAAAACTGAACCCAGGAATCGAGGGGTGGCCTCCCCAGTGCCGAGCCCAGGGCTCAGATCCCTTCCCTGTCCCTGCTGGCCACACCAGTGCTGACACAAGCCAGGATGCCGTTGCCCTCCTTGGCCCCCTGGGCACACTCTGGCTTATTCTCAGCCCCCCCAGCCCCTCTCTGACCGGCAGCTCTCCAGCCACTCCTCCCCAGGCCTGTAGCCCTGCTGGGGGTTGTTGTGGCCCAAGGGCAGCCCCTGGCATTTGCCCTCAGTGAAACTCCCCCAGTGGGACTCAGCCCCTCGCTCAGCCTGTCCAGATCTCTCTGCAGAGCCTCCCTACCCTCGAGCAGACCAACACTCCCACCCAGCTTGGTGTCAGCTGCAAACTGACTGAGGGGGCCCTCGATCCCCTCGTCTAGATCATCAGTAAAGATGTTAAACAGGAGTGGCCCCAAAAACGAGCCCTGGGTCACCACTCGTGACCGGCCGCCAACCAGATTTAACTCTGTTCCCCACAGCTCCTTGGGCCCGGCCGTCCAGACAGTTTTTTACCCAGCGAAGCATGTGCCCATCCAAGCCGTGAGCAGCCAGTTTCACCAGGAGAATGCTGTGGGAAACAGTGTCTAAGGCCTTACTGAAGTCAAGGTAAACAACATCCATAGCCCTTCCCTCATCCAATAATCCCTCATCCAATTAGATCATATGAAGAATGGAAGCTCGAGTTTTTCCTGGGACCGAGCATAAGGCCTGTCCTCAGCAAGTTCTCTTTAATGTTGTCAGATCAGAGAAGTCAGCCTGAACATCAACTGAACATCCTCTTTTGTTTACTTACTGCTTCTTATTGCATGCTCGGTTTGGTCATTAACTATTCATGCAAACAAGCATCAGAGTGACAAGATAAGGGTTAATGAAATGCTGAAGGCCCACTTCAGTACTAGGAAAAGCAAAGGCTCAGGAAAACTTAACCTTTTCATGTACACCTCCTCTCCCTGTCCCCAAGATTTTCTCACACCTAGTTAAACAAAAAAATTTTCACAGGGATGTAATTCTATCAGTACAATACTGGAATAATTTTTACTTACTGGGTTGTCTTCCTCACAGTCCTTCCACTCCTGGTAAAGATCCCTCATATCTACCAGTCGATTCTCCAGCTTTTCCAGTGACCAGATCTGCTTGCCTTTCCCTTTTCTTCTCACCTGAATAGCAGGCTCACTGAGAATTGCACCTCTCTGTGAAACAATTAAAGAGATATCACAACAGTGAAGCAATAGTTTAAAACCAACACAAAACTGAGAACATCTTTGGGAAAAGTCTGGATTTTGTTCTTTTTTTATTGTAGCTTGAACAACCAAATTCAAGCGTGACAGTCTCCGAGTTCAGCTGTCACAGTATATCCGTGTTCAGTTTAACTGCAAAGTCTGATCACAGCTACTATCACTAGTTTCTGTGGATTTTCAACTTACATAACTGTTAGAAATAGGAACATTTAAGCATTTCACAAATATTCTCAAGTTACAGCAGGCTTGGAGTTCCAGCTAAGGTTACTAGTGTCTGCAACTTTCAACTAGTGCAGATACTTAACCCTCTTTACCAGCCTGTTTCTAGATGTGCCTGAAGGCTGCAAGAAAAAAAAAGCAGACCAGAAAAATTTCTAAAGTAATTGATGAAAATTATAATCCTGGAATAAAATACATCTTCTGTACTAACGATGGACTGAGTATCACCAAAATATTGAGCTGACCTCAAGAACAAAAATAATACCACTTTAGGGAGCCAGCCTGAGACATCGAAGTCTGGGTTCAGTTCCCTCCTTTCCAAATTTCTAAAATACCTGGAACAAATAATTCAGTTCCTCCCTGCACAACAGGGACGACAGCATTTTCTCAGCTCATTAGGCTGATGTAAAGCCAAATGTCCACAAGGTGATGGTATATACTTGAAATAGATGCTACCTACCCTGCCCATATTTTATCACTGGAACAGAAGCAAGTGTGAACTTCCAATACGAGGGGAAAGGTCTTACACTGAAACATTTCTCAGTAAGCTAGCACACTGTAAGATTTTCATGGTAAAAAAATAAGGTAAGGGTGTAGCATGCGCTTAACAGAGCCCTATTTAGTGCACATGAACAGACTGGAAAACTATCCAGACCATTACAAGTCAAAATATAACAAATATAAACGCTGAGGGGCAAACTTACTGAGCAATGATTTAGTTCCATCAGGGCTATCTTACCTTACTGTTAGCATTAAGGCTTGAAGCTGGAATCTGGAGGGTAACTTTATATTCTGTTCTCTTGTCCAATTCCTCTCCAATAAAATTGGCTTCTCTCACGTACAAATTGGCTTTAACAATCTGCTCTCGCAGCTTTCTCAGGCTGTGGGTCAACATTTCTTCTCTGTAAAAAAAGGGGATTTGAAAGGGGAGATGGGAAAAATTATGGCATTTAAGTATTGAAACTAAGTGCAAGCAAATCAGTACCTGATAGGAAGGAGTCTTAACATTCAGCTTTTTAAAACAAACAAACAAAAAAAATCAGGTGAATTGAATTGCATTTTCTGGGGGAAAAAAAAAAATTATCTGCACAAATTTAGCATACTGCTGGCTTTGGAGACTTCTCCATGCATCTGCTGAACAGTCAGCTCTTGTGTGGCTTATTCCAGGGTTTCCCCACCACAGATGTGGATGTTCCATCTTACAGAGAAAGGTTTATTCAGACACCATGACCCACTTGCTCACTGGCCTTCCTGGCAAGCGTGAGAGTGTGCCAACTGTGCAGCACAGGAATCTGGTACCACAAAACATTCCAGACACACAGCTAAACACCTTGTTAGATTGTCTCAAATACTTTCTATTGCAAAAGTTGCTTCTCTAGGCATATAAATTAATTTGTATTTTCTCATTACAATGTCTTTACCATACTCATTGTTTTAGGGTACATTTCATCTTCCTCCTGCAGCTGCTCTTTCTGAGAGTAATACTGAAAACAATCATTTAGAGGCTGAAGTAAATAACCTCAGTGCAATTGCCCAGGAAGAGGCAAAAGAGGACATTGGCCCCTCTGTGGTTATTAACAGCTTTTTGCAATGCTCTGGATCAAAATTCTTTGTATCATCCTCGTACTCCCTTTTCTTTCTGCACACTTCTGGTTGCCAGGACCTGCCCAGGTCAGACAGGTGGATGTGAGTCAAGAGGAAAAACAACCTTCCAGCAGCTGAGTCATGACCCGCAGAAGAACAAACTCATAGGAGTCCCAGTATTTCTTCCAATCACCTCATCTTTAGTCAAATCTATTGCCAATCAGGACAGAGTTTCTCCTTAACAACAAAGTAGGCACTCATTCTTTCTCATTTTTTGTAACATTATAGGAATGATTGTTGTTATACTAATATTTTTGCTGTCCTCCCCAACAGGAGCCCTCTCAGAAATTTGGCAAAGGTGTGCAATGCAATTACAGAATCCCAGAATCATTCAGGTTGGAAAAGCCCCTCGGGATCATCGAGTCCAACCCTCAGCCCGACTCTACAAAGTTCTCCCCTACCCCACATCCCCCACAGCTCATCCCAACGGCCCTGAAACCCCCCCAGGGATGGGGACTCCCCCCTCCCTGGGCAGCCTGTTCCACTCTCGGACCACTCTTGCTGGGAGAAATTTTTCTCCTCATGTCCAGTCTGACCCTCCCCGTTGCAGTTTAAAGCCGTTCCCTCTTGTTAAAAATTAAAAACTCGCAAAATTCACTAGCACTTGAAGAACTTTAAACGAACACTCATGGTCAGCTTTGATGACCCACCTCTCCTCTGCCCACTGCCGTAAGCGCTGCTGAGCACTGGGAGAATGAAAGGAGAACCTGTCCATGCTGCGGAAATGCTGCTTCTCTGGCGACAGTCGCCGTCGTAACTGCTCCAGTTCATGTTCATACATCAGTCTCTGGCGTTCGAGGGCAGATCTCTTCTCCTCTTCGTGCTGCTGCTCCAGGCTTTGCAAGATTGACTGCATTGGATCTAATCAGATGTTGAAAATAAAGAAGCTAGTACTTCTGGGGGTCAAATACCTGGTAACCATAAAATTAAATGGAAACAGTCATGTAATGAGTATGGGGCAGAGATGGGGGACTTGGAAAGGTGAGATCTTTACCATGTTCTGCTACAGATATGCTGTATGACCTTGGGGAAGGCACAATTTACTATCATTTGGTAGTTCCCTCCCCATCCTATATTTGCAGTTATTCATGTTAGAGCCTGCAGCAGCCACTGAAATCCATGGTGAAGAACGTCCTAGACAGTAAACACTGTTATCATCTAAAAGGAGGGAAAAATTATATTTTCACTGTAATGCATATTAAAAAATGGTGCTGAACTGTGGAGCAAATTAAACATCTACAGAGCAGACTGAATGGATGATTTAAGAGAACTGAGAAAAGGGAAAGACCAAGATGAAAAAAACATTCCTCCTGTTTCCCAAAATAACGTCATTCTGGGACAGCTATGTAAGACCACAAAAACTAAAGAACATGGTTTCCGAGACAGAAATCACTACAGTCGATGTCTGACTGAGACATAACACAAGCAAAATAAACAACAAAGTGAAAACACTTTGATTTGAAGCTGTAGTGCCACCAACATTCTGGTTTTGGATTTGCCCTCAACAAGAACTGCCAAACAAAACAGTCTGCAATGGGTTTTTTTCCCCCTCAAGTGCAAAAGTGGCTACGATGACTCATTCACAAGAAAAATTCTCCAATAGGAAGTTATAAGGGAAAAAGTTTGTGGTTAAGAGTCCCTGAAGATGTTAACCTTGTATTCTGTACATATTTCCAATCATTTCTGTTGCCTCTTACCATTACTACCAAGTGCCTTCATAGTGACTTCCATCTGGGCATATTCATAGCTGAAGTTAATCTCACTAGACACTTCACTGGAATTGTCTCCATCTGTGTCCAGCTGCTCAACACTATTACTGCACTTCATAGAGTTGTCTCGCTCTTCATCCTCATGATCTGCCTTCTTTTTCTTCTTTGGCAAATTCAGCCTTTAAATAAGAGGAAAATTTTTAATGAACTATTAAATGCTCAACTCTGAAACACAGGGTTGCTTTCAAAGATTATTGAAATTATCCAAATCAGTAGATTATTCCCTTTCAACATTTGTTGATCTCCTGTGAGTGTAGTTTTCCTCAAGGTAAACAGGGGAATTCAAGGCAAACTAAGTAATCCATTCTACACTGTAATAATAGGGAGTACCCGATATTATTAATCATATAGTTTAGATAACCATGAATTTTTTCAGTCATCCCATATCAAAATAATTTAGAGGCAATAATTAAATTATCCCACTTTTAATGCCGATTGTTCTTTCAAGCATAAAAGAAAGCAATTAAGTTTTAGATTGTCATTTAAGTCCACTGATCTTTAAAGTATTTCAGACCAGCCACAGAGGGTTTCAAGACCAGAGTCTTCTGGAGAAAACTTCTACCAGTGATCCTGTGTGATACAGGAAGGTTGTAAGTACAGCTGGAGCTGGAATTCCAGGGAACAGGGAACACAGTGACTTTGTAAGACCCAGATCACTGTATAACATAGGTCAAAATCTAACCCCTTATTTGCAAAATCCAAAAGGCAACCTATTCAAGTCAAAGCTTGGGTATATATTTTCACTGTGGGAGAGAAAGTACTTAGTATGTGGTACCAAACCACATTAAAGTTACCAGCTCAAAAATTAAATCTCTTCAGTGAGATAACAGTACTGATAACTACAGCAAGGTCCTCATCAGCAAGGTTATAGTGCCTTGAAAATAAAAGAAGTCAACCTAATGCTCTGAAATTAAAATCACACACAGTGGTGTAACATTTAGCATCCAAGAAGTCACCAGCATTGCCTTTATAACCCCAATGAAAAAGAAATCACCACCTCCTGCAGCTTGAACGCCCCACTGACATTTTCCTTGTACCTTAAGATAAAATAATTTCTTTAATAACATTCGTACCTGAAGAAGTGGTTGTTTCCCCACAGTATTCTGTCTCCGTGATGTAGCTGGATAGGACACACCACAGCAGAACCATTTACGAACGTCCTGTGAAAAGGCAAAAATCTGAAGCAAATGCATCCATGTAAGGCTTCTTTTTTTTTTTTTTCTAATAATACTGTGTATTGTAACTAGTTAAGGTAGGAGAACAGGTTTATGGATTGCAAACAGGCAAAATATCCCCAGAAACTTCACTGATCTACCCTGTAACTTCTCAAACTCAGCTTCTTTTGATCACTTAAGCTTATGGAGTTCAGTACTTTTAGACAGATATGACAGCTATGTCTGGGGAGTATAATTAGATCTTAAAAATGAGGGGCCTAAAAAAAGATGTCGTCACTGGAAATAAACCCTTTTTGCACTACTTTGAAATACAGACACAAAATAGAAACACTTGAGTAAGACATCAGAGAACTTTGCTGTATAAAGACAATAAACTACTTAAGTATAATCAGAAACTACTTTTATTTCAGAGTCAGATTCTAAGTCTGAAAACAGGACGACAGGGTAACTCAGACTTGAAGGGAATCTCGGGATGTCATCCAGTTCAATCTCTTGCTCAAATCAGATCAACTAGAAATGGGAGTAAATGTGAAATTGTTGAGTTTTGTGTATCTAACAATAAATTATTGGAGATGCTGACAATGCATGTCATTTTGTAATCGATTTGACCATACCATCTGCTTTTCAAGTACTGCTACTTAATCAAATAAAGCAACAAATGCTTCAGCAGCTCTTTGCATATCAACAGGTTTCTTAGAAAATGAATTCAGATTTCGATAGTTACATCTACACAGCTGCAAATCAGTATCCTCATGCTGAAAGCGTATGCAATTTACTCATCTTTTCTTTGAAAACTTAAGACTACAAACACCATCACTGAGAGAAATCTCATTAGAACAAAAGATAGGAGTTGACAGAGGAGTAGGTGACAATTAATACAAAACATAAAAGCAGGGTACAAGAGTAGAATTTTCTTATTTCAGAATACATAAGGAAAATTATTCTTTTAACTATCTTTTTGCACCACTAATCATAAAACACCAGCTAAAACTACAGTTATTATACAACTGGAACTGCATTTTCTTACTTTACCTAGTATTTTTTTGAGGTGTTAACATAACCTGTCCTTCTGGGGTGATGTCTATAATGCAGTGTTCAGGAAGAATTCCCATTCCACATAGCTGGATATCTTGAGAGTTGTCTGAGCCTATTAATGTGTGCTCCTGGGGAAAAATTAATTCAGACGTTAACAAATGGATTACAAAAATTCACTAGTTCTAACTCAACCATTCTTCTTCTGGACATATCTTGTCTTCTAGTTCCCAAATCTGAAAGCTGTTCAATACTTCCCTTAGAGGCAAAAAGGAAAATGAAATGTTGCAAGTAAATCCTTCCTTTGTCTTACAGTAACAAGTAGGGAGCACACAGGAAAGTTTATAGGCAACGGTTAAATCCGAAGATGAAGAGGTTTCTATAATTTAGTTGTGGAATTCAGTGCCTCGGGATGTTGTAGAAGTCAAAAGTATAAAGGAGTTCAAAGAGGAATTAAGACAGGTTCACAGTGGTTAGATCCATGGCTATTACACAGGTTCCACTGAGATCATCCAACAGGTTAGGAAATTCCTAAGTACTTGAGGCGTGAGGGATTTGGCAGACAAAGGATGACTCCACACATGCCTCAATTCATCCACTTCTTTTTTAGGCATCTCTAAGCAATTTTTGAGAAATAAATACAATAGTTTAAATAACTCAGATCAAGTTGTTCTTCAGTACTTTTAATATCTAGTACACATGCAGTTCACCATTAAAAAGAATGTGGGCAAGATATTTACTCTGAGAAGCAAGAGTTTAATCTCAGGATTTCAGGCAAAACAAGTGTAAGTCATTTTAATGAAAGAATTTCAAAGAACACGGATTTCTACACCAAAATTCTCCACCAACAAATTCACGTTGTTCAAAAAAAATTATAAAGACTTACAAACAAACAAAACTTACCCCGTGCAAAGGGATTTTCTCTAGGAAAGGAAAGTAGCACAGTATCAGCTGAGACTTTTCTGCTGGTAGTGATGGGGCAAGCCCTGGTTTCTGAGCAGGCTTTGGCTCCAGCGTGCTCTTGTTGTGTGTTCACAATGAACACCATAGAAGTCGGCTCTGCTTCAATAGCTGTCAGCGTCAAGGCTGATTTAGCAGCTTGAGTCACACTCTGGACACCTACGTGCAAGGCGTCTGGGAAAGAATTCAATTTTTCTCCCAAAACCTCAGCTCAGCTCTCTTGTCCTTTTTAATGTTTTTTAGCAGATACAACATTGAGAAAGCTCTTTCCCTTGTTTTCACTGAGATGTCACAGAGCAACGATGACTGACATACAAGAGGATCATGTACTTCCTAAGACCAACTAAACCAAAACCATCTTTCAGCCCAATTGCTAATTTTGTGGTTGTTTTGAGAGTTACTACAGACCACTTCAAAGAGAAGACAATGATTTAATGCGAAGCTCAAACTGCCAATTGTCTTTCACTGCTAAATTTTTAGAACTTGTACTCTAACATGTGATTTAAAAACGGTTGCACCTCGTTTCTCCTCCTGACTCCAGACCATGTCTACAGTTTGTTAAACTAGAATAAACTGCCCAAATGTTTCAGTGCAGAGTCCAAAAGTCACGTCACGTGTTTTATGTTTAACCTCAGCAACAGGGACTGCACATCAGCAGAAGTGCCAAGGCAGAACAGAACTTGATTTTCTCTCCCGGCAAGTTGCATGAAGAGGAATAAAACTGCATTTTGTAACCTGAAGACAGAGGGCAGAATTTGGACTACACACATAAAAGATTAAAAAATTTCTGGGTAAAAACCTTGTGAAAATTGGGATAAAGCCTCTAGATTTCTTTCAAAAATCAAAGTAAAAAACCGTAAAATCCCCAAACCTTCCTCTGCTATGAAGAATTACATTTGAAATAAAAAGGTTGCACTCATGTTATTTTTAATGAAGCAGTGAATACTGGAGAATGCCTTAGATATGCAGTTTTTACAAAATCATCTGATTACACTTCTGCCAATGGCAGTAAATGCCCAATTCTATTTAAAAAAAACAAAGTTATACATGTATATCAATATTTATTTTTACCTTTAAATAGTATACCAGAAGTTCATTGAGAGCTGGATCTGCATTCAAATTAACCAGGAAGCACTTATTATCCCCAACTTTTATTCCAGAAGACTGAAGAGATATGCCAAGGCTTTCCAGCTGTTTCTGACGCTCCTGCAAGAGAGTAGCCATCAAAATTAAGATGATTGATGCACAGCCCTTGGGAAATGATTTCCTATCTGCCAAAGCCACAAAACAAAATGATGCACTGCTACTTCTGAAAAAGGTAACTTTCTTCTGCAGTAGATTAGACACAAAAGTCTTAGTTATATCAAGCTTTGATCAGGATATCTGTAATTTTTCTTGTCCTTCCACCTCTGGTCTCAGAGATCTACATGTTATGGTCTCACACAGTTGCATCTTCTTAGTAAAAAAAGAAAACAGCTGAGAGCAGCACACTACAGTACTGTAGGAGCTTCTCCATGACCTCACTGGAACAGCAAAAAGGCTACCACAAAGACATCTCTAGAGCCCTTTATTTTCTCTTTTTAGCTAAAAAGCAACAAGTTAAGTTAAATCCCTGCCAAGTCAAGCTCCGTGTCTATCTTTTATTCCAGAGCAATCAAAATGACAAAAAACTGGCAACCTACTATTTAAGTAATCCAAATAACACTTCCTGCTGAACAAGAATAGTAGCATTTTGGATGGTGTTTTGTTCTTGTCAATAGACTTCATAGAATTCAACAACAAAGCATTACTGTGCAAAAATGTACATCTTTCAAAGGGAAGTGTTTGGGTGAAGACTAGAGCAGTCAAAGAGGAACATTAAACATTTCTGACTTAAGAACAGAAAGGGATTCTTCTACCAGAAAAAAAAAAAAAAGAAAAAAAAAGAGAGAGAAATGTTGAGAATTGTTCTCAGGATCATACAGAAGCTGAGATGAGACTCACTGTCCACAACAGCAAATAAAATTTTAAAAATAAACATGGGAGACCCCTCACAGAATTACTAGAGGGAAGAAGAAATAGGGGAGGGTAAAACAAGTAAATAAAAAAATACAAGAGACCTACAGTGCTTTCCCTGTGATGCTGAGACTTTAAAATAAAAACTAGCAAAAATTATGTAGGGGTAATGCTGGGATGCTTATTAAGGTTCTGACCTCTACCTACCAGTCTCCTTTGTATTAAAAAACTTAGTATGTTATACTATTTGGTATAATTCTGTTCAGCATTGAAGTTGTACCAGGTCTAATCTAGATTAAAATTGCAAAGAATAGCAAGTACAACTCGCTCTTCCTTTTCTTTACCCTGTCTCCCCACACACTTATAAAACCAACATAATGTCCTTGTAAGGAAAAGTTGTGTGTAGGAGAGAGAGAAATAGAAACAAAACACAAAGGACAGAGGAAAAACTGCAGTGTGATGTCAAAGATTTCTCTTCCGATCACCAGTGCCAGGCTCTGAAGTTCACATAATTCCTTATTATCTACAGAGATAAAGAACATGTTGCCCAAAGGACAATTTGGCCCACAGTCTAAATCTCACGGGATTTAGACTCATAGGATCTCAAGAACATGGGCTAGTTTCTGTTAACTTTTGCTCAAGACCTAATGTTAATTAACTTAAACATTCAAAATACATTAAAAGTATGTCACATACTCACTGAAAATGTGAAAAATTGCATATTCAAACAGTCTTTAAGGCTTTGAACCCTTACTGCCACTCCACTTCTACAAACTGCCTCTTCGACTGCCTTCATTTTTTATAAGGAATCCTATTTTCCTCAAAGATTTACAATTATCTCTACATCCTATCCTGCTACAATTTGACAGGCAGATGTAATGGAGGCTGGCCAAAAAAAAAAATTAAAAATTAAAAAAAAAAAAAAAAAAAAATCACTTGACAAGCCATGATATAAATGCCTTTAAGCTTGGGCCTCCATAAGCCTATGGAAGGTGACAGGAGGTTCCTTCCACTGGCTTCCAAGTGGTCCTGAAAGAGCCTTATACTGCACAAACACTATTCCTTATCCCTCCTGGAAAAAAAAAAAAAAAAAAAAAAAAAAAAAAAAAAAAATCACTTCCCTACAACTGCAAAGCTCATGAAACTCCCAGCTCTGAAACATCGTAACACACTGAGGATTTGAGACAAAGAGGAAAAGAGCTAAAGCAGCTCTATGCAAACATCAGGGCAGACTTAGTCTGTGCCACTGAGCCCACAACTCCAGTTTTTCAGCCTCCTTGCAAACTCAGGGTTTCTATGCCTAGTAACTATTGTGTAGGATGAGAGCAGATTTTTTATTATTATTACTATTATTATTCACCCTTATACACAGAGAGGAGAACTCATGGTCTAAGTCTGCCTTGAAAGCCAGGAAGCCCTCGTAGTCACAAGCTGCATTTCTGACAATGGATCTTTGAAGTCAACAGTCTATTCTGACTGCGTCATCTACAAGATGCTTTTGCATAAGAGGCTCCATTTTTTCCTTTTTTTTTTTTTTTTTTTTTTTTTTACACACTATTTATCACTTTTCAGTAGTCGTCCTGCTCAAAAGCTCCCTACTGCAAATATACACATCAGCATTTGTGTGGTAAGAATTGGAAGTGTCATGCAATAATCGTGGGGACCTGCACAATTTTAACATAATCATCATATTCAATTATGTTCTGATGCCCTAAATATCAGTGTAAGAGGTATTAACACACACAGGGATCCTGAACAGTTCTATTTTTTAATATTTTAAATGCCCTTTGCCGTGGGTATTGAGGCACTCTGCACATAACCTTGCATGTAAGGCTCTCAATGCTCCATCCTTCATCACAAACAACAATTTTACTGTCTGAAGAATATAAAACCCCTGTAATCCTCTCATCCATGGATTATTATTTTTTTTAAAGTAACTTCTCCATTTGCATACAGTGACAATTTATTACTGTCATTGGAATAGTAATCTGGGAGGCACTCAGCTATCACAGGAATTAAGTGAAGCCTTTCAAAGGGGCAGTAAGCTTGACCTACTTACCCATAAATGTGGGGAGAGAGTCAGACAATCTCTATGAACTGACAGACAAAGGAAACAAACCTATTTTTCATAAAAAATGGGGGAGGGAAGAAAGCAGCCAACCTGTGCTATCTCTTCAGTTTTTCTTAATTTTTCTTCCCAGGTCACAGTCATTTCCTGAATCAACTTTTCTGATTCCTCCAATCGTTCTTTTAATTCTGGTGATTTCATAGCCTGCAAAAATAAAAGAAAATAAACCAGGAAAGGTTGTTGTGCTTTGTTTTTTTCACATCACTGTCACACAGATGGGGGGAAAAAAGGAAACATAACTTTACTCATTTTCCAAGGCATACTTATCAGTAAGTAAAGGGGTCTTTTTTTAAAAAATACAAATTGCATATAAATGCAGAATCCATCAAAAAGTTAATTAGCTTCAAGTACAGATGCTAAAGTGGAATTTATATACTTCACTGCAAACCAATTATATGATACTGGCAGATTTGCACAAAGATATTCAAAGGCAAACTAACCTCATTTCTATGCCAATACAAGTGTCCCAAACAACATCTAAAACAGTTTTGTTTCAGAAGATGCTGCTGGTCTGGCTAGCCACCATCGTCTCAGCTGTTGTTTCCTCAAAATGGCACTTAACATCTCAGTCACTCGAACTACCATGCCAACAAAACATTTTTATTGTTCATTTTGATACGGCTGATGGGTGCTATTTTTTTCTTTCTACAGCAAATATCAAGGCATCCATGGCATTCTGGTTATCTACCTCTACATATGCATTTTACAGAGAAGGTATCAGAAGTCTTACAATGTGCTTCTGGACACTGGAATTCAATTTTGTTGCTGATCTATCACAGCTCTAATTTTGTTTTGTGAAATAGTCAAAGACCCATGTTCCATCCAAGGACTAACTTGAGAATAAGAAGATATCCCCACTGGAGCCCATCCGACACTCCGAGAACTGACAGGACATCAACATTTTTATATTACATATATTTACTTCCTCCAGTCTTGGTACTGGCATATTCCTCCCCTACTACCTTGAACGGGAAGCCTATGGACTTCCTTATGTCGTTATTTCATTACTGCTAACAAGATGAAAATGGTTTTGGCTGGTAGGTACTTATGCAATGCTGATTAAACAATGCAAGCATCGTTCTCCATCAGATATTCCCTTACCACAAAACCAAAATTCCCCACAGGACTCAAAATCAGAGTGGCCTCATTACAGTGCAGTTCGTTCAAGAAAAGGAGCAAATGCCAGGAGTAGAAAATCCTGTTTTAAGACAGGAGCTTCTTTTGCCTCAAGACACGACAGTCTAGAAACTGTCAGCTCATGTGTCCTGTGTAGTCTTTCTCTGGTTGAATGTCTGAAATACCTCAATACAGAGTAAAAGGGAACGTGAATTCCACCCAGGAAGGAAAGTGAAGCCAAGGTAATCTCCAGAACAAAGATTGATTATGACCAATAAAACGTGGTATGTGCAGAGGTACTGGAGATGATGGAGCAGGACAGGAGGATGAAACCCAGCTACTCCCCAGGTCTAAGTCTTGTTTGTCCATTTATTTGGACCTGGGCCAAACTCACATGCTTCAGATATCAAACGAGCTTGGTAGTTGTCCTCACTCCTTACAGTGTTTATATAAACAATAGATATATGGGCCCAGATTCACACCAGACCAGCAGGTAGGCTGCACTGCTGAAAGCAGTTAGTTTCAATTCCCAGTTTAGGAAGGACAAGCTGGTGGTCTTGGCACAGACAAATTAAAACATGTGATATTAGTTTTGACAAAAAAAGATCAAAATGTGTGGATTAAAAAAGGGGAAAGATGCTTTACTCCTCTGGGGTAAAAAAAAAAAAAGTGAACTGTCAAGTTCTGTTTGCCTCAGCTGTTTAGGAGAGAAAAGGATAATGACACCAAAAGGAAAAAAAAAACCCAAAAACCAAAACCACAACTTGGTAACCTCTGTATTTGGAAATGAGCTTTGAAAACGTAACCTGACTGTTACAACGGGTCAGTGTTTTTGTTCACTTAACCCCCCCCCCCGTTATTTATACACATTTCTGTAAGAACAATTAGATGGGCTACAACTGTAATAAACTGAAAGGAGTACGAGACAATGAATGTGGTTTTTGACCTTTATTGTGCAGCCTCTTAATAGCAAACTACACCGTTTTTCCATGCTCTTCGTCAATGACATTGAGATGACAACTAGGGTGGGATATTAATACTTTGGGAAAGGAAATATTTATTACTTCATATTTAGGAAACACTACTTCGTTACTTTGAAAAGCTGCCATTATTTTGGCATTAATGCTCACAAATGAAACAAGTAAGGAATACTTGCATCCTTCTGTTAAGTCTGCGGTTCATATTTTATATTTTATATTTTATATTTTATAGGAAGTTTTATAGGAAGTTTTATAGGAAGTTTTAGATATTTAACTTGAGATACCTTAAAGAAACCAATATACACTGACTACATGCTTAGCATATTAGGCAGCTCAAATGAGAACAGTCCAAAATTTACTAGTCATTTCTAACATCACAGCCAGCATTCCTTACATACCTCATGAGGAAAACACTGTAATCATAATTTTTCTGAACTGCAAAACGGATTATATCACCATTGCTCTGACACATTTGAGAGCAAAACTCAGAATTACGCTAGTTCTTGGCCTTATCTAATATTTAGACCACTCTTCTTACACAGTTTTATTGAGGTAGCTATGCAGATATTCATAATATTGTCTAGCACCTGTAAGAGATTCAGCTGAGAACGGTTAAAGCTTGTAAGCAAGCATTATTTAATGGAATTCACATCTCACAGCATGTAGCCAGACTGAATGCTTAGAATTCTGAAAATATGCCAGCAAATCTCTGCCTATAAACTGCACAGTCTTAAGACTATTCCTGCCTCCATGTTTTGACCTGTACCTTGCAATAAACTGAACACAAGGTGTTCAAACAGAACCTGGTATCTCATGTTATCACCTGTGTTTCAAGACTGATGCACAGAAAATTAGAAAGAAATGATAGAAAGGGAGATTTCTCAGCTACCACGTAGTAATTCCTCGCAGCATTCATTTTCGAGAGCCAGGTAAGAAAGTCTTGACAAAGGGGTTTACAGGAATAATGAAGATGAAAATGTGTACCTCTGCTTTTGTGAGCTGTTCTCGCAGCTTCTCCACTTCCTCACGGAGCTCCCGAATAATGCGAGCGTTGGGGTCTTCGTTCACCACAGCATGGTTAACGATGTTCTTGGCCCGGTCTGCGTACCTCAGTGTGGAAAGGGTCTCATCATAGTTGTCAGCTGCTGGGCTTACTGTTGCTACCATGGCAGTCTTGCTGTTACCACCAAGGCTATCCTGGAAAGTGGCAGAGATTATAAAATTAAACCAGAAAGTCTCTTTCGTTTTACCCAGTCAATGAATTTAGGCATCAAGTGATAACCTAGAGTTCGAAGTAGATTTGGGCAACTAATGACAGAAACTATTTTGTCACCGTTCCTCAGTTCAAAATTAGTATTTTAAGCTGTGTAAACCAAGGAAAGTTGTTATTTTTCGATTTTTTTTTTTTTTTTTTAAAGCACATTGAGGAAACATCACTCTTGACTTTCAGGATCAGTTTTAGTTTAAACAGGAATGAAAACAGTTCCTCTTTGGGCTTTATGGTGCTTAGTAAGGGCTTCCAAGGTTTACTTCCATGTTTTCTGCTTATGTTTATAAACCAGAAATACAAGCAATTCAGCATTAAATTTCTCAGATACTACTGAAGGAGCTCAGGAAAGATATGATGAATTCAGAATATCTTCTTGTAAAGACTGGAAGCAAGATGTCTTCAATAAGTATTTAAATTACTTAAAGATCTCTGCAAACAACATAGTTTATTTCATTCATTTCTGAATGGGGCCCTTTCCATACCCCCACTTTGAGAGCTCACAAACCTGAATTGAGTTATGTAAGAAATTACCCTTTTGCAATTTGGTTGACAGAGAAGGGCGTGAAACCACATTCCTGCAAGGCAGTGTGTCAGGGGAGTGGGGGAAAGAAGGAAGGAAACGTTCAATCTTTTTATGCATCACAAAATTGTGGTTTACAATTTTGGCCGGTCTAAAAGATAAAATATTCTGGTTCAAATCTTGCAGCACACCTTTTGTACTGTTTGGTTGGGTTTTTTACCCAATATCCCTTTCTGAGACAAACCATGCTATTAACTTTCATCTTCAATAACCCATGAAATCTAGGTCAGGCATTGCCATTAGAACAATCTGACTACATTAGCTGCTTGTCTAACCATTTCAATTACAAAGCACACACGCAGCTTTCCCTAGCAATCATTAAAACGCCCCTTTAAGTATTTCCTTAAGACTCTCTTTTTTTGCTGCATGATGCCTAAAATAGTTTGACAGCAGTCTGGCTGCTCCAGTGGTCAGACAAGCACTGACCACACAGCCTGACGTTGCTTCGCTGCTGCATTGGTAGCACTCCGCAGTCTCTGGTCATGCAGAAGGGCTGATAGCTCTTTGGGTAGAGAATAGAATTTCATTTGTATAGTGTTCAGCACAGTAGCATAGCTAGAAATTGCAGGTATAGAGAAGTCAGTTGAAAAGAACAGCCTTCTGACTGATTGCAGTGTGGGGTTTTTTCTCATCCAAGGAGCAGCCAACGTTTACTTCAATAAATACATGGCTTGGGAGGATCCACTCTATAACACAGAAATGTTTTTCCAAGGCATCTATTGAAAACTTATGAAAGACTAACAAGACCACATGACTCATTCGATAGGACTTCTGGCTCTACAGAAGCCAGGACTCTTCTTCAATCCATCAAGGGTTTTCAAAAATTAGGAACACCACTGCAACTGCAATCCCTGTTCTGCATAAAAAGATGTTTATCAGGGATCTGGCCAGGTACTCAGCTTCCAAATCCAACTTTAACAGTTTGCACTTTGGAAACCTCCTTCACTGCACTAATTAGCTCCAAAATAGGATTAATTCTTTATTTGAATTGCAACTCTGCTGTACAGGCAGCTGAGAACGCTGTTACAGTGATACACCGTAATTCACAAAACACCCATTATAAGTTGAGTAAAGTTCCTCTTGTACTGTAGCTATTCAAGCCCAATGCCAGACTGTCCTATAAAGTTTTATACATAAAACTGCTGTGCTGATTTCACTGGTTTCCTTAATGTTAAGCAAGAAAGGTAGACAAATAGTTAGCCAGCCTCTCATTAGCGAAGACGGGGCTTGCAAATTACCCTGGAAAGGCCGGGCTTGCATGTGATGGAGAGAGACACTGAGGGGAAATTTGTAAGTTTAGTTATTTCTAAGACTAAACTAGCTCAGTGTTCTCTAGCACCAAGATTACTGTGAAAACAACTGAAAATGTAGAGATCAGAAACAATATTTTTAACACCAGCCATCAGTAAAACATGCGGGGCTGATTAAAATGGGAAAATGAAATGTTTGTGCCAATGCAATTTAATAAAACCAAGAAGTTAAAGCACTGACAAGCTGTTTTGCTTCTTACACATATAACCTGATGCCACTCTCCAAGCCTCCTCTTGCAACAGTATTTTTCACCTGGTACTTCTGTCTAAAGATCCTCAACAAAATTAAACAGAAAGTGTTAAGAGCTTGAGGTCTACTGAACACTACTGTTTTCTCAGATTTGTGGAGAGACCCTTTATGACAGATATTCCTAGGGTTAGAACATTTAATTATGACACCAAAGAGGAGTAAAAGTTGAAAGCTTGAAGGAAAGATAGCCTACCATCTCATAACTTCTACAAAGAGGTCTCTGTAATAAATCCCTCCTTTGATCTTTAATTTTAAAAAAAAGTTTAAATTTTCCCCCTCTCAAAATAAAGCTTCTCTTCAACAAGCCTGTTTGTAAAAAAAAAAAATCCAAAAGCTCCAAACCTTTTGTTTGTACTTAACATGGCTGGATGTTAAAGACACAAAAAAGGTTTGCCTGAAAGAAGGCAGAACAAAAGTGTGCTTCTATTTATGAGCTAAAGCAAGTGCTGTGTATGGCCATCGTCATTGTAGCTACAATGCATCAGACAGGTGCTAAACAGGAATTTCAGTCTGCTTGCTGGATTTGTTTAGAAATGAAACAGCATAACTAATTCTAACAGCACCACCAGAAATTCGTTAGGAAAAGTTTCCACTCTGCTTGCTCAGACTATTAGAGCCACATCAAGAACCCAAGCACACATGCCACAGGAGCAAACTGAAGCAAGCTGCATGTTGGTTTTGTTCCCATCTTTGCAGAGAGCCAACAAGCACTTGTTTAATTAAGAGTAAAAACTCAGTGTAAATAGATAGAGACAAAAAGATATTTAAATGCTAAGTCTTAGGGCAAGGAACACTGCGAAACGAGGATTTATTTTAAGCAGAAAAGCACAGACACTATTTCTGTTGTGGCATTCTGATTTTTATGTAGCCTTCACAACTGTGCTATCTGACGTCCAGTATCTGTGATGTTTACACTGGGGAGAAGAGATAAATCCTTTCACAGTAGTCACACTAAAAGGTTCATTACAAGACAGCACTGAGAAAAACGGAGGCTTGTGGTGTCAAGGGGTTACATGAGTAGAGATTTTATGTAAGCACTGAAGTCAACTTTGTTTTCAAAAAAATGTTTTCTGTAAGGAGATTTAATCTCCACACCTCTGTATAACCTGCAAGTAACATTTTCTTCTTCTTTCCACACGTGCAGTTTAATCATAGAGACATCAACTTCAAACAACATCTAAAAACATTGCTACGAATGGGTGGGGAGGCAGAGTATTCAAGACAACAAAATCTAGCCAGAGTCCCTACAGAAGTAAGAGCATAAAAAATGTCTGATCGTGCAAAAAATCAGTTTCTTCCCAGATTATATCATTCTACTAAGAAATATCTTAGTTGCTCCTTGATAACAATAAAACAGAGAACACGAGAAAAGAAGAAAAAGGAAACTTGGGAAGTTAGTATTTCTGAGACATGGTTTTGAAACATCCTGGCAATCCAATGTAAGAAAAATTTTAACAGAATGACAGGTTACAGAAACGAAACTGAAGTTATCTAACAAATGACACCTAATTTAATAATCCTTCAAAATCCAAGTCAACTAAGACCACTCAAACTGTACCAGGCAAGATAAGAAAAAGAAAGACAAGCCACCTTTACTAGCAGGCAAGCTTTTTACAGATAGAAGCAGCTACATTTGTGCTTGCCACTCATTCAGAAAAGGGGAGAAATCTAGATGACGACTATACTTAAAATCAAACTTGCACTTCCAAGACTTCTAGTCTTCAGGCTACCACACCTTATGGCCACTGTATCTAGGAAGTGGAAAGAACAACAAAAACAAAAGCCTGCCTTTTAATTCAACATACACAAAATTCTTATTTAACAATTTACTTTTTGATTTAGACCTTGCAGATCTTCATCCAAGTGCCATCATGATATGCTCTCTTTTTCCAAAAAAAATAATACCACATTTCTGACCTATGCAGTACAGAAAATGACTGAACTGCTCATTTCACATGACTATGATCTACAAAGTCTTCTGACCTATTCCTCAGACTATAACTGGGATAATGCTCTGCAATTATACTCTGCTGACAAAAGTAGAGTATATTATCAAATATATTAGACAATTATGAAAAGGCAACGATCTTAATCGAAATCTTCAAAGCTAACCTGCCAGTATGTACAATTCAGCCGCATGTGGCAATAGCCCAAATTAAATGAGCCCCAAGGAAGTGTGTGAAGGTGTAAACTGACCCATGAAAGATAATGCCCTTTTTTTTTTTTTTTTTAAGCTCCTTATCCTTTAGGCCATTACAGGTCAGCAGAAGACAGGGAGCATATTTAGTCTGTAGAGATACTAATGGCTTACAATCAGGTAATTTTCCAAAGTCAATTAAGGTTAATATCAAAATCAGAAAATGAGGCAAAAGAACAGCATTTTATTTAATTGAATGGGACTCTTATCCCCTATTCCTCCATTTTGTTTCTCTTTAAAAAACCAAGATCAGAGTACTTACTTTAAGTAACCAAGTGAGCACAGAATCACGATAAGGAACAAACTTGTTTTTATTCTTGCCAGCAGCCTGATCTGCCAGGGCAGAAATAACCAGCCCAAGAGTCGTGAGGGATCTGCACAGAGAACACAAGCCATTAACAAGTGTAAATATTCATAAGTCAAATGCATATTTAGACAATCATTTTCTCTCCAGAAATGAGTTCTGAGGAATAAGTTCCTAGTACAGTTTTGATCATTTTTCCCTCACAGAAGCCCTACTCCTTGTTTTCAGCATATGTTTTCAGCCTTAATAATCATGTCTTCATAATGTAATTTTGTGGTAGTTGCAGGAACACATACAGAATGAAAAATGCCAATCATTTTAAGTAGGCAGAGATCTCATTCAAACATCTAAGAGTTTCGTATGTCAGAGAAGTAGAGAGAAGGGAAGAAGAGAACTGGCTACAAGAGCTTATATTGACTTTATCCTATTTTACAACTATGCTGTAGTTAGCAGTCATGATTGTACTGATGGAAAAAGGAAAAGAAATCATCAGTCTTACTTGTTAATGTTGCTTCCTTCTTTCAACCTGTCTCCTGCAGCACCAGTCTTAGTTGCCCTTTCACTACCTGCTAAGTCCACCAGACTCAGCTTGCCCACCTTCTCACCTGATGTCTGTAAAAGGAACCAGAGAACAGCTACTGTTAGTTCACTCTAAGTTACATAGTTTGACATATTTTCAAACAAGAATCAAGCTTCATTTCTTGGTGTTGACTCTCTACAGTTGTTCCAACAGCTTTCAAAAGTCATAGTACTTGAACAATATTCTGTGATAACTCACTAGTTGCTGCTCCAGAAACAACAGGAGGATCTGAAGTGAAATAAGATACACGTATCTTCAAGACATCTCAGAAATCTCCAGAGAAAAGAAACATGGGGTATATTAGTTAAATTTTAAAGCAAAAACATATGCAGAAGGAGGTACAGGCCAAGGAGTCACAAAGACAAACAGATGGTCTACAAGCTCTGTCTTTGTTCTATCATTTTGGAATCAGTCTCCTAAAAATTTCAGACTTTATATCAGGTTTCCACTCTGTTTTTCAGAAAGTGAGAATGAACATGACAAGAAGCATGTTATAATTCATGAGAATGATTACCATTGAAGAAGTGTCCCATACTAACAGCTTCCTAGAAAGCAATCCAAGCTATGTGAACCTTTCAATCCCAGTTTTGTTATAAATCCTTTTATCGCGTTTGACCCAAAATGACACTCTGAAACACTCCATGAATTTCACGTGTTAATTTGAAGTTGAAGAGCTAACCCTGTCTTTGAGAACAGTTTGCTTACGTCACGCATTTCTGCAGCATCTCTGACTTTAGAATCTCAGTATCACAGTTGGCCTAAACAAACAGGATAATTAGAATCAACATGCTTTCAAAAATGTTACTCTAAGCCTCTCAAAACACAGTGTGATCATCAGGCCATACTGAAAAACGTCATTTCCAGGACTGAAAGGACCAGCAGATGGGAAAACAGAGAAATCTGTTCCAGAAACTCATACAGTGGTCGCTGGAAGATGAAGAAGAGACCGACAAGCACAACTACCACCTTGCATCCAGGCTGACCATGACCACACAAAAAATATGTAGGGTAAGGATGCAATACAGCCACATCAAAAACAGAATGACAAACTATGGCAAATCAAGGAATTCAGCATAGTATGACTGTTGATTTGAAGTGCAAAGGGAAAACAAATCCAAATACAGAAGAAGAAAAATTGTTTGAATAAGATGATCAGTGGAGACTGAGAAATGAGGAGGAGAAAATCCAAATGCTCATTATGCTTTACACTGTATTCAATATTTAGGCACATACATGCCTTAGATTTGCTCTGTGGACACTCAGAATTTCTTCAAGGCTTTGAAGACATTAAAGAATTGCCCAAGCACAGAATCTATCAATAAAGTGTAAAGAGTTCTGGTGTAGGAGATCTATTTCAATTTTAGTTTATCGCCATTTTCTGTGAGGGGTTAAATAATATTAACATAAAGGTATTTCACATCCCCCTCCAAGGAATATTTATATATAAGGAAATATAAAGAAAAACACTTTCTTATTTAAACATCTTTTAGATATTTAATATATATACACATAAAAAATATTCATGTTGTACAATGCAAAAATTTTGTGTTTCTGTTTATAAAATTGATCATTTATATATACCTGCATGAAATAACCCCTTGAAGGAGACTACCTGACGTATACTCAGGTTTTCTTCTACTTTTCATCTCCATTTTACATCTTTAGTTTCAGCTCCAAGTCCATACTACACCCCATTGCTTCAAAAGAGATGTTTCTTTAGTTTAGATTCTAGGATTAGGAGATCCTTCCTGCACCCTCCAGCAGGCCGGCTGCAACTTGGGGCCTGCGTTTTTGCTTTCCATTTCAGAAAAAAACATGTTTCCATTTACAAACCTATCAAAATTGAGTTCCCTACATTGGGGCACAAGCACCCGAGCGTTACGAGGACTTAGCCAGACAAAGCCCCAGCTAACCTGATCCCGTGCTAACAGTGCACAAGGGCAGGAGACTCCAGCAAATGACCTTCTAACCAACACTTCTAAGCGTCTGTGAAATACATTAAAGCAACGGACACACATCCAAGCTTAACACTTGGACCTTGAAACTTGTTTTACTTACCCCTGACTGTACATCATAGAGCGTGTGGGTGAGGATAATCTTGAAGACTGCATGGGACCGACTGCTCTCCTCATTCATGTTGGTTGCAGCCACTGTTCGAGATTTGTTGCCCTCGGACATCAAGGACTCGATGTCCTAGATACAATTTTCATAGCCATAAACATATCTGCATTAAGATTCTTTTCAATTCTCTACCAAAACAATCTCATTTTGGTAAAATACAGCAATGATTTTCCCACTGTTTCCTAATGCTTATCAATGAAGTGTAAGAAAAAAAAAATTGTGATCTCCCCTTTAAAGACTGGAACGTTGTGACATATATATTCAGACATTACCTCCCTATATATTAAATAATCAACAAAAATAATGCACCTGGCTGCACATAGCAATACTCAAAAGCAAATTAAAAAAGTGAGGAAACATCAACTCACGTTTGAACACTAAGATTTTAGCCTCAGTAGTCAAACACGCATTCTTGAAATCTGTAATGCTGACATAAGGCTCAAAGTTTTATCACACTGAACAGGTCATTATGTTCCTCCTACATATAACAGCTTATAAAGTCCTTATGTGTTAAACTGTGATATTTGAGAAATATGCAGCTCCCCTGCTTCAGGGTTTTACAAAAAATATAAAATAGTTAAAACTTTAGAGTCTTGGGCTTAACTTTTATTTATGAATCCCTAGCTGGATGATGCTAAAAAAAAAAAACCAACAAAAAAACCACAACCAAAACAAAAGAACACCACAGACCACTTTGACTCTGTACGCTGTATTACACAAAGCTGCTGGGGAAGATGTAAAGGAAAAGGATGCAATGTGTCTTGTCAACAGAAACCACCAGAGAGAGGTAGATGAATAACTGTAGAGACTGCAGTAAGAAGGACTGCACCCCTTTCACATTTTGCTTAAGATGACAGACTCCATCCCATATTTACTCATTTCTCCCACTGCACATTAATGCTTCTTAAAAATCAGGGCATTTTGTGAACGCATATATAAACTATCCAGCGAGTTTCATGCAGTGTTCTCAAGTATGTGACTTCTAAACAACCATTAGTTTATAATTCCAGTGTGCCTGTGTGCTGCTGGTAAGTGAAATTACTAGGCGATTGCATGACAGCCAAAAAGTGACAAAATGTGGTACTGAAAGCCTGTCTCTGCCAAATCCTAGTTTTGTAATTAATCATGGATTCTTAAGTTTGGGAGGAAAGCTGTTTCATTACATAGTTGAATTACTTCCAGAATTATTGAATAGAACAGGATGAAGACAAGTTTCTGCTCTTGGCACTGTTCTCCCCGGTGATGACAATACAACCACCCTGCAGCCCTCTTGCTCTAAAATCCATGTTAATGCCATGGCAATTAGGAGCAGCTTAATAATGTTTCCCTGCTTAAGGGACAGTACCCTAGTGTTTAGGATGTCAACACAAGCCTTTCATAAAATCGATCCTTACCTTGTAGCTAGCAACAGCTAGTTTGGATAGGCCATCTACGTAAGGACCGTAAACACTGTGTTCTCTAACTTTTAATGACTGACGGCTTCTGGTTTGGGAAAAAAAAAAGTTATTTATAAGCACACAACTGAGTTCAGACAACGTTTATAGAAAGTCAATTTTTCACTGACAGATCTCAAACGTGATGGTCTCACAAATACCATAACAAAGCAGAGAACAAGGACTTTAACACAAACTAAAAAGACGTATGTCTACAAGTAAAAAGCTGACATATTTTTGTCACTTCATAAAAGCTAGCATTAGGGTGAGTTTACTACAAGCTTTTAGTCTTACTACTTTATTTTGATTTAAAAATGAAAGGACACAGATCAGAAGAAGCAAAAGCCATCCTATGCAAATACCTTACATGGGATCCATTAAGGCAAGCTGGTTATGGAAAGGAAAAGTGTATGACAACATATTACAGTGCTGCTGACACACAAATTACTTACCCTTTTGGGTCAAGAAGATCTCTGACTTTCTCATTGTATATCTCCATGTAGGATACTTCCACTTTGAAACTCTGCTCTTCATTTTCCTCCTTCTGTGCTCTTTCAAAGAGTCCACTGCAAAGTCTAGGGATTAATCCAGGCTGGTCAACAGTACCCATCATGGTGTATGATTTTCCAGATCCTGTGTGATCCAATCTATAATTAGTGTGCATGCAACAAAGTATCCTGCTTTGAGAAACATGGGAAGGAAATGAAAGAGGTCAAGGAAAATTGGCATTTCAGTGAAAGACATTTGTGCAGTTTTCTGTTTTAAAGCAACCAAAACACGATTTAGCTAAAGACTATTTAATTGAAAGGAAAAGTAAACCAAGAAATTTAGTTCAAACTGACAGAGATTTTTCTTCCACGTAGAGACTCATACCATAGAAGACAACCCACTAACACCCATATATGTGCCACAACAAGAAAAATCAATTACACAAGCATACTCATTTTTGTGCATTACATTTAAAATGATGATTAAAGATTATTCTAACTGCAGAGGCAGAAAATACTGGTGATGTACTGAACTCAAGGACAATCATGGTCATTCCAAAGATTATAATCTAAGGTGTGAGAAATAAGGGTAGCCAGTAGCAACAGACAAAATGCTATTTCTCATCCTGTTTACCTCGTATCTAATGTTACAAGAGAGAAAAACATTTCTTATCTACATTATAAGGCACTTCTCCTGAAGCAGTGTCGCAACAGCCACAAAGAGAGTCTCCAGTCAGAACGTTAACACCTTTTGCGACAACAGTATTTTCTGCTTACATCAAGAAGGGACTTACCAGTTTGCCCATAGGCAAAGATGCAAGCATTATAGCCTTCAAAGGCATTCTGAAGAATATTCTCTCCAAGGCACTTGAAAACAACATCTTGACCTAAGAAATAAAACACATAAGCCAACACTATAACAAAGTAACAGATTCCGCCCACCCCTTGATTTGGATTCTTCAATAATTATGTAAAAGCAAATAAGTGTTTTCCTGTTCTTGTTGCCCAAAGAACATATTTAGCATCCAGTATGTGCTCCCTCTGCAAGAGCAAGACCCCCAGCCAGTAGATGTGCTCCAGATTTATGCTACTGTAAAACTCAGAAGCTGTGATAATCACGCATATACCTGTATGTGCTTAAAACAACGTCCTATCAATGTTCATACTCAGAAGTTTTATCAGGAAAAAAAATCTACTACCAGCTGCAGAATTTAATCCACTGGTGAATGACACCACCTCAAAATATACTCAACCTGTACATTTTAACAGCCGTCAGTTGATTTTAATCTAAGGCAATTGGCAGAGCACTAGATAATTTTACTGTCTATAAGACCTTAAATAATACTGTGCGGAGATTTTTGCAGAGAAGGAATCACAACTATGTGGGAGATATAGAACATGACGTGCATTAGCAAAATACAGGGTATATCACTACTTTTGTAAGTGAATCAAATCTGTAGGAGCAGCTTTTTGACTCCTTTTCCAAGCGGAGGAAGAAATGCTTAATATATTTGGGTATTATCTGTTTAAACAAAACCTCTATTTTCAGAATTTCTTGCACAAGCAGAGGAACTAAAGTCTGAATAAGACATGGCAGAAAGTTATGGACTGAAAAGTCCTCTCAAATAAGTTAATGTTCCTGAAAGCTTTTCCTTTCTCTCATTGATTGAAGTCTCTATCTTTACATCCAAGCGCACTCAGAATTTTACACATGCAAAATTCCCCATCACAATTACTAATAGCTGTGCCTACCTAAGCACAGTGGAATGGTTTTGGACCAAACACTCCAATATATAACAGACCATAATGTAAGTGACACAGGAGGCTCCATTACTTTGAGAAACCAAAAAACCCCAAACTTACCTTCCTATATAATTTCTATGGCTGAAAGTGTCAGTTTTCTCAGTTCCTCGCTAAATTACTATTCATTAATTATTTGTTAGAGAAGTTAAAACCCAGAAGCATGTGCATCTTTTACTTTCCTTGTGATTTTTTTTTTAAATAAATGTAAGCAAGCTTAACTGATTCCCAGTTTTAAGAGAATAGATCACAAGTGGTAAGCCTAAATATATTTGATGTTTTGCCGTAACTATTTGCCAAAATGTGTCATAATAATACACAAAAACCTTTTGTTGTAATGTATTTAATTAAAATACATGACACATTCTCACCAGATCATATGAATTCACATACTCCTATATCAAACTAGGCTTTTGTAAATACTCAATTAATTAATTAATATTAAATGTAATGCCAAACTCCCATCAGCACTGTGAAACATAAAATTACATATAGCAATGTTCCTCAAATCCTGAAAAGAAACAGATCTGATGTTTTTAAAATTATGGACTTGGAACGGTATTTTAAATAAAGATGTAAATATGAGTAACCCATTATTGTGATGGATTTCTCAGTTTCCTACACTGCAAACAAGTAGCAATGCCTATTGCTATTATCTTTAAAGAGAAACAGGAATGCCTGAAGGTTTTCCTTTTTCTTTTGACAACCAGCAGACATATAGGGGAAGGCACTTTGTCCCATATGGCCTGCAGCAAATACTGTATTTTAATGAGATTATTCACACTTGGAGACAACAAGCACAAAGCTACAGGAAACATTACCTGCATATTTTTCTTTGACAGATTCATCCATAGACCAAAAGCAGTGATCGTAGGCAAACACCTGTAGGAAAATAACCAGGACATCTTATAAAAACTGTTGCCAAATGAAACATGTTATCCCGTTTTTGACAGTGCTGTATGATGTTGGCCAGCATCACGCTCCTCAGGGCCATTCTGAACATAATACACATTCCCACCGAATTACTGATTTTCTGTGACTTTGAAGCCTAAATGAACACACCACCTTCCTATACGCAAGCCTCTTCCTTGCTTTTATTTGTTCCTTGGTTTTATTTCTTCTTTTCTATAGTGTGAATTCTATTTCATGCTCTCCAAAAGCTCTCCGTGTAGCAACTGAGTGGATGTCAAGGAGCTCTCCTTATTGTCCTTTAAACTCATCCTTGCAATTAGTTTTTCAGAAGACTCCCTATTTTGCAAACTGACAGATGTCCCCTGGCTGTTGCTGCCCAACATCTCCCTGTGTCTCTTGTCTGCATAAATTAAAACGTGCCTTAGGGTAAGAACCTCCTTCTGTACAGGAGGAGTATGTATTTATATACTACTTACATACAGAAGCAGCGATCAGCAAAGTCTAATACTTGCAAAGAACAATACAGAGAAACTGAGTTTTATCATAATAGTAGCACTATAATCTTTTTAAATAGAAAAGTTTCAATTTTGTGGTAAATTCATTTAAAGGTCCGCGGGCACCTTTCATCATTAAATCTGATCTCCCATAAGACTGGGCGTATTTTGGGATGTCAGGCTGCAAAATCAGGCAAAAACAACTCCCCTGGATACGTATTTGTAAGAAGAGGGGAAAAAAAAAAAAAAAAAAAATCAGGATAATATCTGACCTACATTCACACAGGTAAAATTTACTCTGTAGGATGGAAGAAAAGGGAAGTATAGTGTGTTGCTCTTTGGCTGCTTTCTTTTCCCTTAAGCTTAATGAAGGCTGCTCTTTCCCCTTGAGATGTTCTGCATTGTTATGTAGCCAAGGTCTGCAATCCCTCAGACCACTCTGGCAGAGCAAGCACATCATGCCAGCATCTCACATCCACCTTCTGAACCCTCGCCCCATTGCTTTTGAAACTTTCATTTTATTTGCTGACACATTCTCATGTTCCATTTTAATGAAGTCTGTTGTTTATATGCTAAAGGCACTAACCATGAACTAGCACCTGCGTAGGTAATCAAACTCAACATTTCTTAACTAGTAAAGACTGTAGGAACAAAAGATGTGGCATCATATCAATATTAATAATGAGAAAATCCTGAAAAGAGATACTGAGTCTGCAGAGAATTACCTCAGTTATAGCATTTCTTAATAGAACATATCATGGAATCTGAAAAATAATTTAAGGACTCGTGGAGCAATAAAGCAAGTCTTCTTCAAGTATTTATACTAACTAAAATAATTAGAAAAATTATCCAAGATTCGAAAATCCATACTACCAACACATCCAAACTTACTACCTACATTTTGGAAAATGTTTAGTGTAGTAAAACCTGTGAAATTTAAATAACTTACCTTCAAAAATACAGGTTGTTTTTTTTTCCCCTATACTACATTAATGTCCCAGCATCAAAAGGTAAAAGTGGTTATTTTACATTCTCTAATTGAGCAAACAACAGCCTGTTCGTTTAAAATTAAGGTTTTTTTGGTTCTTTGTATTTATTATACAATTAAGCATATTATCATAACATTCCTTGCCTTCAGAGCATTTCAGAAAACATCGCTGGCTATATGACCACATCAATAAAGCTTGAATCCTGATATGCTAGAATGGAGATAGATATCTGCATACCAAATACAGAGTCACGGGATCATAAGCCATTAACAACCAAATGAGTTTGCTTTTACACAAATACCAGAAAATGCTTTTAAAAGCTCACAAATAACAAGCAGTCTTCCATTCACAGTCTGTAATGCTGAGTATGTATGTTCTCATTTGTTCCTGTGACTCACTTTTTGGCACAGGCTGTACAGTGCTCTTCTGCAGCAAGGAGATGCTTCGAGTTTCTTACTCAACAGCTGATCAACTACGGAGCTCATTTTCAAAATGCTTTTAATATTTGGATAACCCAAGACTGAATGAGTGATATGATAATTTTTCACACACTGATTTGACACGCAATAAAGGCCCTTACCTTTGGTTGGGTCCTACTGTTCTCCAAAGCATCAGGAGCAAAAAGGATAACACACAGGGGTAAGAAAAAGAAAGACAAAAGAAAAATGAAGACTGTTAGTTAGAGCGATTTTAACTTAATTACTCTATCATTATTACTTCATCATTGGAACGCTGGATTAAAAAAGTTCATTTCTCTCCTCAGATCTCCCCATGCTTACAGATCCCAAGTCATTTAATAAACCAATGCTCATCTCTTTCCAAGAGTAAGATTTGAGATGCTGCTCTGAATAAGCCAATTTTAAATTCAAAGCCACTGATTTTCCTCACGCTGCCACCACGTTCTCCTCATTTTCTCCCAGGTTTGTTTTTTTTCTTGTGACACCTCTCCCTTTCTATTCTTGTGGGTGTCACTGTCCCTTAAAAACAAAGTACCCAAGCAACGTAAAAATTTCCAAAGCCACTTGAACAGGAACTTCAAGAGAGTTATTCAAGAGGAAATTTCAGAGTCCAACCCTTGGACTTGCCCAACTCCATTCTCTCACGGTTGCTGGGACAGCAGAGCAAACATTAGTTTCCCTAAAAGAATGAGCAGAGAATAGCTATTCCTTCAATCTGTTACGTGCATAATTTAAAAGTTTGTTCAGGGTTTTTGGGAGGGGTTTTTGTATTTTTTTTTTTTTTAAACAAGAACAAAATTACCGGAGTGACCTTTAAAATAAACAGCACAGCACCAGTCAATGCCCTGACAGCAGGTTATGCAGTCTTTCCACATGCAGAAGACTGGAGAAATACAGCAAACACACAACAAAACTGCTATTCTCCTTGTCCTAGACCTTCCAAATGAGATTAGGAAGCTCCTGACATCAATAACAAATGAAGTCTTGTGACAAGCATTACTGATTTCTTTTGAACAGAGCAAGATAAAGACATGGGAGCCATGTAAGATTACTCTCAGAGTTCTTGCTGTTTACATGGGTTGAGAAGTGTGTTTTAAAACAGTAATTTCTCAGCATTGTCTCTCAAAAATATTTATTAAGCAAGTCCATCCTCTCATTCTACTCAGGCTTGGATCTAATATGCATATCTGTTAGACATAACAGGAATGACAGTGACTTTGGATAGCAGCAGTGTGACTGGCTACACTGGGTGATTATTTAAGTCAAGGTTACCCCATGACAGTCATGTCACAGGGTCATTTAAGTAAGCAGTAACAACACACCCACTTTTCCCCTGCCATTTGGCTAAGTTTGAATAAAAGCTCTCCCAAGGCTCTTGGCAGCACGCTTGGCACAGACTCTTGACTGTCTCTGTTGCTCCTGGGTGGGTCACAGACACGGAGGCGTATTGAGGGAATCTCCTTCCCCAGGGCTTTGATCCAGACACAGAAGACACCAGAGAGTCCATCTGGATTACTCTGAGAGACTCAAAAACATTGTGTTGGCTTTCTAGGCTCTGAACTGCTAGTGGAGCATTTTGCTGAAGGATTTCACTGGGAACTGCTAAGTGGCTTTTAGGGGTGCTCCTGCTTACAAGGCAGGCTCATTCTGTTCTCACAGGAAGATCATTCTTGTCATAATATAAAGAGAACAGCAAACCTGGATTCCGAGTTTGAGTTTAGCACTTAGAGATGTGATGTTGCTCTTAATTCAGCAGTTACGCTCATCCTCTCCACCCCAGTTCCAAGGCAGGGTTATATTGTGACAATGCAGTTGATCCTTCCAGCTCTCAATACAGGACGTATTATTATTTGGATTAAAGCAATAAGGATACAATCTCAGAACTCCTATCACATAGACATTTTTAAGAGGATGGATTATGCTAGGCTATGTAAACCATCGAGCTTAGTTCAGACTAAAGGTTTTATTTTCTATTATTTTTATTTTCTAATGAGCTGCACAAACACAAAAAAAACACGTCTCACATCCTCACTTAATCCAAACATGAGCAAAAGGAAGCCCTTGTATCTAAGAAACCCAGTGTACAGCATTTAGGATACAGCTATCTAGAGCTGAGTGCTTTGGACCAAGAAGAGAATAAATCAGACAAATGTTTCCCTAAGGAAAGCATGAAGGGTGCAGATGTGAATCTGTGAGCGCTGCAGCTGCACGCTGTGATAGCTGGACCCAGAAACCCATGAAAAGATTTTTCAGCCTGATTCAAAACCCACGGGAAGTGAATACATACGGGGATACAGCACCCACAGCAGCCTGCTTAGCTACAAGCACCCACTGGAAGCACTGGGTGTCTAGAGGAGGCTCCATGCCCAAGTATCATTACTGCGCATCGCTACAGTTCACCTCAGAGGTGATGAAAAGGCAGACACCAAGCAACAGCATCATCACCTGCAGAGCAGGGAAGTATCTTCTACAACAAAACACAGATGACAGCAACATATGCAAAGAACATTTCCTATGGATAAGGCTGGCATTAAGAAAAAAAACCCAGAAGATCCTAGTATTGACAACTTCCAATTGTAAGGAATAGTAGAGAATCACAAGTAGTTCTAAAGCAGAAAATATTATGTATAGTTGTGTCACCTGTAAACCGCTCACGCCAAAACCCATGTTGAAACCAGTGCCTGTAAGACAGAGAGGGAAAGGTGCTCACACTGAAGCGACTGTTGCAGGACTATCCCAGTTTCCCCCAAGGATTCTCCCGTTTCAGAGGTGCAGGCAGGACGTGCCATCATTCCTTGGCTGACAGCCAATAATTCACATCTATCTCAAATGCAGCAGGAACGTCCAGGCCAGGAAGGGAAAACTTTATCTTTTATCTACTGAAGGATGTCACTAAGATGTTTTCAGCTACATATTTTCACTTGAATCCAGACTGACAGGAGTTTGCTTCGCCAACTCCCCTCTTTTATCTTTTTTCAACTCAGTGTTGAACAGAAGTAGGAATCTAACGTATCTAGGATTTCTAAAATGAAAAGAGGAGAAAGAGAATACAGTGAAACAACTAACTACATTTATTACTATTTTATTTGTTGCAGCTGAGTGAATATACATGCTGTTTCAAGAGTGAAGACATGCAACCCTGAGTAATCATTTCTTTTTACGCCAGCTCTTACAGGGTATAAGCTTCTTGACCAAGGCACATTTGCTTTCTTATAAAAATGCAAGTGGTTTCACAGATCTTCTGCACAATTTAAACACCGGATAAAACCAGAGCAATTCCCAGCTGAGACCATCAGTATATGTCCAACACCACTATTACTTCTGGGTATTTTTTTAAAAAAAAAAGTCTCCAATAATTAAATGATATTTCAAGCCCAATAAACTATTCTGTTCAGCCACAGCTGTAAGTGCTATTTTGGTAATATCTCATGACATTTTTAACTCCAGCTTTCCAGGTTCAGAAGGAGAGGAAAGGTATAGTGGCCTTAAGTATATCTGAGATTTTGCAAATCCCATGGGGAAAAACGTCACAGCAAATGAGTAGAAGTGAAACATTACTGGGAAGAGGCAAGGATAGCTCAGACCTTATCTATTCTCCTTGACTGACCCAACAGCTCAGAGATAGCAGCCAGCTGGCAAATCAGCACATGCTCTAAATCAGTCACAGCACATCCTGCTTCTCGCCTTAATCAGAAATGGGCAGATGGGGCAAATGGGAGGAGAAAGGTGGGAAGCAGAAAGCAGAGAAAAGAGGTTCAGAGGCTGTAGGGCATGACCTGACAAGCCAGGCTTCCCCCCCCCCCCCCCCAGTGTTTTTTTTGGGGGGTTGGGTTGGGGTTTTTTTTGGCATAGGAAATGTTCTTTTTCAACAGCAACCACAACAACATCCAAACTACAAATTTGGTTGATACTGCTCGGTGGCACAAGGCTACACTAGATTTATGGAACTGAAACATAATATTTTACCATTTTCAGAAGCTTCTGGAATAGCAAAAAATAGTAAGAATTTGCAGGTTAAAATAAAAGGAGAGAGGGAACAATTCCAACAATAACTATAGATTAGGAAAGCCACAGGAAATCTCCAGAAATTCTTAATGCTTTCCACTTTCAATCTTCCATAACCATTGAAAAAAACAAGCATATCAAATTCCAATATGATTAGTGCTATTTTATGCCCTTCAGCAGGAACTGCTCAGCATAAACTCTACAAACTAGCTAAAAACCCAACCAGAAAAACCTACTGGTAGTGAAAAACTACTTGGGGCTTGACAGCAGAAAGGTGTCAGTATCTACCAGAGATCACTCTTAAGATTACAGCTTTATGCTTCTGGCTGAGTTTACCTTAAATCAATTTGCATTCACACACATTTTATTAAAAGTAAAGTTGGCATCAAGTGTCACAGTAATTTACCCTTCAGATGCAGGAACAACTCTATTTTGTAGCAAGTTTATTCTTTTTAAACTCTGTACGGATATAGTCCAAACCACTGTGTTACTGATACTTCTTAAATCTAGTATCAGGTAAACTGTTCATATGCCACAGTCACAATTCCTGTTATGACATGCACAGCCATGATATCCGCTCCACATTTCCAAGCAAATCTGGAAGAGAAATGCTATGTTGCAACTCTGCTTTCATTCTCACTCAGTGCACATGGGAAGCAGTCCCAGACCTGGTCCCAGTATCCAGCTGAGCGTGGCCAGAGAAGGGCAACGGAGCTGGGGCAGGGTCTGGAGCACAGGTCTGCTGGGGAGCGGCTGGGGGAACTGGGGGGGTTCAGTCTGGAGCAGAGGAGGCTGAGGGGAGACCTCCTGGCCCTCTGCAACTCCCTGCCAGGAGGGGGCAGAGAGGGGGGATGAGTCTCTGGAGCCAAGGCCCCAGCGCCAGGCCCCGAGGGAACGGCCTCAAGCTGCCCAGGGCAGGGTCAGGCTGGCTCTGAGGAAGGATTTCTGTGCAGAAGGGGCTGTTGGGCGTTGGAATGGGCTGCCCAGGGCAGGGGGGAGTCCCCGGGATCCCTGGAGGGGTTGAAGAGTCGGGCTGAGCCAGCGCTGAGGGATCTGGGGGAGTTGGGAACGGTCAGGGGGAGGGTCATGGTTGGGCTGGGGGAGCTGCAAGGGCTTTTCCAACAGAGATGATTCTGTAAAAACACTCCAGCATAGCACCTGAAGGACAAATGTTCAATGATCCCCAGAGGTCCCTTCCAACCTCAGCCATTTTGTGATTCTGTGATTTTATTACCATTTTGTTGCAGATAAAAGCAGTACAATAACTATGCCAGGTTCTCACACAAACACATAACTGCATCATATATCAGCTATTCCCTGGAATGAAATAATTAATGATACACTGGGCAGAATTAGTTGTCCCCACAGATCTATCTTTCCTTCCTTTCCCTGGTTAAGCATGTCCTAAATAGTACCTGTAGGAAAAACCTTCACCTATAATGCTCAATTTCTTTTGTGGCTTCTGTACAGTGTTTTCACTTGCTCCCTCTCACTCACTCACCCGCTCTGAGCTTCCCCACTCAAACATAGCAGGGTAAGGATGCTTGGGAACACCTCAGAAAAATCAAGTATCACATTCACAGAACCTCAGTGCAGAGCTTTACTAAGCAAATGTAGGGTTTGTTTGAAGAGCGATGGGTTAAAAGGTAACAGCTTTCACGGACTGAAGGGTTTTTCAAGAAAACTCATCCTTCAAACAAGCTTTTGAGTTTGACCTCTCACTACATCTGGGAGGGCAAATACTGGGCATAGATGGAGCAGAATGTCAAAGGAACTTGTGCATCGCTCACGCTGTCCTGGTATTAGATACCTGCCTGTAATGGGAGGCAGGATTTAACAAAACACTACTTTGCAATTTTTTTATTTTGGAATAACAGGCCTATGATTTTTCAAGTTTACCTTCCACCATGATGTAGCAAATATATCTTCCACTTTACTACAGAAACTTCCTAGTGTGGAGAAGCTGGAAAGTGGTGTAGGAATTACTAGAGATCTAGCACCAGCAAAACAACTTCAGGCACACCAGATAAGGATTTAGCCAGAAAAAAAACCCCAAACAAACAAACAAACAAAAAAACAACAGGAAAATCGTGCATTTGTTTGACGTTTGGAAGAATTTATCTTTCTGAAGCAGATCCTTTAACTGGTAGTAATTTTTTTTTTCTATATGAATAAAGGATTCAGAATAAAGTTTTCTGAAGAGCCAGCAGTTAGTGAAGACGCTGCAATGTTCAGAGTTTTACTCTTTAAATTTCAGCTGCAGAATTTCCTTCCTGGCATAAAAGAAAGTTAGCTGACAGTGAAATAAAATTTAAGCAATAAATTTAATTTTACTAGCACAGACACAACTGAAAGACAGCAGTATGACAACTGATAAGAAATAGTAGAATTAATTGAGAAGCTGTTTCCTCTCTTTCCACATACCAGACAACTACAACTTGCAGCACATTTTGCTGCTGCTAGGTATACAATGAGAGGAAATGTCAACTAAATCAAGTTTGATCACTTCAGACTTTATGCTATGATACTTAGAAATCCATTTTCCCAGATTATTTCAGAAAGTAAAGTGCTTAAGCCTGTTGAGTTTAACAGTTTACAAATTTCCCCATTTTTATACATAGACCAAGCAATATCCAAGTGTTGAGAGCTACTAGACTCCAATTTCTGGATTGATATCCTCCAATTAATACTATTCTTATGGAGTCTCAGTATTATCTCCATAGCAATACTGAGCTCCTCGGGAGAAAACCATGCTACTCTATTTGAGCGCAAGATTTTTTTTGTGAGCAGAAACAGTCTCTTTAAAACAAAATCCCCAAATACCTCAAAAAAAAAAAGTGAAAGAGCATACAGTTCTAAGCCTAAACTTGTGTAGCTAAAAGGAACAAAAGTAATCACTGTTACTTGGAAAATTCCTTCAGTGCCCCAAGGCATTCCAGGCATAGTTGGAGGTTACTTAGTTTCTACTGACAAAACTAATTTCTGTCAGCTAAAAAAAAAAAAAAAGAAAAAAAGAAAAAAAAGCCCCAAAAACCAAGAACCCAGGCTCAACAGCAGCTTTGTGGGTTTGGGGTGTTTTCTATTTGGAGCTAAAATTTTTTGTATCGTTAGTACAATAATCTGACCACATTCAAGTGGGGCACGTATCCCATGAAGCTCATGTTATGACAAGGGGATTACAACTTTATCCTTTTGTTTGTAAACACTTAGATGTTGGGATACCATTGTGCTCTAGAGAATGTTTGGTGAACAGCCAGTACCCAAACTTTCAATTACTATTGTGAATTTCAGTATTTTTTAATAACGCCTGATGTAGTTACCTTTTTATAATCATGGGAGGGAGAAAAAAAAAAAAGCCCTCTTATGATTTGGCAGCCTATTAACTCCAGTGATAGTTCTCCAGGAGGAAACACGATGGTCCTTGCCCTGGGAGTTGGCAGAAAACCTGTATTGCCTCCGGGACAACGGCAAAACTTGCATTAGGCAAACACAATCTCCAGCCAGCCCGGGAGCTGTGTGACAAGCTCCCAAAAAGGCAGATAAAGCATCACATGTATGTCCATATAGGTGTAGAGAAACACGTATGATAATCTTGTTCTACAGCATCACCTAATGCGGGCATCTATACGCACAACGTTCTCATCTAGGAAAACCTTTAGCTTAAGGCAAGGGGCTAAAAAGCCAAATCACTGTTACACAATATTAATCCTAGAAGGATCTACTGTACACTATAGAAAGCAAAAGGGTTTACACTAAAAGCAATCATTAAAATGCCCACACAAGCCACAGACATATAGGATAAATATAAAGTTAGAGAACTCAAAAAGGAGAGCCGTACTGCAGGCTATCAAATCATTGACAAGCATTTTGGAGGAAAAAAATCTCTACACCTGATAGAATAGCTAATGGGATAAGAAAAGCCATCCTGATGTGGACCTAATTACATGTTGTAAAGATACTTTCAACAACAGAATTTCACCAAAGGGGGAAAACAGTCTGTGTTTTCACAAGGCATCTTCTTCAGTGGCACGACAGTGTCTGTACAAGCAATGGTTGTATGAGAATAACTGTGCTGTTAGACTGACTTCACCACACTTATAATAAAAAAAAAATAAACCCCAAACCCTCAACAGACTGTATGAGGAGTGAAACAAGCTCAGGAAATCAGAGTCTGACATCTTACTTGGAATTCTTCAAGATTATTATCATCAGAGCTACCTCAAATGCCGTGGCACTGAACAGTTGATGCTGTTGTTCCCTTTCCCACAACAAAACCTCAGGAAACCCTTTTGGCTGTGATATTAGTATCTAATAGCCAATTATTTTCTTCTTACTAAACCATTGTCTAAAAACATACACATGCAGAACTTTTCACTAAAAAGCGAGGGTTGGGTTTTTGTTTCTAAAAAGCATTTTACTTTCCAATTAGATGAGTTTCAGCCTGTCCCCTTCACTTTCCCATGCCACAAGCTCCTTATTCCCAAGAGGATCCAAGACTCCCAGTTCAAGGTTTTCTTCACATCATTAGCCCTAGTTCCTGTCAATGTCAATACACAGAATTAATCTTTGATTAATGCAGAAACTGTGTTATGAAGGCCCAATTTTGGAACAGATATACCATTCTGAATTGTATTTTTTAGTTTTTCTGTGAGCAAGTTGACAATTCATCATGCAACACACAGGGCAACTTGTCTAATGCAAAGGTAAGTTCCAGAGAAAGAGCTGTGTTTAGCCCTCCTTACCTCCAGCTTCTTCACTGTAAGATTATTAACATGCTTATTTTGAAAATGTAGGGGTTTCAACCTACACCTGTAGGTGTGATTTAGAAGAGCTCACGAACACAACTGTGAATGATTAAATTCTTCATCAGCAACTTCCTTCAGCTCTTAAAAGATTAAATACACCAAGCACATTCACAAAACAATGAGAAAATTATTTCAAACACAGTAAGAATCATCACCATAAATTTAATACTGACTTTTTCTTTTCTTTGTGAGGCCTTTCCAATATCAAATAGCTGTGCCTTACTTCTACAGCCCTCTGCCTAGAAAAGTGGTTTTGACTTCTCTGTGTACATTTCTGTGCGCATTTATGACAGAGCTACCAGGGCAGAGGACTTGTCACCAGGTCTCCTGGGAAAAAATAAAAATAAAAAATCTTTCAAAACAACTTTTTCTGTGTCTGCTTTCAGTCAGCTAGAGCAGTCCAGAGCACTATTTTTTGAAAGATTTGTCTCACACTTCTCACTTCAAAATGATCTCAAGGCTTACTGCAATTCCTTCCTGTAACATGATTTTTATTAGACTCAGCAAAACGGTAAAAGCTGGGAACGAGCCAAAGTGATGCCAGTCCCTTCTCCACTGATAGAAACTGCACCAGACAACCTCCCCAGGCCCCCTCCCTGCTCCCTTCCCTTGTGCAGGATGTGAGAACTGTCAACACTCTCTTGCTTCAGAACGAAAAACATGCTGACATCCACAGAAATTTCTACGGGGAGTCTACAGGCAGCTACAAGTAGAAAATAGAGGTGGGAAAGGGGGGTGGGGGGAGCAAGAAGTCTTTTACGAGCACCTAGGATTGAGAACAACATTTTTTAATTCATGAAAGGGTATTTTAAGAACTCTTTCAGTTCCACCACGCCCGGTATTTCCTCCTTTTGTAGATCAGCCAGCTGTATCATCCAATTCATTAACACATCAGAGCCTCTACCTAAAACCAGTTTGAGTTTCTCTGTCTTCCTTGAAAACACAAATACACCATCCCAAATCATTTTAGAAGACATTTGATTTTTTTTTTTCCATGGATTCACCTATACACATACCTATACACAAGTGTGTGCATCCAACATTTGACAAAAAAAAAAAAAGAATCTAATTCAGCACCTCTCTGCTTCAAATAAGGAAGAGAAAAAGAGAACAGTCCATGATAAAGAGCAAGAGCCATTTGCAGGAGTAGGAAAGGATCTGCAACTGTGGAGGCTCCAAGCTTCCGGAGTAGCCCACAAGCTCTTCACCCTCAGGTTAAGCAGACAATCACTGCAAGTGACAGAAATTACTGTACGGATTCTTCAACCCGGGGAAACAAACGATTCATTGAAAGCATTTAGAAAATTCTGGTAATATTTTCTATTTCTTTTAAATACACACTAACTCCCTCTAAACACAATGTGTAGAAGAGGTGTCTCTCCTATACTTACGTGTGTCTGAGCACTTGCTAATTCCTTATCTACCCTCCTTCCACTGAATTACTTAAGCCATGAAGAAACTCTAGCACACCTGCTACTATACATTTTCTGCTGCAAAGACCACATCCCAAAGACCTTACAGTCATTTATCTCATGATTGTTCATGCCATTTATGTGAGACAATCACAAAGACTGCAACTCAGGAAACACCTTCCAGCTTCGTAGTCTAAATAAAAAGTCAAACTACCTCCTTTACCTTGTTTTTTGGTTCCACAAACCTGCCTTGTCTTCAAGTGAAGAATAACATCTTCCTCTCTATGGAGAAGGTGATGCCTGTTTGAGGAGATGCATGGGTTCAGTTCTGACTTCTTTAGCAAGCCCACCAGCCACTAAGTAAGTAGGCAATGTTTGAAAGAGCTGCAGTTCAAGAGAGAACATTGCTGTGGCCACATTGTGTAAAGAAATCAATCGTAATGGTGTGTTTTGTATACACACAGTGTATTTACAAGGTTGGGAATGTCAATAGATATAGTTTCCAGTTACTTTCTGAATCTCAGTGCATTTTCAGCATCACTGGGTCTTCAGCTGCTGAAGAGGGCAGTTCTGGGCACATGCACACTGCAGAACTTCCTACCTCAGAGTAATGTGCCCAGTCCAGAACCAGGCAGCTGCTAAGCAAAGTGTTATTTTCATGTGGTAACTCTATTCATGGCCTGATTTTGGATCCAACTCCAAATTAAGGACTCAAGCTGTATTTAAAACTACACACACACACACTGGAAACCACAACTGATGTTGATCTAATTGTATATGGGGAGGAGGGAAAAAGTGAGAGCTGTAGGCAAGAAGGGCTGGCCATTAGCATAAAAGTTATTTGTCTTGCCTCCATGGTTCAGTAACCACCTGTATTTCCTTGCTTCAGCACATACACGTTTCATGATCACAGTGATAAGCCAGAGGTTGTTGCACAATATCTATGTACTCTCAACTCAAACCTCCCATTGATGTCTAAGGAGCCTGCAAGATGAAAGAACAGCACAACAGATCTGAACCACTCTAATAAAACAGGGATACGAGAACAGCAGCTTGTCAAGACACTGGCATCTCAAAAAGAGCGCTTCAAAAAAAATCTTGATGCATATTAGAAGCCTTAAACATTCATCCATAGTAAAATAAGTGCTTGATAGCTCTAAAAAAAGAGCAACGTGTCATACTGTCTTTCACTCTTCCCAAGAGCACAGACTACACGCCTTCCCCTCCCGCAATCAACTCTTGCAATATTTGTCGATATTCCTCCAACCCATTTAAGCAAACTTGACTGAAAACATGAAGATAAGAAAGCAGGCAGCAATCAATATCTCTGTCACCATCCCCGGAGGTATTTAAAAGATGTGTAGACATGGTGCTTAGAGACATGGTTTAGTGGACTTGGCAGTGTGAGGTTAACGGTTGGACTCGATCTTAAAGGTGTTTTCTAACCTAAACAATTCTCTAATTCTACTATCCACTTTGACCTTTCCCATATGCTGAATGCCAACAGAAATTTGAAGCATTCTGGCATACACTGACACATTACATTTTCTTGATGAAGATTTCAAGCCCCTTTACCCAGCATTTATGCAAACTTACTCCAACAGTTCAGCAGCTGCAAGATTACAGTTGTGCCACGAACGATGTGAAGAAGGGAGTGCTTTCCTCACTTGCCCATATCCCCGCTATAGAAAGCAGGAGTTACTTTCTGTTGTCACTTTTCCAAACTCTAATGAGTGCTCAGGGCTGAAATCTTGCTATTAGAGTACCTGGCATGAGGAAATAAATAAAATCTTTGTCCCAAAGAAACTAAGACTAGAAAGAACCATTAAAACAAGCAGCCTAGATCCCGCTACAGCCTTGCTGACTACTGCTTTTCAGAGGGACATTTTTGCACCGAGCTGGCTCTTCTGCCTGACCTAGAAAAGAAATCCGTATCCTCAATGTACCATTCAAATCAACTGTTCTTTTCCCAGCACAAGGATGGGAAATAAGCTATAATTGACCTGTTTGCTGAGAAGCAAAGGGAAAATACAGCATATTATGAAAATTACAGGCAAGCCTTCACCATGACAGCTCAGCCCGTATGTGCCCTACTAATGACTCTGGACTGTCAAAAAAAAAAGGTCATAGTGCTCTAGGCAGAATGAAGTATTTGCTTAAGCTTAGAATTGCTTGAAAGTATATAGATATGCATCAAGAACTTGTTTTGAAGAAAAAAAAAAAATCTTTGGAGTAAAAAGGACAGACAATCCCAGGCTTGTGGGCACACAGTGCACACAGCAAAGCCAAGGTGCAGCTGACTGTACGGCTAAGCCTGAAGGTGCAGGAGACCTCAGCTGCAGGATGAAAACACTGCCTACATATTTGGCATTTCCATTTCTTTCTCTCTGCAAAATATCAATTTCTTCCATATTTAGCGGTAAAAGCCCATTTCTTCCTAAATTAAGTGCTACCGATTCACTGTAGCATTCCTCTGTGCCCTTAACTTTCCTAAATTCATCCTTTGTCCACATGATGAACTTACACATCTGCTTTGTCTATTCTTCTCCCTCCCACCTCAGCAAATCACTGTGGTCATTTTTAAGTGTAGGAAATATTTTGTGAACTATTCTTGAGTCAACACACCACATAACTATTTCAAAGCACTGCAGTTCTTTCATGCCCATTGTATTCCAACTGAAAGCTCTCATTTGGGGAATCAGATAATCCCAAAGTATTTAATGGGGAAGGTCATTTTGAATAAGCTTTTATTCCCTGCTTCTTGTCCCAATGATCTTTATTTATTATTGTGTACAAAAAATTCTTTCATTAAACACTTGTACCAACACCCATCACCTCCAAAACCAAATCTGACAGTTGCTTAAGGGCTTGTACATTACTGTTGGTAATTTATTCATGCTGGGAAAAAAAATAAGAATCAGTAACAGACATTAGAGAAGTGGGACTAGTGGTACCAACTGCAGAAGCTGCAGTGTAAATAGTGTAAAAGCATCTGGTCACAATTAATTCACAAGTTAGCTGGAATAGGCATTGTAACTGGGGTTGGTAAAGCGACACATAATTTTTGGCTGACGAAACATTCTTCCAGAGACTATGGCCTGCAGCACTGTAAGAAGCAATCAAGGATTAACTTATAATTTTACAGTTCTGGCAAGAGAATTCAGATATTGAGCAAGGTGAAACACGCACCGTACACCATCAGTTATCCCTTCATCCAAATAAATTGTGTCAGACTAAATCCTGCCACGTAACTTTCCTGCCAACCAATCTCCTGGGCTCTGGACTCTGGCCAACGACTCATTCACTCTTGCCAACTCTCCTGTTGTCCCACGGCAGGGCAGAGAACCCTTGGCAAGGAGGATACAATTCCCACCCTACAGCAGACCAATGCGAGACTGTTCCTAGTACTCTTATTAGGTGCCTAAAAAGTGCAACCATGGCTCCTCCAATCTATCACCAACTTATATCACACGTATTAAGCCATGCCTAAGTAAGGAATGCAGGGCTTTTAGGCACCCGAGGAGAAGCTACACCCTGCAGGTTTTCAGCAGATTTCACTTAAGTCTTTCAAAGGGAATTCAGGTAAACGCAGCAGCTCTGGCAGCAAACCTTTCCCCAGCAGCTTTCAAACACCTACAGGCCAAGGTCAGAAGCGCTGCTGAACGCGCAGCAGCTGCCAACCAGATTTCCTCCTTCCTCACCCTTATCACTAATTACTTCCAAGAGCTTCCCACAAGCAACGCCATCTATTCACTTCCTGCACTGCTCTTAAACACAGAACTGTTTATCTCCCCAGCACGCCTTTTCTTTTGAAATCCCTTTCAACACCTCTCCCTTCAAAAAAACCCAACCAAACAAACCCAAAGGCAACCCCAAAAGGAGCCTTAAACCCTATCACAAAACTGATCTGGAACAAAAAACTGTTTATGATTGTAGATATTTTCAAAAGCCCTTTTCATGACATTATACATGTGTTGTATTACATGCAGTTCAGGCCAATTATAAGTTCATTGTATGTTCAAGTGTCCTGTGTTGCAAGAATGCAGCCATCCAGCTATTTAAGTACCTACCACCTCACTTAAACAATACGTAGGTACCTACCACCTCACTTAAACAATACGTAGGTACCTACCACCTCACTTAAACAATACGTAGGACCTCAAAATAGGGAAAACAGCACACAAAACCAGCTAACAAGAAATGCTGTACTAGGGGCTGTGTATGTACGAGTCTTCGTGTAGCCACTGTGAGCAAATGTATCACAACTGCAGAACAGATCCCGTTAGTTGTGAATTCAAAACTCAGAACTGTTTTCTGAACTAAAGCATCTATGATGTCTATTCTGGATTATGACCACAGTTGATTGGCTTTTCTGTGAACTCAGCCATAATAAACTGGCTTTTTTTTTTTTTTTTTTTCCCCCCCGAGAGAGAGACTTAGTGAACAGAGCAATAGATCACCCAGGAACAGAAACCTGTGTGCTGGTTTCCACTGCCAGAAATGATTAGTAAAAATGTATGCTCAGACACTGCAGAAAGTCAGAGATTCACTGAACAGTTTGGGTTGGAAAGGACGTTAAAGATCATCTAGTCCGACCCCCTCCCATGGGCAGGGACACCTTCCACTAGACCTGGCTGCTCAAAGCCCTGTCCAACCTGGCCTTGGAGAAATGTAGAAATAGTTCCATACTCATCACTGACCATGTGCTGTAGCCTTGTAAAGTATTAATTTAATTAAAGTTAAAACTATGCCCGTGCTCTGGAAGAATCTGCTGAGTAGCTTGTGGCACGGTGGTACAGGGATGGCTTTCACCTTCATAAAACTTATAGAGCTAAATTTTCTGTGTTCTGCCATAAAGCAATGTAATTAAAGAGGGGAAAAAAACCCCTAATAATCCAGAAAAGCAATCACATTTCTTTGTTGTAGTCTGATAAAATGTCTTGCTCATACTTTTAAATTCTTTACCTAAATATGCAACTTTTAAAAATATATCTACCATTGCTAAAAGACCACAGTTAAAGAAATGACACAGCATTTGCTTATATGATGCAAATGCAAAGGTAGCCTAGGTTCAGTGTGAGTTCTGTTACATTCTGGGCAAAATACTCTCTGCAAAAAGTTCAAACCCTGGAAGTGTAAAAACGTAAACCAAGAAAAAAAGTCAACTCCAACCTGAAATTTGAACTAATGTTTACCTCCTCACACCATTCTTTTGTTCCACAGTAGCCACCAGCACCAGATACTTGCTACCAGCTGGTTTCACTTAAACTTCTCTTTTCCTTTTCCAATGATCTATTTGGGAGACAGTGTGGTACGTGCCACGTGGAAAAGTGTTTAATATTTTGTGGTCTCAGTGATTATTTCCGTGATAGTATGACAGTTCACATGCACAGTTAAGGAGCCATTCATTTTCCTGAAAAAAAAGGACACATAAAGGTGATATCGAATAAACCCGTCAGCTCCTGGTGCCAAGTTTGCATTGCAAAGAAGCTATTTTAAGTCTGCAAGTGGAGGCTACACAGCTAGTTGCTGGTATTCATAAACAGTAATGAGACGTAAGGCTTTCATGTGTACTGAAAGGAGCCAAATGATGGTTTCTGCTGAATTCTAACTTTGAACTTCCAGACTGCCTGCTGGTTGCCTCTTCTAACTGAAACATCTTGCTTTTGGATGCAACTTGTTGACGGTTTGACTGTGATTCATATGGGACAGCATGTGCAAAAGCACTTTAGATGACACAATCATGATTTAGCACTGTACACAGCAGTTCCCCTGCAAACAATAATAAAAGCAGATGTTTCTACATGTGTCTCAATAAGCCCTTTTAATTATTTTAAACATACAACCACCATGAAAGGCACTATTTTTGCTAACGCTAAACCAAATCTAGAGGTTAGAAACGTGCCGAATGATACCTGCAGTTAATCCTAAATTACAAAAAGCAGTTATGAATATCTGTGTTGAGGAACAAGAGGATACTGGAATTTTAACAAATGAACAGGACTGATTTACTCTCAGTTTGAAGCACCTGACTTCGTATTCAGCCATAGTTTGTTTCTCTAAATCCAAAAGACATCAGACCATTTTGAGAAGCTGAAAGCCAAAGACTAACATTTCCCTTAGTTTAAGACTATACATCTAATGCTTAACACACAACATTTCATACAGGATGACAAAACAAGAATCATTAATCAACTGTACTCTTCTCCTATAAATGTCACTGCTGGATTCCCTGGTTACTGCATCATCCACTTAAAGTCACAAAGCAGCTTCAGTCACACTGAAAAAAACCCCAACAATCCACTTGGGAACATTAACTCCAACTCATAATTCCATGTTATGGAATCTGAAAGTCAGCTGTTTCCCTTCCCGTTCATATCATTACCGTATAAAATGTTTTGTAGCAAGAAACAAACGGATTGTAACCAAAAAGATTACATCCCTTCCTAGCGAAGTAGGAGGATGACATTTAAGCTTCAATGCTACATGGTGCAAGCAGAGAAACTCAAATGGGCAGTAGCTGCAGTTCTTTACAGTTAGACCATGTACATCAAACTCAAGTGTCTTCATTTCCACCTGACGTTCTCCTGACTATAACTCCCCCAAACAGTGCAGATGTATCAACTCAGTTGCGTGTTACTCCCTTACGAAACAAAAACTCCCCACACATACAAGTTGCTTAAGAAAACATTATCTTTAATGTCTAACCTCTGTTTTGGTGGGGTTAGAAGTGGGAACAGAAAGTAAGGGGTCTCTGAGAGGAAGAAAAGTTATTGCATGGAAATGTACTCATAGTCCTGTTAAAAATAAACTACAGTGTATTTGCGGATTAGCTGTTCCAGAGCTCACACTTTGCCCACCACTACAAACCATCACATATTCATAAAAGCAACAACTGAGAGGGAAAAAAAAAAAATCCACAAACTGATTAATTTATAGACAAAGAAGAAGTTTGCTATACACCACCAACTAGCATATATTTAGAGAGACAAACTGAAAACACAAGGAAAAAGACATGCAGCTAGTATTTTCTAACTGAACAGGGCAAGGGAAAAGAATCAACAGCCAAAATTATCTGTGAGAGTCACCACACTGTCTGCTTCATCTGGAGCACTGGGCTGAGATTAATCTGATTTTATTACAGTGCCTACATGTCTCCCTTAACAGCCCTGCATATAGTTTTGTTTTTCAGATTCCCTGCTCTTGCTGGCAATAGTATCATGCAAGGCATGCTGGCAATGGCTTGAGCCATAGTGACAAAGAAAGTCAAGTTATTTAGCTGTTACAACATCCACAAATGCTTTTCAATATCCCACACACACACTTAATAGAACTGTACCAATTTTTCTAAAGGACCTGTAAACCCCAAAAGAACAAATCCACGTTTACTGAGAGTAGACTTTCTGCTGCAGACCCTTTAGTGTCAGTGCATGACACCCATGCCCACCTCCCACAGCCAGTCCTAAAAACCACAGGTTGAAACCAACTCTTTTGGATGTGCTAGGCTATCCTCCTCCTGCCATCAGGAAAGAAGAAAGAAGAAGTTGTTAATTCGCAGGCAGGTTGGGAGATTATCCAAGGGCAGCTTCTCTAGGATGAAGCCTGTGTTGCAAAAGAAACAATTTAACGGTTGTTTTCCCCAAAACACAGCCCTGAAAGTGGTGAGAAAAGAATTCTCTCTCCCCCGGCATTTTTTGCAAAGGGAAGAGACCTAGTAGCTTACATCAGTAAAAACAATGTGAAATTAATATCAGACTTTCAGATGAAAGCCTGTGGACATCATAAGAACTAAATATAGCAGTTGACAAAGTAGGTAAGGAGAAGCAAAGGGATATTCACAGAAAGATCAGATCACATGTTCCTCAAAAATCAAGCTTCAACATACTGCCTTGTTGTCCTCAGCTACTGCTGTGAGTTCTTCTCGATTTTAACATATGTGCTAATTTACCCAATTTTGGTGTTATTCAACCACTGGTTTTTTTTGGAAGCACCTTTAATTATGAGCATCAAATTCTTAGCCGTGTAAACACAATTACTTCTCTAACAGAAAACTAGTCTTATGACAGTTGTGCACATATTTAGCAAAGAACATATAAAAAACAACGGCATTCATAAGCAACAATACCATTAAAAAGTTAACCGTTTCTCTACAGCATTCAGTTTATTGCAATATTAAATGTCAGTCTGCCACATCCAGTAGAATGAGAGACGATGCACTGAACCATTACTGGTGACCCATTGTATAAAATGAACTTTAAAGATTGTGAAGTTATTAGACAGCATTAAAAGAGACAAACTCCAAAAAATAATACACTCATATGGCTTCCACACCACACGTTTGCAGCATTCTGCCCATTTTGTCTACCTCTAAATGTCGTGAAACTAAACATATGCAGAAAGAATAGCCTAAAAATCAAAGTATTCAGATACATACAGCAGAACAATGACAGCTTTTAGGTAAGCCAATCTGGTACCTTCATCAACTTGACAGTATTCCTTTAACCTCATTACAGTTCTGCTGCCAGCATAACAAAATAGACAAGATGTCTAATTACCATAATTTGACCACTCTGGGTTATAAAACCCTTAAATGCTCATTCATGCAGCTGATTGAATGAGTCTGTCCATGCATAACCACAAACACAGAAAAGATGCTGGATATTCAATTTTGTCATTTGATGCTACATAAACAGGACACTGATAAAATTCCTCCCTACAGGTATGCAGCAACAGTTATTACCATGTTAGAACTGTCCACGCTCTTGGAATATGTGATCCATGATTTCAAAACCAGCTCCCATAAAAATAAAGTCACAGAGAAATATAAAGTGCTGTTTTAAGCACAGGATGAAGAAAGGATGTTTAAAGCTGGAGTGTCACTGCTAAGTCATCACACCCAATTTCTTTTGCTTAACAATCAATACCAGCTTCTTACCATGCTTTGCTTAAAAGCAGCAAAAAGTGGAGTTTGCTGTCCTGGAGTGTGCAGGATCGGCACTACCAACAGGAGTTATCAGTGCTAGAACACCTACGGAATGAGTGGAGGGTAATTATCCTTGCTGACAACCTGCACTGCCTCTACTTATTGTCGTGCTGGATTGAGGGGGAGGCAGAAATGCACTGCTGCTATCGTGCTGGTTACAGTGACCAGGGAAGCAGTCTCCAGTGAATAAAGCACTTTATACGAGTGGTACAGTCATCAGTCAAAGGGATGAAGGGAGAGCATCTGTAGAGTTCTCTCCCTCCACCCTCAACATACAATCCATAAATTGGAGTTTATGCGAGGCTGGAGTGACATGAAGGAATTGCAGCTTCACCTTCTCAGCTGATACACTGCCCAGGCACGTAGCACCATGGGGTTTCGGGCAGAACTGCGATACCAAAAGGAGACAGGCTTTTGAAAACTCTCAAGAGTCACAGCTGGAAAGAATTCAGACAGACGCTTGGCCCACACAGAAGAGCTTTAAAACACAGTTTGTGTTTGGCTGTATGTTAAAAGCAAGTAGCTGAAGAGACCCTCCCTTGCTTATATCTCCCTCCTTATACCTCTATTTTTTTCCCCCCTTGAACTTTGATTTTCCCATCAGCAATTTAATGACTGAACACTCCCAGAGGAAGAGTTGGGTTGTGCAATTCCAAACACACAAGTTTCCATTTATTGTTCCACAGAATGAGAGGAAAATCTAGCCTCTCCAAGTACAACACAACGTTTCAAACATTACATTTGCCTTCCAAAGTTGAAAGGGAAAGAAATCTGGTTAAAACATGACTTGCAAAAAGAAAGGAAGAGAAAATATGTTACAGGCATAAAGCTGTATTGTGAGAGCTTGCTTGAAAGGCTGCCAACACTGCAATTCCCCACAGCTTCTTTGTAATAAATACACTTTATAAGCTTGAGGAATACCCAATATGATTTTTTTTTCAGCTGCCATACAGTTTCAAATAGGGTTCTGATACCAAAAGAGAGATTTTAAAACACTCAAGCTCTTCTGTAAGACTTTCAAAGGTCCTAACTTGTGTCAAGTTCAATGCCTCTTCCAGAAATCAGGCAACTGCCTTTGCCTGACTAAAAATCACTGAGCAAACCCGATAGAAATTAGCAGCAAAATTCAGATCTCTTAGTATCTTCCCCAAGCTATTTATTCTTCTTCAGTGGAATGCTTCTTAAGTTCAACTGCTAAATGTAATTTTTCCAATGACTTATGAGCACTTAAAAGAAAGATTCAATACTAAAACCTTTCAAATAACATAACAATCCTTCATAGCACAAGTTCACTAGAAGGAAAACCATGGACAAGTACATACCTAAACATTCCTGTACTCGATGCAAAGAAAACCTTCATTAATAACAACCCTGCTTACTTTAACAAATAAGCCTAGAGATCGTGTTTATCAATTAGCAATACACAATGAAGCAGGCAGTTTTTCAAGCCCAACAAGCTTACCCAGTTTATGTTCTTAAAAGAACATCCTAATGAATTATCACAGCATGCAGATATGATTTTTTAAAAGTCTCTACATTAAAATTTTATAAACCTTAGATTAGGCAATATTCGGGTTTTCAGTGCATTTGTCTCCTGGTTCATTAACTCAGCTACCTGTGCTATCAACAAAATCCACACAGATGACTCAAAAACAGATTACTTAAAGGTAAAGCTTTTCTCTTTAAACAACAGAAGAGCATTGAGAGTCTCTTTAAGTCTCTTGCATTGTTCCCACTGCAGGGATGTGATAAAGGGGAACAGCAACTTAGACAAGGCTGTATGTGTTGGCAGCAGAGGCAGAGCTGAGTCTTCTTTATCCCCCCTCCCTGCTGCATATTTCATTGCCTGTCATGCCAACCTAAGGAAGAGGATTTCAGGACACAAGTCATTCTGTCCAGCATCTAAGGGCTTTAGAAAGAGGGCAAGAGGAAGGAAATTTTATTTCTTAAGACTTCATAGCAATGTATTGCTCTGCCTTTTCCCAGATCAAGCCCTTCTTTCAGCCACCAAGTTAACTGAGGTTTGTTCATGGAGCTGCTTAAGCCAATGCTACCAGCTTTTTGAATTGAATATAAACAGAAACTTCAAGATAGTTTTCAGACACTGTCACACAGCCCATGTAGAACTTGACTTAAATGCAACTGCAGACAACTTAGAGTATATTAAAACTGAATAAGTTCAATACATCATTAATGTTTTATATCTGTACTACAACCATGCACCATACTTTAAAGTCTTCCCATCAGGTCCTCTGTATACTCAGAGATATTAAAGATGAAAAGGGCTGTTAAGACAATTAACTTGACCTTGTAACACCAGCTGCACAATTACACTCATCAACTTGTGTCTGGCCATCACAGCTCCTGAAAAACATTCTTATTCTTGCAAACAAGAGCCTACCACTACCTGTCATAGTTTGATCCAATAGTTTGTAACCTTTGCTGTTAAAAATGGTACACACAAATTCCTAATTCATCTTTCTCTAGTTTTAGGCTTTCATACACTTAGTCTTTGTGATACCTCTCCCTTCTTACAACGCAAGTTTCCAAGATGATGACAACATTTTGTATCATGCACAGAAGTCATGGGGTAGCTCTCCAGCATGTGAAGGACTTATGATCCTTCAGTCTCTAAAGCCTATGGTGTGAAGACATATTTGAGCAAAACAAAGTAATTTCAGTAATGAGGCAAATACCTGCTGAGAGAATGTGTCTTACCCACAAAATATCACATTTTATACTCCGTCCTATGCTGTCTTCCACTTCCAAAACTTTCCCCATGAGCTCTCCACATCAACAAGTAAAGCAACAGAATTAAGAAACAAAGGATAAGCAGTTAAAGCCATTTCGTACTACTGACTTAAAACTATGTGACAAAGACTATCTGTTTTATATCATGGAAACAAAATATTTTACTGAATGAGTCCAATAAAATCCCAGAATGAAAAAATGCCACAGCAAAAAGTATGCAAGGCTATAGCACAGAAAATGATCTTGCTTTTACAGAATGACTACTGCAGAAGAAACCAAAACCCCCTGATTTTCAGTACCAAAAGGTAAAAAAAATCAGAATTCCTTCTAGTTTTTTGGTTTTAGTTAAGTAGAAGGCATTAGTTTATCAACATGCACTTCATATTTCTGTCAAGGAAACTGCAACACTAACACTCCACTTAAATAGGGAACCCCAAATGAGAGCAGCAATCATCCCCAGCCAAAATCTTCATGGTATCAAAACACTCTCGAGTGCCAGCAGATTAGCAGACAATATCAGTAAACAAGTGGGATAAAGTAGAATACAGAATAATTAATCAACATCACTTAAGACTGCTAGAAAACATCCTTGTCATTTTAAACAGCTCAATTGCCCTCTATTTACCTTTCAGCCTGCAGGATTCACAGTTTAAGTCAGCAGTGTTAAACCAGCATCACTTTGTTGCTGACACCACAGTAGTTATCAGCAGTAAATCTTTCACTGCGATAAGCAGTCTTAGACGATCAAAAATAAGATTTCTATCTGCATCAGATCCTCAACCACTGCTAATTAAAAACCTGATAAAACAGCACAAGCTATTCTGAAGCAGTGATTCATGATATAAACATATTACATACATTGTTGGTTCTGTGTGCAAGGCCTACATTTAATTACCAGGAATAAGAAAGTATAAAAGAGACAGTAAATAAAAAAAACAAACCATAAAACCAATACAATCCAGCTTCCTTAGAATGTGGAAAGATTATGTTTCCCCACCACACAACCCAGGAGGATCCTACACACCACCACACTCCTAGACACAGTATTATTAGGTGATTTTTAATAAGGACACTTTAAAAACCGAAGAATTCGAGCCATGGAAAGCGAGTGTTTACAGGAAGGAACCTGCTCTGCCTGGGTACCTCTGCTGTGGAAGCAAAGTCACTTTGAAGTTCTCTGTGGCTGCATCATTGTTTCAACTGTTAAATAGCAAGATAAAATTCCAGGGAGGTTAAAAGAAAACCCCAAGACTTGCAGCTATTTTATAGCTTCAGGGAGAAATGTCAGCCAGCAGACAGAACTGTCACGTACTCGCTTCTGTCCACTGATTCCATGAAATACTCCAAGTTACTGATGAAGTAACTCATAGCTGTATGATACTTCAAAATTACTAAAACATTAAGAGCATCTGTGGTCACGTAAGGACATCAGGTACATCAGCCCAGAGAAGCTGTGCCCCCAAGAAGGGAGATTCACCCAAGAAGACAGGAGATGCTGTTTTCTAGTGCTTCTTAGGAAGTGCCCAAGGTTGGGGCTGGCCTTCTGGAACCTAAATGAGTACCTGGCCTTCAGCAGTTCATGGGTGGAAAAGTGCTACTCAGACTCAACACAGGACAAAAAAAAAAAAACAACCCCAAGGTGACTTGACTGAGAAGAGCAAGGAAACACACGTGCGGTGGCACAAGTATGGACAGCGGAAGCTTATGGCTGTCACATATGATGGGCCTGGAGAATCAATCCTGTGAGGAGGCAGGGCAGGAGCTGGGAGTGTTCAGTGTGAGGAGGAGGAGGCTGAGGGGAGCCCTCATCCCTCTCTGCAGCTCCTGACAGGACATTGCAGAGAGGCTGGGGCTGGGCTCTGCTCCCAGGGGATCAGGGACAAGAAAAGAGGGAACGGCTGGAAACTGCCACAGGGGAGGCTCAGGCTGGGCAGGAGGAGAAAATGTTTCCCAGCAAGAGTGGTCTGAGAGTGGCACAGGCTGCCCAGGGAGGGGGGAGTCCCCATCCCTGGGGGGGTTTCAGGGCCGTTGGGATGAGCTGTGGGGGGTGTGGGGTAGGGGAGAACTTTGTAGAGTCGGGCTGAGGGTTGGACTCGCTGATCCCGAGGGGCTTTTCCAGCCTGAAGGATTCTGAGATTCACAGGATGCACTGTGGAACAGTGGCTGGAGACAGCAGGTGACACCAGGGATTTGGAAGGGTATCTAGCATGTGTACATACAGCTGCAGCCCCTACAGCAACAGTTCTCAGTAGCGTGGGGCGTGCAGCACATCCCAGGAACCACAGGAAGGGACAAAACCAAGGTGTCGGAGAACTGCCGACACACCGGGTCAGACAAAGCCTAACAAGGGCATTCTCTCCAATCCTTCCATCCTTCAACAGCCAAACTGCCCAGCACCATTACGAAAAACTTGAGAGACCATTTGCTTTCCTTAAAGTTTGGACAAAGTACAAGCCTCCCAAACACTGCCTCACACATCAGCCTGGTGTTACGACTCTACAGCATTCAGCAACTGACTGTAACCCATAAAATTAAGGATTTATCTAACTCATCTTCCTTTGCAGCAAACTGATCTGCCAGATAGGAACGTTGTTTCGGCAGGAATGAGAACTGTGCTCCCCAAAATATTTCAAAATTTGTAAATCATTCTTTAGCAACACCTGCAGTGTGTCTACTCTGCATCACTGTACAGACACACCACAGTCTTACGCCCACCAAAAATAAATTCTGCCAGTATCAAATCAGTGATGCAAAATACAAGTGGCATCAAAAAAATTAACACCATCTGCTGCCCTATCTGCCAATTCCCACATCTTCACAAGTCCAAATAACTTGGCTTTATGCACAGACCCAATGCAAAGAAATCCATATTCCATCCTGATCAAGCCAGGTTTGCTGTCCCATGTTGGCACATCACATCACCTGGATGAAAGGGAAAGGAGAAGACTGAGAAGAGAAAAAGAGGTACCCCCTGATCAAGCCTCTGGATTGCAAAAGAAAACACTTACAATGGATTCTTCTTTATCCTTTGCGATGACTGCAGGCCCTCTATCTCTACAGAACATGTAGCAACAGATAATGTCTATTTTGACAAGTTGGCTTTGTGTTGAGAGCATGTCTCGGTCACCATGCTCTTCCTGGTCAAAGACAACACCATGGCAACAGTACAAGGTCACTTCAAAGTGAATTTTCGAGGCCATTTTGGGGTCCCTTCCCATCTGCTGCTCAAATACCTTAAACAGGAGGGTGTGAGACAGGGAGAAAATCCTCCCTCACCCAAAATCCAGATGCACTCTCAGCGGATTTTTTTCTTACAATGTTTAGCATTAAGTAATAGAAAAAGGCTACAAAGGAGCCTTATAGGAGAAGCTATAATTTGAATATATTCAGTTGGTTTAGCAATGAAAACAATTCCCTACAAAGCATCTATGGCAAGAGACTCACATAAGAATAGGCTGCAGCAACTTGGAATTCAAATAATAAAATTGAGATGTCCTTTTAAGGAAGAACAAAGATCTTATACTGTTCTACTATCATTAGTACTCATTTTACATACTGTCTTTGTTACTGTATTCTAAAAGAATCTGAATTTTAAAATCGGTTTTTAAAGGTCTTCCAATGGCATTCTTCAAATCACAACTAAAAATCCCTTTAGTAACTCTTTCAGCATAAGATTTTTCCTCCTTTCTGAGCTCACATAAAGAGATTTTCAAGTCTGAATTTAAATTCACTATATTTCATTACAGTCCTGTGCAAATGCACAATTAAAAACTTGCTTAAAAATTTCAATTATAATCCAAATCATAATCATTTGCAAAACACAAAAGATATTGAAGTTATGGCCATTTCATTAATTTTTGTAATAATTTATAAACCACTGTATACAGATGGGGACAACAGCAGGAAAAACCCCACAATTATGATGTAATTAGTTTTTAGTTGGCCCAGAGATGGCAGGACAGATTAAGTTGTCAACTTAGTTTCTTTTGTGATAAAAATTAACTTCATTTTTCTGCAGGGATGGATTTCTTCAATACGTTTCCCTAAGGAATCAAGCTCTTTCTAAGCATTAGCCCTGACAATAAACAAGGATTAATGACTTTTATGAACTTTAGCAACAGTTTTAAAACTTGTGAGTGCCAATGAAGTCTTCAGAAATTTATCTGCCAAAATCTTCAGTAAGTAAAGGCAGAGGCACAAAGAGAACCCATGAGCTCCTAAAAGCTAATCAACTTTCTGTACAACCTGCAGTGTCTAACTGAATATATTCAGATGACAGCTTCTCTTTTCCTACACTTTTCTTTACAGCTTTTCTATATTACACGCTTCTGGAGGCATGGACTTCCCTTTTCAAGAATTCATACAACACTCACCATAAAGATCTAAGCATTTATGTCTCCAGTTACTATGAGAGGCAACTGTTATGAGGCAGACTGGTTTTTTTTAGGATGCAGCTAGTCCAGTAAATACCAGTATGCATTAGGAAGTACAAAATCCTCTGTAAATCATCTCTGGATTGGCTGTTGATGAAAAGGAAGCTGTTTAAATCTGTCATGTGGGGTGATGCATTTGTTACCTATGCAGGATCACCCTGAGCATCTGTATCAAACACTTTACCAACATCTGCCATTGCCCAAGTTCAAGGTTCCAACTAGCAGTTAATGTTCAAAAAGCAAAGAAAAATGTTAACTATTTCAGAATCCATGGTAACCTGGAGTGCGTCTGGCAAATTTTGCTAAAGGTTGTAATGACTAATGTGCTGAAGATCCTCCCAGAATTACACCAAAAGTCAGGCAAGATCTTCCACAAATGACAAATGACTGAAGAAAAAAAAATTTAAAAAACCTTGATTATTTAGGGCAAAGGATCATGGGAATTACCCCAGACACACTGGCAAGGGTGAAAACAAGAGTGAGAACACAGCAGGGCAGTACAGGTTTGCAGATTAGATATCCATACGGAAGGTAAACTTGCATGCCTGTCGTTAATGCCCAACCCAGACAGTACCATCAGTGACGATATCATTACAAATGTAAATATGTCAAGGAAGCTCATGAGCAGAATTTAAGATACCTGTACTAACCGTTTCCCAGCTAGTGATTTTTATTAGAATAAACTACATGATAATTTCACTGAGTGCTACAGAGGATGACTTAGGTTTAGCAGTGGGACAGTTAATTGAATTCAAGAATTGATACAGCGAAGAAACAGGAAACTTTTGCCTTTCAGAAGTTGAAGGAACATCCATACTTACTGATGAAGGAAAAAAACCCAGCTCTACTCCCCATATGGAAATCTCAACCTCTTCAGAACATCAGGGTTACCTCACATGATATTCAGAATACTCAGACTTACCCAACCTCTATTTAAAAAACCAGCAGTTTCATGATGAGGTTAGATGATGTCCTATCTCCAGTGCTTAGAGAGGCTGAACCCTTTGACATCCTTCACAGCTTGTTTATACAGAAGCCCAAGCAGCCAACAGCTGAAACACAAGAAACACTGAGGCAAAAGCATTCAGCTTGAGTTGGAATTTCTTTAGGTCCTATTCCAGCATCAGGTATCAACTAGATTTATTTTTTTTTAGAAAATAATTATTCAAGATGAACATTTGATAATTGTGATTAATTTTTTTAGTTTCTGGATAGATGTTTTGCTAAATATAATTTACTAAAAGGTAAATATAATATCTGTAAGAATTTATAACAACTATAATTTACCAAAAGTTAAAAGACCTCCTCTGGAGTGAGTCCAGAAGAGGCCATGAAGATGCTCGGGGTGCTGGAGCACCCCCCTGTGAGGACAGGCTGAGAGAGTTGGGGGGTTCAGCTGGAGAAGAGGAGGATCCAGGGAGACCTTAGAGCGGCCCCCCCAGGGCTGAGAGGGGCTGCGGGAAAGGGGGGAGGGACTCTGGATCAGGAGGGTAGGGATAGGACAAGGGTAATGGTCTTCAACTGAAAGAGAGGAGATTTAGGTTAGATACAAAGAATAAATTCTTCCCTGTGAGGGGGGTGAGGCCCTGGCACAGGCTGCCCAGAGAAGCTGTGGCTGCCCCCTCCCTGGAAGGGTTCAAGGCCAGGTTGGACGGGGCTTTGGGCAACCTGGGCTAGTGGAAGGTGGCCCTGCCCGGGGCAGGGGGGTGGAACTAGATGATCTTTAAGGTCCCTTCCAACCCAAACCAGTCTGTGATTGTATGATGTTGCCAATAACCTCCTACAGATTAAGTTCCAATTAACTGCTGACATCACTAGTACCTTGAAAAAGAACCTGTCTCTCACTTTCAAACATACTCATTACGGATACAATTATACAGTGACAGCTAGCATTTAGATGTAGTACTGTCAGCTTAGTTACCACATCTCAGTAAGGTGTTTTCCAGATTCTACCACTCTGAATATGGTGACTCTTCAACAGTATACAAACAAACTATGATTTCATTCATGTACAGAGCTACATGAATTACATTTGGAGATATTAAAAAATAAGCAAACAAACACTATGTGGACATAGTCCTGGGCAACCTGCTCTAGGAGACTCTGCTTGAGTAGGAGGGTTGGACCAGATGACCTCCAGAGGCCCTTTCCAGCCTCAAACAGTCTGTGACTACACATGTATTACTCTGTTGAAGACTGTAAGACACTACAGCAGCAATTCTAAAAATATTCTGGGACCCCACTGCCTCTCAAATCTCCAACCTGGAGGCAGGCAGCTGACCTCCCTGTGCAATGTGCTCTGGAAGGGAGTTGCTGCCATGACCTTACCTGGGAAAGTATCACCTAAGAAACCTGAACAGGGACTAGAAAGAAAATACTACAAGGAAAATAAAGGTATGAGGAAATGTCTGATTAGAAACCAAAAGGCTAACACCGTTTCACAAGGCGCTGTACCAGGATATATATCACATGATATTAATAAGCTCTATCAGTTTCACCTTGCGTCACCTTCCCAAGTAAAATGCCTCACTACATACCCACAAGACTGTTTATTGTCACCAGACTGGGTCATGGAGGACTACCCTATATATGCTTCCAAAATTGTGTCACAGTGCTGTGGTAATTATCCAGCATGCAGAAGTGTGCTTGCTCTGTATCACTCATACTCCTGTATTCTGGTGCGGGTTATGTATTATTGTACTGGGTACGCTGTAAACGACTTGCTAGTGCTCTTCCTGCAATTCGATTAAACTCTTAAGCAGCAGCAAAGAAAGTTATTTTAGTGGTGACAGGAAGAGATAATTACTAAGTGTGACAACTTTGCAGAGAGCAGTTGCACAGGCTGGAGTGAAGCAAGGAGGTAAGGTTTTAGCATGAAGTTACTGCATAACTTACTGTTGTGGGCAGTACCGGTACTCAGCTTGTAGGCAGTAAAAATGCTTCTAAGTCTCAGCTGGTACATATGTGGTTTCAGCAGATGAGTAATGCAACCAGATAATTGCTTCCTCCCAGAACCACCTCTATTTCTCTCTTCTCTGCCACAAAATTTGCATATGCTTTTTCTTTGTCCCCCTTCTTCTTTTCTCTGCACTTCTGAAGTGTTTATTGTTCCGCTCAGCACATTGTAATTCTCCCTGCCCGTGGTACCACAGCTACAAACTCTGCAAAGTCATTACCTCTAGCTGCATTTTCAGGAAGAAACCAGAACTATAGTGGCTATGAAATGAAGGCTGGCTGGTGACAGATGTCAGTCGAAGAGCTCAGAAGACTAGAGAGAAGAGCCTTCATACCAGGAAAAGACTGGACAGAAGAATAAAACAATTGATAATGTAATTTTTGATGAATTATCCATATTAGGTACAATTTCTTGTAAGTAATTACATATGTTACAAAGTATAAATAAAATTCAGATCATAAACATATGCAAATAATGGTTAAAAAAATTTCAGAAAGCTGGAAGTGCTCATCACTGAAGGGCTATTCAGATAAAAGCTGGGTGGATATCCTGTTTCTTCATTTCATTTATCTGATCAGCACAGTAAAGCTACAACTGCTGAAGAATAGAATAAAATGCTGGCAGAAGTCTACAAACCCTGAGGAGAAAGAAAGAAAATGGTATTGTTTTTTCCAAAAGGCTAAAAATGAAACTGGACTAGCCTAAGAACCTCAGACAATACACATTAAGATTTACAGTTTCTTTAAGTCACTACCACAATATAGAGGCCCTGAGTTCTGGACCCACTGAGCTATGTGACCTAAATAATTATACACCAGCACAGGAAGCTTCCTGCTTAAAAAAAAAAAAAAAAAAAACAAAACCAAAACACAACAAACAAGCAAAAACCAAACCAAAAAAAACCAAACACAAAAAGCCCCAAAACAACACCACCACCAAATAAAACCCACACTCCTCAAACAATAAAAAAAGCCTTCTTGCACCAGATTAAAAAAAAAAAAAAACAAGGAAAAAATGCTAGATTTATTTTAGGAGCTAGAGATGGAAGAAAAGAATCTGAAGTGACTGTCCTACAGTTAGATAAGAAGTGTATGGCAGAGCTGAGGCTAAACCTAAATACCCTAATGCAGCCACTGCTCTTACCACATGTCCACCCTTCCTCTCCCCAGATATCTTTAAAGTCCAGCCCTCTTCCTTTAGCAAAAAAATAAAAAAATCACAACATAACCTAATTACTTCTCTCCTCAAAGGAGTACTGATCAGACAATTAGGCTTTGCATTTCTGTGAGATGGTGAGTGGACAATTAGGCTTTGCATTTCTGTGAGATGGTATATGTTTATCAAAGCTGCCATGAACTTTAAAGTACTAATTAAAATGGTGTTATTTTATTTCACATACCTGCAAAGCCCTGAATGCAGCACTCTTACCACAGCAGTATACAAGAAGCCAAAGTCTGTATGATCAGACTTTGTCCTGCTCCATACCAAAAGAATGGATAAAAACACAAGTTATTTTAATGTCAATGAGAACCAGGGGAGAATAGTTTGGTTATTTGGTTACCTCTAAAACAACAACAAATTTAGTGTGCCATAAACAGCCATACCTCCATAGCTTCTTTCCAGGAAGGACAGACATTCCAACCCAGAGGGATGGGTGCTGCCCATGCAAGAGCAGCAGATGCTGCATTCCTGCAGACCTAGCTCATGGAAAACAAAAAACAAAAATACCTACAAGATGCTGATTGTTGATTTCTCCTCATAGGAGGAGGAGAAAAAAAACCAGTCCTTTTATATCTTTGCCATCTGCCAAAATTAAAATATTTTAAAGAATATCAAATATTAAAGCAAATCTTGAGGTGCTACAGTAATTGTGGTTTTCCCTTCTTACTGTAAGAGCTTGAAAACAAAGATTCACAGAAACAATTTCCTCTGCATTCAGTAGTGCTATTTCCAAGCAGAAAAAGATAGTGGCAGAATCAGGCTAGCTCCCTTAAATGTAATGGAGCATCAAGTGTAACAGTGTCACCTTTTGAACTAATTCTAAAATCACCACCACAACAAAAAAAGGACAAGTTACCTCACACTGATGCACACAAATGAATGCAAAAGGTTGTTCAAAGTTCCTCAGGACAATTAATATAAATAAGACCCTAAGAGGTACAAGGTTTCTCTTTTTCTTCACTGACATAAACCCATAAATAATTTAGAAAACAAACCCTGATAGTTTTTATCTTTTCCAAAACTTAAGGAATTCAGAAGACTCTATGTGATATTATCTACCCATGTATTCTAGTTGACAATAAAAGTACACGTGTTACAACCACTGATAATACCATGAGGCATTTAACCACCTTCTCAGGAGAGCATCAAACCACGTCCTGCCACAGATACTCAACTCTGAACATTGAAATAAGCTCGAGGGATACATCTACACGAATTACTGCAGCAAAGAGCATTAGAGCTGTTCAGCACAAAGTTATTCTGGCTATTACTAATCAATCGTGTTGGATGCCAAAAAATATCCTCTCTTGCCTCTTTTTCTGCTCTCATATTAATCTGAGATCAAGATTTTGGAGTTTAATCTTACATTTCCTCAAAACGAAATTGTCATGCATAAAAACAGTTAAGGAGTTTAACAGACTCATATATATATATTTTTTTTTTATATATATATATTTCTGTTCTTAAACTTGAAACCAACTTACTTGACAGCATAAAATCTCACTGAAGGTGTTACAGTTTCACTGGCACTCCAAATCCCTTCCAATGCTGAGGTTTTAAAAGCTATCCTGAACTGTACCTACCACCTTCCACAGAATCCAGCAGCTCCAGCCACTGAAATAATCCTTTAGCCTGCAGGTGTATTATTCAACATCATTCTGACCACTAAATCCCTTTTATAGTCTTACCTCAGGAAACATTATTATTTAAGAGTTGAAATTTAAGATGGAATAATTTCACATAAGTGGTCATAGCTACAACATTTACTCAGAATTCTGAAAGCAAGTCTTAAGATCAAACTTGATGTCCTGTCCTTGCTCACTTCTCCCACAGCTTATGGCCACTAGGTCACTCCCCTACCTTTTTTGATTTGATTTGTTAACAGGAAATAATACTTTAAAGCCTTTAAGTCTTCTGTTAACATATTAGATCAACATAGGAAACATATTTCAAACTTACAGCTCAGCTTTCATTACCTATCCAGTGTTTTGTTTGGTTCCTGCTGTCAGAATAGCACAGGGTAATTTGTTAGTGTCATTTCCTTATTTTCATATATTCAAACAGAGTTTTGACTTGATTTTGACATTTCAAAAAATTATTACAATCAAACATGAGGCCCTTTTAAATTATTTTCATAAGAAATAAACCTACATTGCAGAAAAGTCACAAAAGCCATTGGACGAAACTGGAAAACACCAGGTCAAATCCTAATTGCTTTGAAATTGAAGTCCAGAAAAAGACTGACATTGAGCCAAAGTCCAACTGACTCTTCTGAAAGCAAATGGATTTGTTTGTTTTAACTTGTGGATTTAACAAGTCAAAAAAACCCCAATTAACACATCACAGTCTCCTTGAAGCTGAAACGGCCTGATATTCTGAGCTTCAGATATAGGCCAGCTTTAAAAACAAAACTCTTGAAAGGTATCTCAAAATTGCTGTAGAGATTTAAATAAAAGCTAGATTTCACTCAAATATTTAACAAATTCATTCTTATAGCTTCAATATGCCACAAAGAGGTGGGTTTTATTTTTTGTTTTGTGGTTGGGAACTGGCCTTTACTGCTGATATCACTTTGCAATGGGAAGGGACTACAACTTACTTTCTGTTTGCAGCAAAAGTCCACTCCTTAGATAACTCACAATCAGACGCCTTTAGAGAACTCCAGAGAAGTCTGCATGAAGGACAGGCTGTTTAGCAACTATCACCACCAACCTCCAAACGCTGTCTGCTAGCAGATCAACAATGTTAAGGGTACCCCAGAACTTGCCGCTAGATTACAGTCTATTAAAAGCCTTCAAATTAGTGAAGAATTAAGGTTGCAGGTACTTTACAAATGTATTAGGTTTTAAGAAGAACAAGTACCAGAGGTTAGATATCCATAAAACACAAGTTGAAGGTTATACTTCAGATCACGTGACATGCAAACCAAATTATTTCATAGAATTACAGAATGGTTTGGGTTGGAAGGGACCTTAAAGATCATCTAGTTCCACCCCCCTGCCATGGGCAGGGCCACCTTCCACTAGCCCAGGTTGCTCAAAGCCCCGTCCATTTCTTCATCGATTATCTTTACTCTTTCCCTCAAATACAGGAGGTTATTGCTGACGTGGTCAGATCAGCAACAGGATCAAAAAAGGCTTCTTCCATGTTCAGCTAAGGAATATAAGGTGGCCAAGGATGATTCCTAATAGCAGTGTGGCTGCCCAATTCTCATTTCAAGAGGATATGGCTCATGTTAAAAGTAGTTTTCACTTACAATATGGGCACGGAGTTTATAAATAACAGGTAATCCTAATTTGCTATGGTTGTGTTAGCCATAAAAAAAGGCAGAAATAAACTGGTGGAAAGGGAATTGTCTATGAAAAAAATTGTTAACACAGTCTCACCATTTTATTTTCTTAAGCAACGCAAAATAGGATATGGGTCTTTTTAAAGCACGTTCACCCACATAGGCACAGTTCAAAGTTTTGTTAACTTTTTTTTTTTTGTCTATGACAAGAATTTGTGGAGGGTTTCCATCTTGCATTTTCATTTTTACTCAAGTGAAAGCACATGAGTTGTAGCAAATACGCTTCCGCACAACTGGAAATGCAACAACCCCCTTCCCTCCTGGCAAAACTGCTTTTCAGTTTTACATAAGATAAATTTTATATGGCATGCATTCACCCCCTTGTGCAATATAATGCCCCGCTCATACAACCAAAGACTGGGGAGGTGCACAGTAACAGAGCTTTGTGTGCTAGCGCTGCTGTCCTCAAAACATCGTCTCCATCCTCTGTCTCTCCTGACTCTTCTCTGATTTAACATCTTTCCAGGACAAACAGGTCACCTTCAAACTTTTGAGAAAGAAAATGATTTCTAGGTATGGAGTGTGCTCCATAATGTAGGCTTAATATGACTGCCTACAAAATAAACTATGAGACTGGAAAAGCAATGGGTTTACCATAATTTCATTCAACCATTTAAATGACTGTTTTAGGTGAGGCTTATTTTTTCTCCCCTCTTCTAATTTATTTAGGCTGTTCAGTAACCTCATCAATAAAAAGCAGCAATACATTCTTGAGGGAGCTCATCAGAAACAATCAGCATTTTACAGAACAAGGTCAGGCTTGAAGTGAGAGTTGTATGCAGAGGTGCAAGAGAGCTGCACAGGCAAAGACAGCAATACAGGAAAAACTCACAGCACTGTTTCTGCAAACATCGATTTCCTGTCAGCTGTTTTGTGCCCACAGAACACCAGTGTGGATGTTGAGAGAGGCATGCTTCCCTTTCTTCTGGATGTCAGCTATCAATCTCAGGAATACAAACACCCTCTTTCCCTCCCCCCACAGCTTCCTGGAACATTTCTGCATTATGAAACATTGCATAAAGCTGTTCCCTGTAAGACAAAGCCCAACTAACATCTAACCCAGAAATTTCATTCTCAGTTAGAGTTTTATACCTCAGTATGAACTCTTACCCACATAGCAAGCCCTTCCTCTTTCGTGTAAGGAGGCAACAGCCAACTACGCAGTTAGTGTTATTTCTGCACTCACATCCCAATCTGAATTGTTCCTGTCCCAAGCAGTTTAACATCGCAGGAATTAATACCACGCCAGGAAAGACAGAGAAGCAAGGGCACATGCACTTGCAATCAGTTTTCACCCATCTCCAAAGACAGTCATATTTCTTCCTTTAAATTGCTTTGCTGTCAAACAGCAACTGTACCACATGATGCAAATGGTCCACCAAGCTCAATATTCAATTTCTGGCTGCATCCAACAGCTGATACTTCTAAGTAAAATGTGTGAACAACTGGGGACACATACATAAAACACTGCTAAGATGAGGCAGCCCTTCGAGCAGTTCTTACCTAATATCAGGCAGGATCCTGGTGTATTTTCAAGAAAATTGCATTTTTCCATGTGTATACATCAGTAGTTGCCTCTCACTGTTTTCTTAAGGCAGGGAGCTCTGCAAATTAATTCCATGTACAGGACTCCTTTCATACATTTTCATCATTTTCTGATTATCCACATTCTTTCCTAAGGTAGGAAGAAGTGTGCTCCCCTATGTACTCCTGATATCATGTATTATTTTTATAAGTCAAAGTCTTCCTAGTTACTCCTACCAGTCAGTTCTTCCAGTTCATATTTATACACACATACAAGAACATCTATATAATCATGTCAGCATTTCCTCTCTAGGCATCTTGACTGTCTGCATGCTGTTCTGGAAGATACAGGGAGAATCGACTAATTGTGCAAAAATTTTAAGATTATATAATCTAGGTACACAGGATCGTATTTTCAACTTTTGCTAAACCTTCCTTTGACTGGGATTTTTGCTTACCATTCCACATACATCACAAATCTCAGTGAACTGTACAAGTAATATATATGCTTCTTCACGTCACAAAGAGATTATTTATAATGGATTAATGCAAGTTTTTCACGGGTTAATGTACATTTTCCCCAACACACTCCCTATTTATAATTTTTACAAAACTCCCTATTTATAATTTTTACAAAAAAAGAAATTAATTTATGTGCAAGTTTTACCACCTCACTATTTAGGCATTTCCCACGTCAGCTACACTACGATTAGCATTTTCCATTTTTATCAAGAGAGCACGAGATCTGTAATACTCCACACAGCAAGAGCTGGTAAGTCATGACTTATTTTCAGCTTTTAGCCAGCTTTAAGGAAAGTTCTCGCGTCACACTACAGTCACACGTACATCGCAGTCAGATGAAAGGCAGCTTCACCTGTGCTCTGTGCAGACCAAATACTGTGTAACTGCTAAAGCTGTGCCAAGCTGAGCTTATCCTGCCTCTCAGCGTGCTCACCAGTACTGCCTTGGCATTGGGCAACACCATCACAAGATTTTCTGGCTGACAGCAGGCAGAGGAAGCTTCTGAGGGCTTACACAAACCCCATGTTCCAGTTGGTAGTAACTGAGTGAAGAAGAGGTGAAAACAGAATCTGGTAAGATCATATTTAGTTCTAAATATGTTTTCTGAGCTTGACAAAAGCTCTGGGTGCTTCACCTCTTATTTAGCATAGTATCAAGGCATTCTGTAAACTTTCATGTTAAAGTAGAAGACAAAGCTTGGCTCAATAGATGAATTTTAATTCCCAGAACCACAGCAGTAGTGTTTTGCAATTAGTAAACTCTTCCAATCCTATTTTTTTAATCTTCGAAATTGCATGTGTTTGTTACCATTCATCCACTTCACACTTAACCCTTCAAAATGACTGAACTATCATTGCTTAGTCCTTGAGACTCCAATAATTGTTTTCCAGTGCCATTTTATTCAATATCTAAATCTTTGACAGCATTCTGTCTGTCTGGGTCCTAATCTTTGTTTCTTCTTCAAAGGGATTAAAAGGTTCTTCAGCTTTGTAAGAATAAAAAACCCCTTCACTCCAAAGATGAACTATGGAAATTTTTAACACACCAGACCGTTTATTTCAACCCAACTGCTGCCTAAAGTCCGTCATTCACCTGAAATCAACAATTCATTACCTACTTACTGCATAAGTAGGATTTTTTTTATTGTTCTTTTGCACTAAATTCTGTGAGTATTGGTTTTATTCTCTCAACAATCTTTAAATTCATTATGGAAGAAATTTCTCTTTGGGATTGGTAGCCATGACAAGGTAAGCATCATTTACCTACAGCTCTGAAAGGTAACCCTTTCTTAATTACAAGGAAAGTAGTCCAAAATTATTTCTCCCCACAACCTTTTTCAGGGATGTCATTTGCCTAAGAAAATGGGAATTGGAATGGTAAAAGAGTCTTATAAAAGTATTTCTTTAGAAGTAAAATATACTTGGGCTTCATCCAGTTCCTCATCAAAGCAGAAATCAAGCTCAGATGTTGCAAGGGTACAAAAATTCTTAAGTCTAAGATAATGTACTCCCCTTCTCAGTTTACAGAACTCCTTAGAAAACAATCAAATTGAGTTTAAGTATCATGACTTCATAAGCAAAAACACTGTCTGTGTGGATATACAAAAGTAAACTGCTTTAAACCCAGGAATAGATGCCTTAAAAGCAGCCACTTTTGGAAAATATTTATAAAGGTACTCAATTATTGAAATATTTATTACAAGGCACTAATTATAAAGATATTACAGTAACTGAAAAGGAAAAAACCCAGCCTGGTTTAACACACTTGTCAGCTTCAGTTAGCTGCACTCAGGCCTTGGAATCAATTTTACCCTGTGCCAGTCTTTGGAATCTCTGTTCTGCAAAACTAGAGGGAAAGCAACTATGAACCACAAATTGCAACAGAAGTAGACAGAAGTCAGCACTCCTTTCATTTTTTAAGTATATTCTCTTAATAAAAAAAAAAAAAAAAAAAGGATCAAAGGTGGTTTGCTGGGCAGATTTAGTAAGTGCTTCGTTTTACAAATATCATGGCTCATTCATAGGCCTGTGCCAAACTAATAATACACAACTGATTTCTCAGCTTGTATCAGTTACACATCACAGTTACGTCTGTGGTATATAATAAAACTCCTTTGTCTGACCTGACAAAAATAATAATATTTTAAGTCTTTTTAATAGGTCTTGTTTGGGAAATATAAAATGACAGCACAAGCAAATCGGTAGGGAAAAAAAAAAAAAAAGGCTATAAAGGAACCTAGAATAATTAGAGTCTATCTGGAAGTTTTCCAAAAAAATTAATTCCTATAAACATTCCAATTGTTGCCTAGGATTTACCTATTCACTTCAATCAAAATGAGTTCACACCCTCTTTCAAGCCCTAGTCACCATGTAATAAAGCCATGAGTAATCTTTGCAGCACACAGTAAATCCCATGTTGATAAAGAAACTTCAGCCTTGACCTTTGCAACAGAGAACAGACAACTAAAAAAAAGACAAACAAAAAAGTCGACAAGTCATGCTAATGATACTGTTCATTTACAGCTAACCCCTGGAGGTTCACACATCCTTGAGAGGGGAGATTTTAATTTAAAGATGTTGTTTTAGGAAATTTGTGCAAAACTCAAGGCTCTACAGCAAGTGATTTTGTGACAGCAACTAAAGAAAGGGTTGACCACTTCCACACAGCATAATTTTCATTTTAATACGAGAAATCATCACTCAACCTAACCCCCCCCACACTCCCAAAGGCTTACCCAGTCTGGAGGTCATCCGATAAGATTTTAAAATGGATCTTTTGTACACAATCAGATTGCTGAAACCTGCACAGCACTGTTAAGGATTGCTCAAGAAAATAACTGTTGAATTTCTCTATCTCAGGAAGGGTCATTTCTCGGTTAAGGAATAACTAACAGGAAGATGCTAGATTTCTGAAGTCATATGAGAAGTCTTTTTTTGAAAGCAGGTTTACATGCATTCATTAATCCTCAACTCTCTAGAAAAAAAGGGTAAATAATCAGTTTGTAGGTGCAGGAGAAAGTTAAGTCAATCAGTTATCAGCTGGATTTTCAAAACATTCCTTAATTTTTAATGCAAAATTTGAAACAGCTAGAGACACTCTTCTTCTGAAGACCTGAAAATGTTTCAGTGGTAATTACATCAACACGATTCTGTATCTCCAAAAGTCAGGCCCTACACACCTCAAGTTGGGTAGCTGTCAAAATATGAAATACGTCAAGAGAGTGGAAATTTCTGACTTTTTCTGTTCACATTCAATCCCAGGTGTCATGGGAAATCAGAAGGAGAGGTGGGTGTATCACTTAGGAACTCCAAAGCCTGCTTCACCTTTTTAACACAGAGACAACTGAAAACAGTAAGGCAGGTATTTGCCATTTTAGCTGATCTGACTGGCAGGTTTTTGCAGATGAACATACACACTGTGTACATCTCTGGCCTGCGAGGACCACCTTGGGCAAACGGGACAAATATGTGTAACTGTGACACTGGCCAATTCACCCATTAAACTATTTATTTACACGTATCCATCTCCCAGACTTGGTTTCTACCAGAGAGAGGCTGGAAGTGGGAAAGCATGTGTATTTCCAAAAGTCATCGCTTGTTTTTCCAAATGTCACTCCCTGCCAGAGCATGGCTGAGTCATGACAAGTGGGGATGTGACAGCACAGATTGCTGTTTGTAAAATTCTTGTCCCAGTTCTTAAACTGACCCTGGCATCTTAATGAGAAATGCAGCAAAGCTCTTAATGATTTTCAAACTTATCCTGCTTTGCAAGCATCTAAAGAGTGTATTTACAATATTATTTTCTTTTCTCTGTTTAATTAAAAGCACTCCAGGTTTGCCAAAAATCCTCCAGCTCGCTTTAGACACGTCTGAAATCAAAATGAATGATTTTATAGCACAAAGCAAAGTCGTTGACGGTGGATTTGGAAACAGAAGCAGAACTTGAGCATAAATTAACCCCCAAACTTAGAAGAACCGTCGCTAAAACTAACCTTTTCCTTAAGCTGATATTTAAGATTCCTCTGATGGAGTTGCAGAAGCCAAGACAATTTAGTGCAAGGCTCTCTCAAGGGTATTACATGCTAGATGGGAACCTGTTCCAAATCCTCACTACTCCATTTTTGAGGTATGTGGCCTCACTGTTTGCAGGCAAACCTTCAGTGCAGTTAATGGGCCTCCACTTTTCCCTCTTCTATTAAATCACCCCATATAAATTTACTGTGCTTCCTGCTTAGATTAGCAATGGGTATTTGTGAAAATGCAAATGAAGTATTCTTCAGTCTGGCATGCTGGTTTCTCACACTAGGCTCACCATCTCGTCTGGGATGTCAAGGCAATTGCCAACCGATTCCTCCCTTGCCAGGGGGCATGATTTGCATGATGTATTCTCTCATGGCTGCAGCATGAACATTTTTTAAACATATATTAGGGAGTATAAACTATGCCATATTTAATTGGTTGCCATGTTTTAGAACAACTATGAATACTATTCTTAATACACCTCTGGCTGACTAGGCTTCTGAGAATCTAAATTTCCTGCCATTTTTGGCAGTTTTAAAGGCTCAAATCAACATAGGTATTTGGCAGCTAAACAATACACGTGTTTCTGGAGAAGGCAGATATTGGTACAAACAAAAACACCCCACCACACACAGCCTGTTTGATTTTAAGTCACTTGTTAAAGCTCCAGTCCCACTGTCTGTAATAAGTCTTCCAGCTGATGACAACAAAGTACATATTGCACCCAATGACCTCTTTGCTTTTCTATTTACTTCCACTTGGGTTTGAGAAGGTTAAATTATCAGACATCAGGTAAAGAATACATCTACTGACCACTGACATACAGTTCAGCTTTACATGAAAAAGCTGTGATGTTGTCTTTAAACAAAGCTCTTCTATGTATTTAACTGAATTTTTCTCATTTCTTTCACCCTTAAGACCACTTCCTCTTTTTTTTTTTTTTCCCAGAACACAGATCATGATTGACTGTAGATGGTCCAGTAACAGGTTTTGTCTTTTCCTGCACCCCTTCTATTTTGTTCATGAACACATTCTTTCATTTCCTCCCCTTGCAAACAATCAATAAATTAAGCAGTCACTATCTTAACCTTATCAATTATTACAGGATTTTTCAGTTTCACAGCAGTTAAATAAATTGACACCGGTTCTGACATAAATTGGTTCCTACCTTTAGCCACCATTCCAAGTATTTTTGATCCATGTAATGGCCCACTGTCAAGACACTCCTAGAGCTACACCTCTCCAGCACGTTCCCATTCCCCTTCTTACACAACGAATATGAGACCGTTATGAGAAAATAATTGTGAAAATTAACTTAATTCCGAAATGACAAACTGCCCAGCTCAAATTATTTTGCGGATTTAAATTTCTCCTGTTCCACAAGAGCATATGAGAAGCGAGGAAACAGTTCACAGACCCACTAATTGCTAACACATTGTTTAGAGCAGAAAGCAAATGCAGTAAGCACTAAGTTTTCAAAGCATCTTCCCAGCATGGTAAAATCAGCCTTATTGTATAGATGATGGCAATTACATTGCAGAAAGAATATATATTAGTTTTTAAACTGAAAGCCCTCTATCAAGGCCTACATACTGTCATTTAATTTAAGGAACCTGACCTTCCTAATTCAAAAATCTTACCTGGCATCTCCTTTTGAAAGGTTGATGTTTACAGGATGAAGAATAACCTTGTTTGCATCCACATCCACCACACATTTTGTATGCAGATCAAGCTCTATAAAGAAATGAGAAAGTGTCAAGTGCTGCTCCTAAAGCACTAGGATTATATACACCATTACTTCCTCCAGACACCAAATTTATTCATGTAGTCTGACAGCCACCCATCAGCTAGAGAATAGAAACAGGACTATTGCCAAATTCCACTTCTAGAGATATTCTGATGGGATGGATCCTGTCCAGCTTTAAAGCATGCACTCTTTTCAAAACAAGAAAGAGCGCTTAGGTTTTACTGAAGGACAATCAGCATATATAAGGCAGTATGAAATTTCTTCTGGGGAAAGAACCATTAGGCATGGTACCACTTTGACAGCTCTTCTTATTGCTCTCTCAATGCCTCCACACGCTCGGAGGCAAAGCTGCCCCTACCATCTGCAGCACATTTTCCCCGGCCACTGTTGTGACACTGCAGCATGCCATGCCAGCTGTCAGTCCTGGGGCACCTGCTTGGAGAAATTCAAGTCCCATCAAAAATAATTTAGGTGTGAGTGTGTAGAAAAGGGCTTAACCCTCCTCACAGGCTCCCAGTCAGCTGGAAAGCCCAGCTCTTCCAAATGACGCTACGCCATGGGATATGTACTATGAGTAATATTTGGAATGTATGAGAATTCTCAGCCGTAGAGGCGGGGAAAACAAAATAAAAGCTTCAGATAACACTGACAACGGTCCAAGGTATCCACCCAATGACAAATGGAGTTAGATATTTAAAAAAAAAAAAAGGCACACAGCCACTTGCAATCAAAGTCACTGCCTGCAGACTCAGGGGCCTGGACATAAACAAGCCCAGTGCTGTGTTCTTAATGCTCCAACGCTGAACCTGGAAAGCGTACCCAAGAGTCAACACCTCTGAAGAGGACACACCAGGCACACCCAGCAGGACTCTGCAGCTCCCACGCGCTGCGACGACGAGGGGCTACGGTGTACAACCTCCATACGGGGTTCAACACCTCAGCTGAATCACCAAAACATGCCACTGTCTAACCACGTTAATCACAATCCTCATTCTCCATCTCTGCTCTTTCCTTCTTTGTCACCTGTACTTGCTCTTTCACCTTACAGCACCTTATAAACTCAGACTGAAAATCTCTCAGGCAAAGACCACAGATCTTAATTATTGCACAGCACCCTGCAGAGACTTCTTTCTACTGTTAAATAACACAGAGGACGTTTCTTTAAGTGACAGTTTTTGAAAGAAATATTATAGCTTTTTGCTAACTGAAACACAACAAAACCAAAACTGAAGATTACTGGTCGTAGCAGGCAGTCCCATGAAACTGAAATCCTTCTGCACAAAACTACTCCTCTGTTATTAAACTGTGCTTTTGTAGAAGGAAGAGACAGACAAGTTTCAGAAGCTAGTGTTTATTTTAATTTCTCTCCACACCCTGAAAGGTGATTTACCTACCATTAATATGCAATACACGCTTGCTTAGGTGAAATTATATTCTTCATACATCCCATATCCGACAAGCTACTTTATCTTGGTCTGGCTGGTTAATGAATGTTCTGTATTGCAGTGACCTGTTTTTCCTCAACTACTGAAGAAGGTTTTTACATGCTACCTCCCTTATGCAAAGCATGTATGTGCACTCTGTATATAAGCAGTATGGTCTTTATCATATTTTTTAATTCATCTCTTGAGAGAGAATGCTGATGGCAGGTTTTACATCCATGACTGCCCAGTGAACTCAAGGTCTTGCTGGTATTCATTAAACCTCTCTTTGTGAAACTCCTCTAAGAAAGCACACAGACAGGATACAAGAGTTCCTTAAAGGCACATGTCCTGACAGGAAAAGAAGAAAGAATCAAAGCCAATTTGTCATGTACAACACACCTTGTCTGATGATCGTCATCACACGGGTAACATTAAAATCCCTCACCTAGGCACCCTGCAGACAGGGGACTGCACGGTTTCGGAAGACGTGGCGAACCAACCTAACAGCTATTGCCAAACAGGGAGGTCTCAGTCCTGTGCCTGTTGCTCACCTTCCATCACTACTGTGCTCGGCAGAATCCTCTGGAAGTCACTTCAAGTCACTTCAACAGAAGAAAACTACCCAACATGAAAAATGGATGTATTCAGACACTACAGAGTTACATCAGCTCAGTGAAAGCTCTGAAGAACATCAAAAGCCATGCAAACAAGTGGGAAGACCAGAGAGGGGAAGAGAGGGGGCAGAAAAGTGAGACCCTCTCCCAGCAGAGATGAACTTCCACATCAGCTCATGGCATCCCATGAAATAACCCCCTAGGAAATGGTTATATTCAGCCTCTAAGCTGGGTTATGTATCCAGACAGCCTTAAGGCTACCTACCCCAGTTAGCTTGACAAAAAAACCTCACATGGCAACTCTCCTTTTAGCTGAAGAAATAGCTGAAGTTCTCTTTTAATAGTACATCACACACTTTCTACAAATTCTGGTTCAACTGCAAAGCATGTTCTTTGACTTGATTTCTGATTCCTTTAACGTTTCCAGGCTGAGATATGAATCTTACATTAGCCACTACTGAAAATCGTATCATCATAATTTCCACCTCATTACATTTTTAATATTACTAAAGCAGGTTAGTCTTATAGACAAATTATCTTCCTGCTCTTTTGGATATGATCACACATGGACTCCACCCTTACTTTTACTAGTTTCAGTGTCTCCTAGGTAAGCAGCGTACTTGCTGTCCCTGAACAACAAGCAAAATCAGGATGCATCAAGATAAGATAAGCATGCACATCCAAAAACACCCATTAGTGCATCTTGTAGTGAGGACTCATTTTGTCAAGGCTTGGTATTATTATATTTCTATTATACAGCTGGGTTTTGTTCAGGCAGCACAAAATTAAGAAGTTAAAAGGTGACAGAAGTGGCTCACTGTCAGACTTTGGAGATTCATCACAGTTCTTGTAGCTCAAGAAAATTTAAAATCTTACCTATTATTACTGCTAGCCTGCTTCTACCTTCAGTCATTACCAAGCAAACACTGTCAACTACTCATTTCCTTCATCAAATCAAGAAACTAATCAGCTAATTGCGTTTTTGAAAAATTAGAACTCAAACTCTCAACATCTCAAGAAACATTTACTGCAGGGAATAAAAGCCTCTTTCACAGCTTTGGAGTAGGAGAGCTGTGACGTCCATAATAAAAGGGTAACACATATCTCAGACACTTCTCCATATTTACATTTCATAGCTGTAGAAGTGTTAAGCAAAGCTGGGCTGAGTGCAAGAATAATTGTTAAGTCATGTGCGTCCAAGCTACTCAGAGTCTCTCGGATGACTTACTTTACTTGTGAAACTGGAAGGTGGGGCTTGAAGGAAGCCGTTCTCCTTCCCATTTCCCTTGATTTTTCAACTCCTCACAAAAATTTTCTAAGATAATAAAAAACTGTGATTCCAGCAATGTAGATCTTAGCTGAAACCACACTTGTGTAAAACAATAAAAAACTAGAATTGCAGCAACACAGATCTTAGCTGAAACCAACTCTTGTTGGAAAAAGAATTCACACCACCCACACAGACCTTGAGTTTTTTCACTCGCCTAAGAAATCCAGGTGTTTCAAACGGGGTGGAAAAAATCAGTAAGGGAGAGCAGGAAAAGCAAAATCAGGAGCAGCATACCACCACATGCAGTGGTGGATCCAGCAGACACTGGTATATTCCCAACAACAGGTAGTTTACATTCCCTCTGTAATAGCAGTCACGCCTCTGGTAATCATCAACTCAATGCAGCAGATTTTCCACAACAGTGTTAGGAAACACTAGGAAAGGTGCAACTTTTAAATGTACTAAACAGGTTTAGAGCAGAGACAAAGCGTGTGTGTCAATCCTGGAGGAAGGAGAGAGGAGAAGTATTTTGGAAAATGTCAGACATCTTCTACCCTGGGAAACCTCCCTCATGGCTCAGTTAGGGAACTGTCTTCCTAGATTAGCTGCAACGAAGGACAACGCTGCTTGGATAATGATGTACCCAACTCACTCTAGCAGGGCACAGAATCAAACCCAGCAGCATCAGGGGCTTAACGAAAAGATCTGAACTGCCATGCAGTGATACTGGAGCTTTTTCAGCCACTATCCTAAAAAAGTCATCCCATCTTTATGGTTGGTATTTCAGAACCAACCAATAGCTTTTACAGAGCAGTCTGAAATAATCTTAAAATGGAAGATGACACAGTAAATAAATTTGTCTGCAATTTATTAAACTAGTGGTTGGGACCATGGCATCGTAACAGCTTTTAGAACAGCAGCCATGGTAACTGAAAAGTCTGTTACAACTCACTTGACCTTCTGTATTTTCCTCTTTATATATTCTACGTTTTCACACTATACAAGATTAATTATGAGAAAACATTTCCCAATTCATCAAGAGCCTTTATTTTGATGTAAATTTTTCCATCAGATTTCAATTTAAGAAATTAGTTTCTGATGGTTGACAGTTTTTCAGCCCTTTTGACTACCATCTGATCCTAAACTCCACTGAAACAAAGATGCAAACCTGATGTTGTAACACAGGTCAAATAAAATTTGTGCCGGATTCCTCCTGGTCCCACTACCCCGTTTAGGGCAGCTGCACCTGCACTGACACCCAAGGTCCCCTTGGAGGTAGGAAATTAGGCTCAATCATGTCACTGGGAACCAACCCGGCTGCTCTTGTAGAGTTTCAGAAAAGCTAACCGAAGTATAAAAAATAAAATGTGAAAGGCTTAAAGTGCATGTACTAAGCTCATAAGCCAAAATTGGCCCCGAATACAAAAGCTCAAAATAATCTCCTGTAAAGACCTAGACGACAGAAATTTTGTAGTTTAAATTGCCAGTAGATTTTCAGGAGATTAACATTCCCTTGAAGGTTAGAACTGGAATGTTGTGGCCTGAGCCTTCAATTGCATTGACTAAGAAATCACAGTTGGTTTCTTGTACCTTTCTTGGTCTAAAAAGCAAATGGCAATAACACCGAGAAATGTTTAAATAGTAACTTAAAAAGATGTAGAAGTTATTTATCACACAGATTAAATGAATGCCACCTAAAAAAAACCCCAGACACTCTTTAGGGGTTTTTTTTGGTTTTGTTTTAAAAAGAAATCTGAAAACAAGTTCAAAACACAACAGGTCCTCAAGTCTTCCTGCCAACGTTTGTTGCCTTAAGAGTGACTTTTCTCTTTGCCCTTTGCTGTGTCGAAGTCAACACAAACAAGGGAAAAACTGACTATACAAGAATGTGTGAAAATACCTTATATTTAAATGACAATGCTAAGAGCTTAAATGGAAAGAAATAATTAGTGTAATAGCACTTTTAGGGCATTCTTTATAAGACATAACTACTGATACATTCTGGACAAAAATAAAGTAATCTGACTTAAGTCTAGCAACATGAAGTCTCCGCAGGCATCTTTCAAACTTCTCTGCTATATATATGAACTGCGCAAATATAATTCATTAAATTTTCAGTTTGCAGCAATCTAAAATCATTAAATATGTATGAGTGCATCTGGAAGGGCACACAATACTCTCTAATCTTGATGATGAGGTGTAAGTCAAGTCAAACTCATGAGCACTTTGAACACAAACAAGCTCTCCTCACACGTTAACACTACATTGTCCAAATGGTAAAAAAACCCTGTTCTGTCGTCTTCTGTCTTGTTTTCTGCGAGAAAAGAGCTTGCCAAATAGCTTTAGTGAAGGCACTCTGTGTGTCTGGACATTAACCTTACTCACAGTCAGTTCTGCTGCTGCATGCACTGCTCAGATCAAGGAGACTAAGTAAATAATAAATCAGTCTGGTGACTTTCTGATGCAGCAAAGAGCTCTGAGGAAGTTCCACAAAGAACTCTCTGCTGCTGCTTTGTTTCAGGCTTCGGAGTTAAGAGGAATGAAATGCAAGAGCGTTTGCTCTGCCCCCAGCCACCCAAAAGCCAAGGCAGAACTATTCACAGCCTGTATCTGATCTTCTGTTGACTTCAGGAGGAGCAAGCAAACGTGAAACCAGAGCAGCAAGGTAATCTCATACTGCACTTTAGGCTAGCTCTAAAGATGTAATTAGCACAAGAACTGTTTGCCTTTGTGGCATCCACATTGGACTGGCTGGTAGTCTCACCGGCTGTGGGGCGTAAGAATACGATTGCGTGAACGCAAGATGAAGACTAACTCTAGATGCTTTACCCATTTGTCGCCGTATGTCTAGGTTAATCCTGCTCATAACCTATAAAATAGTGTCTGTGGTATCAACAATCACCAGGAAATTTAAAAAACTCTAGGCACTCATCTATGACAAGGATAATGGTGAAGGAAAGTCTTGCGTTTTGCATATTGCTATCAGTATACAACAGGTGCCATTTCATTTACTCTAATACCATAATTAATCTTGTAAAACTGCTCGCACAAACTCTTAATTCACAGATAAATTGTTTCTGTTGTCATATCCAGTGGGAAAAAACCAAACAACCAAACAAAACCACAGGAGCAATCCCTCCCTCCTCCCCCAAAAAGAAACACATTTCAAGTGACTGGAAATGCAACCTCCTCCAAAGAGCAGGAGGACATAAAATCAACACCTAACACCGTGATCAGAGGCTTGCACAGATACAGAAGCAAGTTCCTTCCTTACAAGCACTGGAGACAGAATCTTTATTATCAAAGCACAAAGAGATCCCTGTTTGAACAAGAGACTAGTCTGGATCAATATACACATTAACATACCTGAATGTATATTTACAGGCCACCCAGATATTGAAACTGGAAGCTATGGGTCTTGTACCACAATCCTACAACCCGTTTAAGCTGGCAGCATTACCAGAGTACAGGCTGTGCTCCCATTCTGCTTACACCTAACCTGACACAACCACCCACACCACCACTCCCCACCCGAGCTCTGTAATGCCACCACCAGTATTCTATTGCTCCTCAATAAAATCATTCAAAGCACTAAACACATAATTTTTTGCAGTTGGTTTCCTGCCTTTCTTGTTCAAACAAAAAATATGAACCCAAGCGAGATGTAGCAGTAGTTTTGATTGGCTTCAGCTATACACTTGAGCATAAACCATATTCTTTTAGTACTGATAAAAGATGTTGTATTTTAATTGACACTACAGTGAATTGATTCAAAGGCACGGGGGAACACAAGGGGTTAAACATATTTATGGGATATCTGCAAAAGATGCCTGTACACCAATATTACCCAGAACCAAAATATTCAGTAAGACAAATCTTAACTAAAAAGCCTCCAGCTGTCTTTTGCTTTGCTTCATAGTGTGGCTCAAGCTTTGCATGGCATTTACCTTAAATATAATGAATATCTGCTAAGTTAAATCAAATACTGACAATATTCGTAAAAGGAAATCCACTGCAAGTGTAAAATACAACAGCAAAAGAACCTGCTGTTATCAAAAACCCATCTGAAAGAGCAGTGCACTAAGAAAAATTTTTGTGAATGACAAAAACAAGAGAGGACTAAGAGTCTCATCTAACCAAACAGTACTGAATTATTTAATTCATAATAGCATGCTAATCGATATCCCAGCTTCCAAAGTAGAAAGTATGCAGAACCAGAAGTCACAACTGCTACCCAGCAGAGCCTACAACTTTAGACGTGATGCTGCAAGCGTGCTGACACCGTAGTAAGTTTTACAAAGGCATGGCTTCCACACACAGTTTGTGGGATCGGTGTCGAATTTGAAGCAGGATTCAAAAAAAGTAACCTAGATCCGTAAGAAAAGTAACCCAGATCTGTAAGAAAAGTAACCCATGTGCAATTACGAATGCTTCCCCTCACTGCTAAAAATTGGTATTGTAAACTTAGTTTACAGATTGCCACTCTGCCTGAGAATGAAGCAGGACCCTCAATACTATCACCTTAAAATGCAAGTACTATGAATAACCAACTATTTGATACAGAAATCCCTTCAACAAGCATGCAAGGAACCTATTATACTTTTATGAGCTGTATAAATTAGTAATAGTTAAACATACCACTTTTATTAACCTAATAAACCCTCGCCTTAAGAAATTCATAATTCAAACGCTAAAGACAACCACCACCACCACCACAAGTAAACACTGAGAATATTTCAAAGCTTAAATTTCAACAGTTGTAACCCTCTGACAGGTTTGCAATTTTAAGCCCTTCGGTGCTGAGGGAAGGAGAGAACATTACTTGTGATCCTGAAGAAAACAAATACTTGCTTCAGGTCCAAAGCCCCAGAACTTCATACAGATACTGCTTAGAACAAAGTGCATATTAGAGCTTCCAAGAAAGCTGCCTCTTGCCTCAAAGCCTATTAAAAAAAAAACAACGCCACAGAAGTCTTACAAGTGGATGACTCTTCAGAAAATCAGTTATACAAATTCTTAATTTAACATTAAGTAGGTAAGAAAAATACTAGGCTTCGTATCACTGTTTCTTATAAGTTCTAGGAGCATAAGAAATACTGTGTGGAGGTATCAATTGTTCAGAACTGACCACAAAATCTGGACTGTGACAAATAATTCAGAAAAAAAAAAACCAAACCCACAACAAAACAAAACAGTTCCAGGACATTTTGTTTCTGGGAGAAAAAGACATTGATCTTTTAGGCTAGACTTACATAGATTTACGTATCACTCGCAAAGAGGATGCTTTAATACCTGCAAGGTGGTTTTCACAGAGAGGAGGTACAGTCCTATGTGCCAGGAGCGTGGGGTTCAGGTCCCTCTTCTCTCTGATGAACAGCAAGGACTCAAAAGACCCTCACTCCTGGATGAGCCTCCTAAGAACCAGCTACAGTCATCCTCTCTAGTCCATAATATTTTTAAGTGTATACAGAATAAAACAGCTCTGATAACAAGATACACTCCCCCACTCTCAGTGTCAGGATATTCTCCAGCAAGGCAACAGCTTCAAATAGATATACTGCTCTAAATCGATATAATTTTCCATCATTTTTTTCCCCTTTTACTTCCACCACTTCTTCCCCACATATATTTTCTGCAGAACTCAGTCCCCAACTGGAAACAGCTTGACAGCTGCTACATGTGCAGAAACTCAGGGCTGAGCATATGCAGAATATACACCAGGAGGAAGAGGTGCATTATTCATCCCTGGAGATTCAAAACTTGACTGAATGAGGCCCTGTGCAGCCTCACCTAATGTGACCTGCTCTGAACAGCGAGTTAGACTAGAGATCTCCAGAGGTCCCTTCCAACCTGAATTATTGTATAATCCCAGGGGTAAAGAGCACTACGCAGTCAGAAGATGTCTGGGTCACAGCCAAGGAAATGACCTATGACAGAAAAGGGACACAAGCAAGACGAAAGCCCGTGTCTATGGCTGAAACAAGGCACCATCTTTCAGCTTCTTTCCCTCCCAGCTCCTCCACACTGTCACTCAGTCTCCTCCAAGCAATTATCCACAAGGACAGGTGTGCTGTGGATAAATTCCTCAGTTTTGAGAACTGCTACCTGAAATTTAACAAAATACAGACTTTGGTCAAAACATCCTCAAATGCCCTGACCCACCAGACTGTAAAGGCATCAACTTCGTCTCCTCTGTTTTGGATGTGAGATTCGAGACTTGTGAATTCATTGTGACATTTCCCTGGTTTTATTTTTAAAGGTATGGAAATACTGTATTCAATACTTTAACCTTTTTTTTTTTCCCTTACTTACTGAAAGAAATTTAAGAGTTATTTTGTTTCAGATCATGTAGAAGATAAAGGGCTTCCCCCTCCCACCACCACTTATTTTTGCTTCGTTATTAAACTGACTTCACTTGATTCCCTTTCCCAAAAGAAATTATTGGCATACTTCTGTGAGAATGTGGGGAAAAAAGGCACCCTACATGTTTCTTGGATTTTTGCCTTCTTCACCTTGCCATTCCTTGGCTGAAGTTGCCTTTTCATACTTCCCTTCTCATCATCTAGAGCAAGTTTTTCTAATTAAGACAAGTAATAAACATTTAAACAGATGCCCAGGCCACGGTCTGATTAACATAACCCTTAGGCAAGTTTCGTTGAGGAAAAAAACCAAAACACCAACCCAGCAACAACAAAATCTTCTCTCGTGTCAATTCACGCTTCCTCTTCCATGTTTTCTTGTTTGTTTTTCTTTTGTTCCTATAGTGCTTCTGTCATCGGGTTAACTCCATCCCACTGAATCACCCGGGAGTAAAGAAGAGGGTTTACAGACCTCAGGGCTGAATTCGCACAGCAAAAAACACTGAAAGACGGGCATTTTCCCCCAAACAGCCAGAAAACAGGAAGAAGGAAAAGCTCTCCCAGAAGGGAACAGGACACAGCCCGGCTGTAAAGCAGGTGCAAAAGGTGTGGAGAGGGGTGTACCCCCGGGAGGAGGGGGAGGCTAAAAAAGCCCCCAGAACACAGGGCGAGTTTAGGAAAAGGTGTCAGGAGCGGGGAGTGCAGGCGGCTGCTTCGGGAGAGCAGCTCGGTTCGCCCCACACCCGCCTGGAACTACACAGGCGTGTGTAATGGATCTATAATAATTAAATATATTGATTTGTATTCATGATTTATAATTACTACCTATTTATGATAATAAATCTAGATACCCCCGCGCGGGTCCCCCTACAGACACGGCCCCGCGGCGGTTCGTCTGCCCCCCAGACACCCCCTCGCAGGCCCACCCGCCCCTACAGAGCCCCTGGGGACAGGCACCCCCCGGCCTCCCGCCCCGCTCTGCCCCGCAGGCCCGCTCCCCTCACACAGCCCCCGCCAGCGCCGGGGAGCGGGGAGGAGAGGAGCGGGCCGGGGGGTCCCGGACGGACGGAGGGAGGGCGGTCGGTCTCACCTCGCCGGTTCATGGGGCGGACGCGCACCGCCACCTTCACTTTGGAGTCCCCCATCGCGCCGCTCCAACCTCCCCGGCTCCCTCGTCCCGCCGCCGCTTCCGCCTACGGAGGGACACCCGGCGGCGCGGGGCGGAGCGCGGAGCGGGGCGGGGGCGGGCGGGAGGGGCGGAGGGCGGGCGGGAGGCCCCGGGCGCGCCGCGGGCCCGGCCGGACTACAGCTCCCAGCGTGCAGCGCGGCTCGCCGGGAGCGGCGGGGGCGGCCCCGTGGCGCGCTGCACGCTGGGAGTTGTAGTCCTGCACGCGCCCCCACCCGCCCGGAGGGGCAGCATTGCATGCCGGGATATGTAGTCCTCCAGGAGAGGCGCTTGGGGCGGGGGCGCGCCCCGAATGGCCTCGGGGGGTTGTGTGGGAGTGACGGGGGGGGCTCGGGGTCACCCCAGCTCCCGCCCCTCACTGCCGGAACGGGGGGGCTGCGGGGGAACCCCCTCGCGGGCCCCCTCCCTGCCGCTGCGTCCTCGCGCCCTTTTGGGGGAAGAGTGCCAGATTTGGTGGCAAGCAGACAGCCCCAGCACCGCTGGGACCAAACCCCTCACCTCACCGCAAGCTTTACTCTGGGAGCAGCAAAGCAAGACAGCAGCGATGTGCCGGTCTGTGGGGTGTCTGTCCGTTAGGAATCACGTCACTGAATGTCATGAACCGTAACCCAACAGAAGGACCATGGGTTTTAGATGATCCCTGGGCCTGGCTTCACAGAGCAACCTCTGAAATGTCAACACGCCGTTATTAACGGGCCCGTTGGGATTTGTTCAGTGAAGGTGGCTGGCTAATCGAGCTCAACACTAATAGTCTTAGACGGTTTGAACAATATTACAATTTATCCCCATTAGGCAGCTCGACTGCTCAACCACAGCTACCGATCGCACAGACCGAGAAGGAAACTATAATGCAAAGAAGCCAAAAAGAAAAAAAAAATCTCATTTAAATGGTCACGGTTGAAAACCCTTGCAGCTGCTATTTTAGTTCAAAACAAGGATTCTCTCTGTGTTATTTTGAAAGGCCAGATTTCAGCAAGGACGGGAGAAAAAACAAACTCAAAATTGTAACCCTTTGGCCCTTCATTACTGAATGAGGTTTTATGACAGAAAAAAATAAATAACACATCTCCAAGTGGTTTTGAGATAAAATTTCAGAAGGTAGCACTTCTTGCTCAGGAGAATTGCACTCAATATCCATCATTTCATGCCTGCCTCACCTGAAGAATATCTTGTCAAGGCAGAGAGAAAATGTATGTTAAATTGGTATTTAAGTAACACTGGGATTAACATCCGTGTTTTTAAAAGCATCCCAAGTGAGCGTGAAGGTTAAGGAGATGGTTTGAAGTTTAAAAAAAAAAAAAAAAAAAAGAAATAACAGCAGGTCAGATCAAGCAGGATGGCAAAAGCTTGAAGCAAAAATCGAATTTTTGACTGTAGGAGCAGAAGGCATCGGCTCCTCAGCCCCACAGCCCCGTGCTGCCAAGGGTTTCTTGTTGGGAGAGGGGACGACCTGCTTTCAGCCTGCACAGTTGGTTCTTGCACTTGTGAACTTGAGGATCCAATTACAGGATGAAACCGGGCTTTGAACTTCTTGTGGTATTTTCCAGCTGGGGCCTCAGCAAACCACACCAACGTTTTCTGAAACCGAGTGCTTCGCAATGAAGACAAATATAATCCCAGCTTTACAGCTGGGCACGATGAGCAGCAAGTGGAGGGTGGTTTGGTTTTTTGTTGAGTCACCTGGAATCTGTAAACGGGATGAAACCTGCCAGATGTGCATACCGCTGGGGATAGCAGGTGTCACCCAAATCCAGTCCTTCCTCCTGCATCTTCTCCTCCGGTATTAGTTATCATTGGCCTCTCTGTTATCTGGAAAATTAAACAGTAAGTCTTTTGGGGAAAGGACTGCATACCAGCTTTTTATTAATTAGAAAGAGCTGCCAGCGTGTTTTTAAGTGCTGTGTACATGGACAGTAACAAATGCAAGCATATAATTCTTGCAAGCTTTGCTCCAGTTTTCTACTCGGAATGAAGGATTTATTTTAAATTCTGGTAAAAAAACCCAACCTTTCAGCCTTCCTTCTGTGCTAATTGCCAAAGAGAAACCAGATTTACATATAATAGTTGCTACGTTCTGTGAACTTCTTCTGAGATGGAGACATCCTTAGAGCCCAAAAAACCGTCCTTGGCTTTGGCGTCGAGTTTTATCGGGGTTCTGGGAAGGCGTGTGGGAGCAGTAATTCCTCGTGGCTCTCTGCCGTCCTGCCTCTGGATGCTTCCTTTATGCAAGCCCCTGCCTCCTGCAATAAATTACAGTAATGCAACTTATCTTGCACTGGCACAAGCTACCTCAGTGTAATTACCCCACTGTGAATTCCTCGACAAGCCCTTTCCCTGGCTCAGTGTTTCACAATCTGTGGGAAGCATCTCCCTGGAGGGGCACAGCTTGGAGGGAGGATATTGTTTCCATTCAGGGCACTGGAACATGCTAATTATGCTGGGAGGAAAGGGGTGGGGGTGGCAGCTTTCACTTGGGAGGGACAGGCTGGGCAAATAGTTTGCCAAACGCCAACTTAACCCCATCTTGTAGGGAATTGTCTCCAGCTCTTTTCCCCCTTCCTAGTTACTGTAATGAGGGGCTGACTTCCCAGATTAGCTCTGGCTATTTAAATGCTAATTTAATTAACAAAACATCCTTGGGGGGAGGCATTACTTGTCCCTCCCATTCATTTATCGAGTTTTTGAATGCAACACTATTTTCATCAGGTTGAGGAGCTACAGTTATTGCTGTACCCACCTGGTCATAGCAATGATTAGGGCACTGATGTAGAGGAGAGAAAGAGGTCCTTCGGCTCATTTTTTTTTAATCATCAACTAAACTGGATTGATTTAGTTTAGAAGTAACAGAGTCAAAACCATTTCATGTGTCCCACATAACTGCGATGCCAGGGGTGTGTGTATCACAAGGCTGCAATGGAAGAAGTTGGCTTTTGTTTTTATCTAGATGAAGGTAGGAATGGTTTCGATCTCTGATCTTCTAGACAGGGTTGTATCTCAGGGGAAGCCAGAAAACATGACAGTCTTTTGGATGTCTTCGTCCAAATCAATAAAAGTAACAAATCAAGTGTATTTTAAATCCATTTTTTTCCATTCATCAGACTGCGTGTCAAAAGAGACGCATCAATTATGAATTTCCTGTAGACCTACTTTCTGCCCATAAATCATTCAGGTGTTGGAATACTAAAACAGAGGATCTTACCAGTGTTTAGTTAGTTGTATGCAAACTCTTAAGTGTGACTGGGGTCCACTTTTACAAGAAGCTGAGCCCCAGCTGGGACAGTCCCAGTCAGAGACTGGGAGGCATTCGGGCATCCAGCAGCTCTTTAGCATCTTCAGTGATTGGGTCCTCAGCATAAAAGTATTTGGTGAAAAAATTTCAAAAATAAGACCTGTTGCTGTTGTGCATTTTTCATAGACTGTTGTTTTGTCCAGTCCCTGGGGTAATGAGCTTTTTGCTGATATGCTAATTTTGTCTCAGTTTATCTTGCCTTTCAGTCTGCAGATACAAATATATAAATGTAGTAAAAATGTACAGCTACTTATAGGCAAAAACAGAAGAAAAGTTTGTTATAAATTTTTTTCAGCTAGAATTGAGAAAGAAAGCACCAAGGGAAACTGATATTAAGAACAGGTCGAGAAATACGGATAAAACAGAAAATCAATTTCTCCAAATTAGTTGTGTCAAAATTCTGCTTGTTATCAAAATTTTGTATGTGTGTTGTTTTGGGTATTTTTTTAAGGAATTGCAGAAATTTCTCATGCAACGTTTTGTACAAAGATACAGGTTCAGGAGACTCACATCAATTTTCGCAAGGCACTTTCTGTGCTCTATGACTTTAATAGGAACTTTCTAAAATTGACAGATTGTTTCCAAGGTCATTCATAACTGAATTTTACTGATCCTGTGATGGACTTCTAAAGGTATTTGAGTGTGGCCTCCTGCTCTCTGTAAACAGTATCCCCAAGCAAATAAACGACCTCTTGGTCTTCTTGCAGTCCTGGATTATAACAGAGTAAAGCCTGAAACAAACTTTTTGGAGATTGCCCTCACTTTTAAAAGTTATTCCAAAGTCCTGGTCATAAATTTCATGGCATTATAGGCCATAATACTCTTTCCTATATTACCCAGAAGGAATCTCAAATCGATAGCCAGGCCCTGATCTCTCCATAAATCCCATACGTGCCCCGTTTATGGCAGTGAACGCTTCAGCTGGGGGTGCTCCTCCTGTACAGGGGGATTTCAATACAAAATCATACCTCTGGCAGCAACGCAGGGCCGGGTAATATTAGCAATTTATGTGCTGATAGGATGAGGTCCCCGATGAGAATTTTCTCATCTTATTGACTAAAAATGTTTATTATGCTTATCAGCTATTCAGTTTGACGATACAGTGTGTTTCAAAGCAACTGGTTTTACGAGCTGTGTTACATTTTATTCGAGCTGTTCTTTCCTCAGGTAAAGATTTGACATTGGAAGATTTGACATCGGATTTCACTTGTTTGAAAATAAAACAGATTTTCTGTCTTTGGAGAAAATGGAGAACCTCTAGAGAACCTCAAATATACAACTAGCAGGAGAGTATGTTTAGCGGTTGCTAGACAAGCTTGTAGTCCTAAAAAAGCAAAAATCCCAACACAACGGTAATTACTCATACTCTGAAGAGTGCATATTTAGAGAGTTGTGTAATGTTTGCAGCATTTCTCTCCTAGCACTTCTCAGATACATGATCGGTGAGAGCTGGACTGCCTTGACTTCAAAGGTTGGAATATGTTACAGCTACATCTGCTGAATCGTGTTGTTCTTGCTCCACTTCTGGGGAGGAGATGCCTGCAAAAGCCACTTTTTTTTTTTTTTTTTCTTTTCTGCCCATCCACACTTTCCCTGTTCTTCACCTTCACTCTCTTCAGAAGCTGTACAGCTTCAGGGCCTGTCCTGGTGATCCAGACACCACCAGACACTGGCTGAGCGCCTAATCCAAACCCAGATCTAAATTTTCCAGCTGCATTTACACTAATCATAATAATAATAAAAATTTAATGTGTCTTGCCTATGTTTAGCAAATAGCACCGCAGGCTAAAATGCCAGCTCCAGATACCCCCAGATTTAATGAGTTGGTGATTTGATGATGAAACCTGGGAAATTGTGATAAATGGAGATGCTGCTGTCACCACTGGGAGCTGTAGAATTTAGTGATGAAATAGGATTTTAACAGCGACCAAAAATTCCTTTCTAACTCTCTAGACAAGAGTGACACCCGGTGGCTACGGAGCAAAATTACATCAGGTCTAATCATCATGTCCCCCTTTCCTGTTCTTACTCACTGATTTTCTCCTGCTGCTTTTAGAGAGCGAGCTGGGGATAGGGAAGTACTTCTACCCCCTCGCAGCATGAGCACCCATCTCCTGGTGGCACCCCTTCCCCTGGACCAACTCCTTTGGGGGGGAACTGGGAGAGCAAAGGGATGCTGGCAACCCTCCCACGGCTCCTAAAACGCTGCAGCCCAGCATGGAGGCACAGATGTGGTCCTGGCACCCTGGATTTGGGCAGAGGATTTCCACCGGTCCTGCCACGACCCTTACATGGCCCTTCCCAGGGTTTGTGTAAGCTCAGGGCTTGCGCTCATTAGGACATGAGATGGGATTTCTTTTAACCATGTGACATCTAAAATGGCAACAAATTCAGTAGCACGGGTCATCAGAAGGAAGTAGACACTTGGGGAGGCTCCTTTTTGCTTTGTGTCTACTAGGTATTGCTTATCATACACTAAAGATTATGTGACAAAACCAATGAAACAGCATTTTTGACTGCTGCTGTGGATGTAACCCTTATGCCTTCAGCTAAGTGATTATTGATGGGTCTTATGAATGGTTCACTACCTCAAGGAAAGTGTTAAAAAAACAAAGTAGTAAACTCTGGTGAAGAGCTTAAAAATGTACTTGATTTGGACTTACTAAAAATGAAAATGGTCATGCCCAGGTGATGACATCACTCACTGAGCTGTGGCTTTAATAAATGCCAAGTGCCGGCAGTGTGCTGCTAAAAGCTGGTGTCATGGGCCTGCACAAACCAGCCAGTTTGGCTCCTAAATCAAAAGTCCCCGTGGTATTTCTGTGCGGGGGAGCCTTGACAGTAGCTGCTCCCTAAGGTACCTACCCCACAGCTCAGAATGTTTTATGGAGGGGGCTCAGGCTGAGGCCTGGCTCTGCTTACTGGGAAAATGAAGCCCAGCTCTGACACTTGGACCTTGCTCCTGATTCTGCTTCCAGACCTCTGCTTCACTGCTGTGGGTGATACCTGCATTTAGGAGCTTGCTGATGCTGTTTCTAATTGAAAATGCGGAGTAGGGGAAGATTGTTGGAGGGACAGATGAATGTACTCTGGTCCCTCGCTCATGGACGGCTGCAAAACTAAGAAAACACACAATATATTCTCGTAAGATTTGGGAATGTCTCTCCTGAGTAAGAATAAATGAGGTGGGAAGGAGCATCGCTTTTGTGACAGTAAATTTTCTGAGTTTTCAAAAAGGCAAAGAACCACGTTATTACAACAAAGAGCATGAAGGAGAGGTGGTTGCACAGTACAAGGTCATCACAACCAGAGAAGCAAGGAGCAGTGCAGAGCTGCCAGAAGGACCGAGCCACCTCTTCCACCACCCCTCAGCTCCAAGGCCCATCTCTTTGCAGAGACATCCCTCTCGCGCAGAGGTGCATCGTACAGCATATGGCCTTTTGCTTGCCTGGAGGTGATGACTCTTTAGAGGCTCCTCCATAGTCAGCTTCACAGCTACACTGTTGCTCCTAATCATCAAATATGGGATCCAAAAATTGCATCTGGGAGAGGGACTCCAGTATGAAAATGTCATGCAATCACAGAATGGTTTGGGTTGGAAGGGACCTTAAAGATGATGCAGTCCCACCCCCCTGCCCCGGGCAGGGCCACCTTCCACCAGCCCAGGTTGCCCAAAGCCCCGTCCAACCTGGCCTTGAGCCCTTCCAGGGAGGGGGCAGCCACAGCTTCTCTGGGCAGCCTGTGCCAGGGCCTCACCCCCCTCACAGGGGAGAATTTCTACCTCAGATCTCATCTAAATCTCCTCTCTGTCAGTTTCAAACTGTTGCCCCTTGCTAGACCCTGTTAAAAAGTCTGTCCTCATCTTTGTTATAAGCCCACTTTAAGTACTGAAAGGCCACAATAAGGTCTCCCTGGAGCCTCCTCTTCTCCGGGCTGAACAACCCCAAGCCTTTCTTCAGGGAAGAGCTGCTCCAGCCCTCTGATCATTTCTGTGGCCTCCTCTGGCCCCGCTGGAGCAGGTCCGTGTCCTTCTGCTGTTGGTGCCCCAGAGCTGGACCCAGCCCTGCAGGGGGGTCTCACAGAGCGGAGCAGAGGGGGAGAATCCCCCCCCCTCGCCCTGCTGCCCACCCTGCTCTGGGTGCAGCCCAGCACACGGGTGGCTCTCTGGGCTGTGAGTGCACATTGCTGGGTCACGTCCAGCTCTGCATCCACCAGTGCCCCAAGTCCTTCTCCAAGGGCTGCTCTCAATCCCTTCATCCCCCAGCCTGCGTTGTTCTTGGGGATTGCCCTTGTTACTGATTTTATTAACAACTGAGATTAAATTGTGTTTGATTTTAATATAAGTATAGAATTAAGAGATATTTTAGTAAAAAACATTTTACATTTATTGTATTTTGCACCTAGCAACCAACTGCTACTCTAAAATCCCCTGTACAGCTGTGTACCAAGGCGAAGGGATTGGTCATAATTGTTTAATGGGAACAGTTAGAACCTAGGTAACAAAACACGAGGTGATTTGTAACCTGATTTATAATACATACATAGGACTAGAAGAATGCAAGTAGCTGTCAAGGTCCAGGATGAACGGGAACTGAGGGCAGTGACCGTAACAGCTTGCAGGTACCTGCCAAGAAAACCGTGTCCTTAAGCAAAAGGTAATTCCGGCAGGGGGAGATGGCGACCACCGACTCACAGACCACCTGCTCCCATTACACCCCAGAGCCATTTCTAGACATTTCTAACCTCTACTGCACAGAATCGGAAATAGGAGGAGAATATGTTAATGATTTCCTGGAAGATGTATGCTTATGTATGAAGACTTAATGAATATGGATGAGTAAGTTCTAGATAAGGTGTGTGATTCTGGTGCCTGGCACGTGTTGTTGGTGAGAACACTCCCCTACACGTCCGGCCGTCAGTAAAGAAGTGTCTGCTTATCTACATCAAATTGATGTTGATAAGTTATTTTTATCCCTGATTTCGGTGACACCCTGACCCAGCCAATGGACCTTGCACTTGGCCTTGTTGAGCTTCACAAGGTTCACATGGTCCCAGCTCTCCAGCCCGTCCAGGTGCCTCTGGGTGGCACATCCCTTCCCTCCAGCGTGTCACCGCACCACACAGCTTGGGGTCACCCACAAACCTGCTGAGGGTGCCTCAATCTCACTGTCCCTGTCATTGGTGAAGATATTAAATGGTACTGATCCCAGTATGAACCCTTGGGGGGACACCACTGCTTACTGGTTTCCACATGGACATGGAGCCCTGGACTGTAACTCTTCCTTTAACTCTTGCCTTAACCCTTTCCCTCCCCGGGAAGAGCGGGCAAAGCTCTTGGGGGCGGGACAGGACACAGGGAGCCCCAACATTCCGTCCATGGCAACGCTCCAGCACGAGCGGCCAGAGCTGCCCCACCGCACTGGCCATGGCCCTGCCGGCCCTGGGGCACCCACCGTGCGGCCCCCGGGCCCCTCCGCTGCCCTGGCTCCCGCAGCCATGCCTCTTCCCCAACACCTTCTGTGCCGCAGGCAAGGACTGACCCCGACCCCGAGGGCCCAGGGACGCACTTTGGGGAAACATTGCACCTCTCCCTCCTGCACCTCCGGCCCCTCGTGCCCCCTCCCCTCCCAGCCTGGCATTGCCATGGCACCCCCAGCCTCTGCTCAGGCCTCTCTTTCGGGACCAACCTGCCCATCAACAACACTTACAGACAATTTCCCATTTCTCCCGGTTCCCCTCCCTGGTGTGCAAACCCACCCCCTGGCCCAGCAGCTCACCCCGCAGGGATGGTCCCTGCCGCAAGCTCCCACTCAGCCGGCGCAGAGCGGGGGGATGTCCGTGCTCGGGGCCGGCTCGGCGGGTGCCCCAGGAGACTCCCGCGGGCCCCCACCCCGTCCCATCTCCCTCTCGCCCGTGTGGGTCTGCAAATGGCTGCGTGCAGCAGCTCCTTCGACCCCCCCGTCTTCCGCTCGAAGCGGACCAGCGCCAGCCTGCCTCTGGCCACCAACTCCGCCATCGGCCACAGCGTTGCTGCTCGGCCAGGCGCTGCCCTGTGGGGACCCCCGGGCTGCGGCTCCCCCAGGCCTGGCCACAACAACGGGCGCCCCAGGACCAAGCGCAGCTGCTCCACCCAACAGCCCTCAAGAGAGAGCAGCGGCCCCAGCGCCTCCTGTGCTGCCACCGTCCCTCCGCAGCTGCCACCACCGCGAGGGGCAGCACAGCCAGCACGGCTTCTCCAGCACAGCCAAGCCCTGGGAGCACCCCTGGGCACTGGCAGCCCCCCAGGGAACCATGTGGCGATGGACCAAGGCACCTCCCCATGCCGTCTGGACATCTCCCTGGCCACTGATGTGCCCATGGAGGATGTCACCCTCCTGGGTCAGGGCATCTCCCCCAGACCCTCCTCTGCCCTCCATGTCCAAGCCACCAGGGACTCTGTGGGGATTCCAGATGGTGACAGTGTGCTGCCTGGGGGTGCTGCTGCAAGAGGCCAGGAGGCGCCTGGATTGCTCCCTGGGGACAGTGGGGACCGGCCAGCACCACCCCAGCAGCGTCCCAAAGCCCAGGGACACCGGGGCATCAGCATGAGGCCTGAGGAGCCAATGGCAGCATGCGGGGACACTCCTGCCACCACCCCAGGGCAGCGTGTCCCAGCACCACATCAGGCTGAGAAGCGCGGGAAGCAGCAGCACAATGGCTCATGGCGGCAAGCGCAAGGGCCTGCAGCCAGTGCTGGGGCAGGAGGGGGGGATTAGGCTCTTGCAGGGGTTGGGGGGTTCTGGGCAGGGCGGGAGGGGGGGTTCTGATCATCTTCTGTCTTTCCCTGATTGTTTTGTTCTTTGTTTTGCATTAAAAGCCCTTTCTCCAGACCTCTCTGTGCCTGTGTGGGATGGGGGGAGCGCAGGGGGCAGCAGCAAATGGCGCCCAAGAGCTGCAAAAGCATCGCTGAGCCCCAGAACAGACCCACCAAGCCCCGAAGGGCACCGAGCCGGCCCCAGGGCTGAGGCAGCGCCAGCGGGGCAGGCAAGCGGAGGGGGACTCCCCTGTCCCTGCCCCAGGGGAAGCAGCCCTTTGGCGGGGCAGCCAGGACAGACGGCTCTACGCCGGACTCACGCACACGGCCCCGCGCACAAAGCAGCTCTGAGCCCCGCAACCCTGGGGCCACCCTCCCACCCTCGGGCTTTCGCCGGCTGCTCTCCCTGCTCCCAGCCACCCCAGCCTGTCCCCAGGCACCCGCTGCAGCCCCACAGGTGGCTCCTCCAGGCTGCCCCGGGCCAGTAGCCGACAGGGGCAAGAAGCCACAGGCTCTGCCAGCCCTCAGCGACAGGGAAGAACCTTGTGGGGCACCACGGCTCAGGCCTCCTCACACAGCTCCAGGCACAGGACACCCGGCTCTCTTCCTCCTCCTCCTCCTCCACTCAGGACGCCGCTCCAGCACGCAAGGCCACCGCAGCAGTCGGCCACCGCTTGCCCTTGGGGAAGCCACGCTGCCTCTCTGAAGGGGCGCAGCAGCTCTGCTCTTCCCGTTTTGGAGCTTTGCAGTCACCAGCTGGGAAGCAGTCGTGACTCCCAGTCGCTATGCAGTTACAAACCGGTACAGATGAGCTCTCCGCAGCAGAAACATCCTTCCCAGTAAACTGCCTTGGCATTTGATTTCCATCAGGGTTACTTCTCCTGCTGTGTCTGCAAATCCTGCAAAGTCTTTGCTGTGGCTGCTGTCGCTCTTGTTCATGCGACTGTTCCCCAAAAACATTCAAGCTCCCTCTTGCCTGAAATCTCTTTGGAACTCGCTCCCTACCGGAACACCACCAGCTGCGTGGCTGCACACCACATCTCCTACAACACCTCACAGCAAACACGGGACAACTGGGCTTTCTCCCTGTGCCACGCTAACAGCTGTTGGTTCCTTTTGCAATTCTCCTGCTTCCAGGGAATGGGAAATGCTCTCTCTTTTATTTTTAAATATATTGCTGCCTATCCTGGCTTTCTGCAATAGTGTCACAGGTTTTCAGTAAGTTTCTGTTGCTATTTCTTTGGGTCCCAGATTTGCTGCAGAACAGCCCATTTCCATCAGGAGAATGACAATGACCAGAACTGTCAGGAGAGCTCAGAGAGTTCCGCTGTTCACATGTGCACCACTTACATTGGATCTACCCCTGCCTGCTTGGAAAATCTGATTCCACAGGAGGAACCAGGTGCTGAACCCTTCTGGAAAAGGGCATTTTGTCTACAAAATTATCAAACTCTCTGCAACTGCTTAACAGTGCAGTACTAACGTGCCTCTTCCCTTGATGGAACCACACGTCTGTTCTTGTCTGCAGTTGTCTTTGCAGCTCATGGGAAGCAGAGAAAAACTCCCCAGTGTAACACCGAACTGCAAAGCTGATGGCACAGGCACAGAAACTGCCCTAACATGGCTTTGCCATGATGTACTTGCTCCAGGAGCCTTCCCTGGGGGAGTTATTTTTTGATTGTTTGCTTCGTATTCCAATTTCTATCATTTTCATCAACGTTAGCTTCCAATGCTGAGCAGTCATGAGATAGGTCCCCAGAATTATGGGATTACCTTAGGGAAAGGCAGTTTTAGCTTGAATGCCAAATGTTTTTATTCACCTCCTGGGTCGTGAAAGTGCTCGCTTTATTTTCCTCCAAGAATATCTCTGCAAGTCCAGGAAAGAAAAACTTGCATGAAAGATGAAAGTGGCTTTTCTCACACAAGGAGATACTTGGTAGCTCCTGGGGGGGAGTCTCAGGATAATCTTTCAAATCATGAGATTTGTAAGTAAAGCACAAGCGGTAGCGACCTCACATTTCTGCCTAGGCAGGACAGTGTGTGTATTGCATACCCTAAGGTACCACAGGTTCTTCTGTGACAGGCTGCCCTGTACCTTTTTCTTCTTAACCACTCTCTTCTCCACCTCCATCTCTCTTCTCCTGACACAAAGTACTGTTACTGGTGAAGATGCAGCAAAATAGGAGGTTTCAGAACCTTTCTCTCAGAAACACACAGCCCTAAGTTCATGCAGAACTCCTTGCTCACACTCAAAGCAGAACCTCGGTTCCCTGCGTTTTACTCTTTCTTCTTCTTGTGACATGAAAAAGATGAAAAGCCAAATAAAGGCATCAAAACGTAAAGCATCAGGAAGAATCGACCAGTGACAAGTCCTACGGCTGATTTCACGACGGTTGTGTTTGGGGACTCCCATGGAGATGGTGTTGCTGTCCCATCAGTGGTTCGTTTACCTGGTGTGTGCTATGCCAAGATACACACGGAGCAGAGGGATCTATTTATTCCCAGGCTGCGTGGGGTGGGGTGCTGGGTGATAATTCCACTGAGCCAGCACGCTGCACCAAAGACCTTCAAGGTATTTATAGACTTCAGACTACATGGATACACATTGGCTGTCGTGGCCATTTGTCACCGAAATTGTGAACGAGCCTGTTCATACCAATGCAGCACAAAGGAGCAGGCATCCTCTTTATTGCTGTGATGGATGCACGGGGGATCGCTCTCCCTAACCCGAATCCTGAAACACAGAGGCACACTCATTAGAGAAAAAAAAAAAAACAACAACAAAACCAACACTTCCCGAGAAGTACCTCCTTATTTGCAGGGAATCTAATGCATGTGTTAAATGGCTGCTCCTTTTGTTTTCAGACAATCACCCTCCTGGGGTAGGATGTTCCCCTCCTACCAGTCTTTTTAGGGTTACCCAGACATGCACTGTTCATCCAAAGCTGGACTAACTCACTCCCTCATCTCCTGGATCCTTCTTTGGATCACAACACTCTTAAATCAGTGACCTACCATGTCACTCTTCTATTTACAAGTTCATAATGAGCAGAGGAGAAAATTCCCTGCAGACATGGATGTGCTCAGGGCTTTGCCAGGCCCAGCCAGCCTTCAGCGCCTCAAATGATTCCAGGGATCTCAGGGCACATCAAACAGCTCACAGTTCATGCTCCAAGGGCTCCAGCACCGCCAGGCTGGGGGCAAACCATGAACTGTCAGGATTCAAACAAGGAGGGGCAGCCCTCGGGCTCACCAACAGCTTAGGGGCAGCTTTTCCCACTGCCTTCCACGGGAGCTCCTCTGATTTTGCCTTTGCACATCCCTTTGCCAGTGGTTTTCCACTGCTTGGCTGGGCGGGAAATGGCCATCCCTCGCTCCTACCCCCCACGAGTCCTCTGAGTTCCCGCTGATGCTCTGCACATACCGCAGGGCAGTACTTGGAGGGAGGAGAAGGGGGAAAGGACGCCAAAAAGCCCCCAGAAAACAGGGCGAGTTTAGGAAAAGGTGTCAGGAGCGGGGAGTGCAGGCGGCTGCTTCGGGAGAGCAGCTCGGTTCGCCCCACACCCGCCTGGAACTACACAGGCGTGTGTAATGGATCTATAATAATTAAATATATTGATTTGTATTCATGATTTATAATTACTACCTATTTATGATAATAAATCTAGATACCCCCGCGCGGGTCCCCCTACAGACACGGCCCCGCGGCGGTTCGTCTGCCCCCCAGACACCCCCTCGCAGGCCCACCCGCCCCTACAGAGCCCCTGGGGACAGGCACCCCCCGGCCTCCCGCCCCGCTCTGCCCCGCAGGCCCGCTCCCCTCACACAGCCCCCGCCAGCGCCGGGGAGCGGGGAGGAGAGGAGCGGGCCGGGGGGTCCCGGACGGACGGAGGGAGGGCGGTCGGTCTCACCTCGCCGGTTCATGGGGCGGACGCGCACCGCCACCTTCACTTTGGAGTCCCCCATCGCGCCGCTCCAACCTCCCCGGCTCCCTCGTCCCGCCGCCGCTTCCGCCTACGGAGGGACACCCGGCGGCGCGGGGCGGAGCGCGGAGCGGGGCGGGGGCGGGCGGGAGGGGCGGAGGGCGGGCGGGAGGCCCCGGGCGCGCCGCGGGCCCGGCCGGACTACAGCTCCCAGCGTGCAGCGCGGCTCGCCGGGAGCGGCGGGGGCGGCCCCGTGGCGCGCTGCACGCTGGGAGTTGTAGTCCGGCCGGTCTTGCTCCGCGGCCCCGCCCGCCCGACGGGGCAGCATTGCATGCCGGGATATGTAGTCCTCCAGGAGAGGCGCTTGGGGCGGGGGCGCGCCCCGAATGGCCTCGGGGGGTTGTGTGGGAGTGACGGGGGGGGCTCAGGGTCACCCCAGCTCCCGCCCCTCACTGCCGGAACGGGGGGGCTGCGGGGGAACCCCCTCGCGGGCCCCCTCCCTGCCGCTGCGTCCTCGCGCCCTTTTGGGGGAAGACTGCGCAGTGGCTGTGCCCTGCCCTTGGGGGACACCACTGCTTACTGGTTTCCACTTGGACATGGAGCCCTGGACTGTAACTCTTCCTTTAACTCTTGCCTTAACCCTTTCCCTCCCCGGGAAGAGCGGGCAAAGCTCTTGGGGGCGGGACAGGACACAGGGAGCCCCAACATTCCGTCCATGGCAATGCTCCACCACGAGCGGCCAGAGCTGCCCCACCGCACTGGTCATGGCCCTGCCGGCCCTGGGGCACCCACCGTGCGGCCCCCGGGCCCCTCCGCTGCCCCGGCTCCCGCAGCCATGCCTCTTCCCCAACACCTTCTGTGCCGCAGGCAAGGACTGACCCCGACCCCGAGGGCCCAGGGACGCACTTTGGGGAAACATTGCACCTCTCCCTCCTGCACCTCCGGCCCCTCGTGCCCCCTCCCCTCCCAGCCTGGCATTGCCATGGCACCCCCAGCCTCTGCTCAGGCCTCTCTTTCGGGACCAACCTGCCCATCAACAACACTTACAGACAATTTCCCATTTCTCCCGGTTCCCCTCCCTGGTGTGCAAACCCACCCCCTGGCCCAGCAGCTCACCCCGCAGGGATGGTCCCTGCCGCAAGCTCCCACTCAGCCGGCGCAGAGCGGGGGGATGTCCGTGCTCGGGGCCGGCTCGGCGGATGCCCCAGGAGACTCCCGCGGGCCCCCACCCCGTCCCATCTCCCTCTCGCCCGTGCGGGTCTGCAAATGGCTGCGTGCAGCAGCTCCTTCGACCCCCCCGTCTTCCGCTCGAAGCGGACCAGTGCCAGCCTGCCTATGGCCACCAACTCCGCCATCGGCCACAGCGTTGCTGCTCGGCCAGGCGCTGCCCTGTGGGGACCCCCGGGCTGCGGCTCCCCCAGGCCTGGCCACAACAACGGGCGCCCCAGGACCAAGCGCAGCTGCTCCACCCAACAGCCCTCAAGAGAGAGCAGCGGCCCCAGCGCCTCCTGTGCTGCCACCGTCCCTCCGCAGCTGCCACCACCGCGAGGGGCAGCACAGCCAGCACGGCCTCTCCAGCACAGCCAAGCCCTGGGAGCACCCCTGGGCACTGGCAGCCCCCCAGGGAACCATGTGGCGATGGACCAGGGCACCTCCCCATGCCGTCTGGACATCTCCCTGGCCACTGATGTGCCCATGGAGGATGTCACCCTCCCGGGTTAGGGCATCTCCCCCAGACCCTCCTCTGCCCTCCATGTCCAAGCCACCAGGGACTCTGTGGGGATTCCAGATGGTGACAGTGTGCTGCCTGGGGGTGCTGCTGCAAGAGGCCAGGAGGCGCCTGGATTGCTCCCTGGGGACAGTGGGGACCGGCCAGCACCACCCCAGCAGCGTCCCAAAGCCCAGGGACACCGGGGCATCAGCATGAGGCCTGAGGAGCCACGGCAGCATGCGGGGACACTCCTGCCACCACCCCAGGGCAGCGTGTCCCAGCACCACATCAGGCTGAGAAGAGCGGGAAGCAGCAGCACAATGGCTCATGGCGGCAAGCGCAAGGGCCTGCAGCCAGTGCTGGGGCAGGAGGGGGGGATTAGGCTCTTGCAGGGGTTGGGGGGTTCTGGGCAGGGCGGGAGGGGAGGTTCTGATCATCTTCTGTCTTTCCCTGATTGTTTTGTTCTTTGTTTTGCATTAAAAGCCCTTTCTCCAGACCTCTCTGTGTCTGTGTGGGATGGGGGGAGCGCAGGGGGCAGCAGCAAATGGCGCCCAAGAGCTGCAAAAGCATCGCTGAGCCCCAGAACAGACCCACCAAGCCCCGAAGGGCACCGAGCCGGCCCCAGGGCTGAGGCAGCGCCAGCGGGGCAGGCAAGCGGAGGGGGACTCCCCTGTCCCTGCCCCAGGGGAAGCAGCCCTTTGGCGGGGCAGCCAGGACAGACGGCTCTACGCCGGACTCACGCACACGACCCCGCGCACAAAGCAGCTCTGAGCCCCGCAACCCTGGGGCCACCCTCCCACCCTCGGGCTTTCGCCGGCTGCTCTCCCTGCTCCCAGCCACCCCAGCCTGTCCCCAGGCACCCGCTGCAGCCCCACAGGTGGCTCCTCCAGGCTGCCCCGAGCCAGTAGCCGACAGCGGCAAGAAGCCACAGGCTCTGCCAGCCCTCAGCGACAGGGAAGAACCTTGTGGGGCACCACGGCTCAGGCCTCCTCACACAGCTCCAGGCACAGGACACCCGGCTCTCTTCCTCCTCCTCCTCCTCCACTCAGGACGCCGCTTCAGCACACAAGGCCACCGCAGCAGTCGGCCACCGCTTGCCCTTGGGGAAGCCACGCTGCCTCTCTGAAGGGGCGCAGCAGCTCTGCTCTTCCCGTTTTGGAGCTTTGCAGTCACCAGCTGGGAAGCAGTCGTGACTCCCAGTCGCTATGCAGTTACAAACCGGTACAGACGAGCTCTCCGCAGCAGAAACATCCTTCCCAGTAAACTGCCTTGGCATTTGATTTCCATCAGGGTTACTTCTCCTGCTGTGTCTGCAAATCCTGCAAAGTCTTTGCTGTGGCTGCTGTCGCTCTTGTTCATGCGACTGTTCCCCAAAAACATTCAAGCTCCCTCTTGCCTGAAATCGCTTTGGAACTCGCTCCCTACCGGAACACCACCAGCTGCGTGGCTGCACACCACATCTCCTACAACACCTCACAGCAAACACGGGACAACTGGGCTTTCTCCCTGTGCCACGCTAACAGCTGTTGGTTCCTTTTGCAATTCTCCTGCTTCCAGGGAATGGGAAATGCTCTCTCTTTTATTTTTAAATATATTGCTGCCTATCCTGGCTTTCTGCAATAGTGTCACAGGTTTTCAGTAAGTTTCTGTTGCTATTTCTTTGGGTCCCAGATTTGCTGCAGAACAGCCCATTTCCATCAGGAGAATGACCATGACCAGAACTGTCAGGAGAGCTCAGCGAGTTCCGCTGTTCACGTGTGCACCACTTACATTGGATCTACCCCTGCCTGCTTGGAAAATCTGATTCCACAGGAGGAACCCTGATTCCCAGGCTGAACCCTTCTGGAAATGGTCATTTTGTCTGCAAAATTCTCCAACTCTGTTCAACAGCTTACAATGCAAGACCTCATGAGCCTGTTACCTTGATGGAACCACACGTCTGTTCTTGTCTGCAGTTGTCTTTGCGGCTCATGGGGAGCAGAGAAAAACTCCCCAGTGTAACACCTGAACTGCAAAGCTGATGGCACAGGTACAGAAACTGCCCTAACATGGCTTTGCCGTGATGTACTTGCTCCAGGAGCCTTCCCTGGGGGAGTTATTTTTTGATTGTTTGCTTCGTATTCCAATTTCTATCATTTTCATCAACGTTAGCTTCCAATGCTGAGCAGTCATGAGATAGGTCCCCAGAATTATGGGATTACCTTAGGGAAAGGCAGTTTTAGCTTGAATGCCAAATGTTTTTATTCACCTCCTGGGTCGTGAAAGTGCTCGCTTTATTTTCCTCCAAGAATATCTCTGCAAGTCCAGGAAAGAAAAACTTGCATGAAAGATGAAAGTGGCTTTTCTCACACAAGGAGATACTTGGTAGCTCCTGGGGGGGAGTCTCAGGATAATCTTTCAAATCATGAGATTTGTAAGTAAAGCACAAGCGGTAGCGACCTCACATTTCTGCCTAGGCAGGACAGTGTGTGTATTGCATACCCTAAGGTACCACAGGTTCTTCTGTGACAGGCTGCCCTGTACCTTTTTCTTCTTAACCACTCTCTTCTCCACCTCCATCTCTCTTCTCCTGACACAAAGTACTGTTACTGGTGAAGATGCAGCAAAATAGGAGGTTTCAGAACCTTTCTCTCAGAAACACACAGCCCTAAGTTCATGCAGAACTCCTTGCTCACACTCAAAGCAGAACCTCGGTTCCCTGTGTTTTACTCTTTCTTTCTTTTGTGAAATTAAAAAGATGAAAAGCCAAATAAAGGCAACAAAATGTAAAATATCAGGAAGAATCAACTAGTGAACAGTTCCTACGGCTGATACAGATGTTTCACGATGGTTGTGTTTGGGATCTCCCGTGGAATTGATGTGCTCAAGGCTTTGTGAGATGCAGCCATCCTTCCCTGCCTCAAATGATTTGATAGATCTCATGTAACGTTAAATATTTCAGAGTACGTGCTCCAAGTGCTGAATCACTGCCAGGCTGGGGGCAAATAATGAACTGCCCATGCTGAAAAAATGAGGGAATTTCTTCCTGCCAACAAACATCTTAGGGCCATCTTTTCCCACTGCCTTCCACGGGAGCTCCTCTGATTTTGCCTTTGCACATTCCTTTGCCAGTGGTTTTCCACTGCTTGGCTGGGCGGGAAATGGCCATCCCTCGCTCCTACCCCCCACGAGTCCTCTGAGTTCCCGCTGATGCTCTGCACATACCGCAGGGCACTAATTGGTTTGCAATAGACACCTGAGAGTTGAATATTCACACAAATTATCTTAACAAATTATCCCGCCCAAGGAGCACACTTCATTAATTCACAGCAAACCAGGAGTACTGGAGTCACTTCTTCTAGACTTGCCTGGGTACCCCTAGATTTATCTGTATCAGAATTTTCCTTTAATGACGTATCCTACAGGCAGGGGAGATGACTGAGGTCTTCGACCCCTCTGTTCTACATTAACCATGAATTTGCACACTTATTCTTTCCCTGTATCTTCAATTTTTTTTCCATAATTAGTGGTGCTGGTGCTTTTTCTCTGGTTTGAGTCAGCTTTGTTTTTCTCTCAGTCTTCAGATCACTCTGCCTTCATGATCTAAATTGTAGTTTTAAAAGATGCTATCTTTTGCTTCTCAGTCCATTCTTTTTTTTTCTACTGGATGCTCTGAAACTTGCTGAAGGCTTGGATAGGAACCGGAGAACACCTTTCTCATCACTTACTTCAACTCCTAAAAATACAGCATCCAATCGACATTGATTATCCAGCCTGTCTCTACAGCTGGGAAAGAGAAGGAGAGAAGTACCTGGAGGAAAATTTTCCTTTCCTCAAATAGGTGTCAAAGATAACGTGGGACAAATCACCCTTTTACCGGCGCCTGTCACTCCTCAGGGTGGATAGGGAGAGTTCAGCTGCCTAGTGAAGAATTAGAGGACCTACATTTTAATTTGCTAAACAAAAGGGAGACGACTCCCACTCCAAACAACCTTGTGGCCTTTTTCCATTTGTAGACTGCAGATCTGCAGTATTCCCTGTTGTCGTCTCTCCAAGCACTACAAAAATCAGTGGAGCTGCTTTTCCCCAACCCCACCAACCCCGACATGATTAACGCAGAGGTATGTGGCTGTGGGAGCAGGTTGGTTCTGCTTCTCAGAGGTGCTTGACACGTCTCCCCATGTATTTCACAAGAACTGTCAGCACTTGGCACTTCAGAAAATCATCCTGTCCCTTCTTTTCCATGCACTGATATTCTCAGGCGGAAGGGGGAGCCCATACATTACTTTTTGTGTGTAAGCATGTCAAAATAGTGATACAAAGCCATCAGATCTGTAGGATTTTTTTGAACATGAGAGCTTCTGCTTAGCTGATGTTGGATGAACACAACTAGGGGAAGACAGTCTTGTAGAGCTCAGATTACTGTTATCTATTCCTTTGCAACAATGAGAAATCAAGGAAGATTTGAATTCTAAACAACTTTATCATGTGTCATCGTGTTAGTTCAAATGCTAGAAAACAGAATTTAATTAAGAACTCGTTAAACAAACAAAAATACAGAGGGAAAACAGACCCTTTAGAAACAGAATAAGTCATAGCCACATGACATTTATTTTTGCTAATTTACTTACACACCCACTGGGAAACCAATTAAGTCATCTGTACCGTACTGCTGTGGTTATTTGTATAGAACCATTATGTCAGATGTTTCCTAAGGATGCACAGGAACGTTAAACTGTTAAACAAGCTTTGGGCTTTTGTAGGGTGCTTCTATCAGGATGAGCAACTAACTAAAGGCAGTGTGCACACTTGATAACGCTGCCCAAACCCGCTTCAAATCCTTTCTCATTGCAGAAGCTCCCAGGCATGCCATTCACAGAGTCCCAGAATCATCTCGATTGGAAAAGCCCTTGCAGCTCCTCCAGCCCAACCATGACCCTCCCCCTGACCGTTCCCAACTCCCCCAGATCCCTCAGCGCTGGCTCAGCCCGACTCTTCAACCCCTCCAGGGATCCCGGGGACTCCCCCCTGCCCTGGGCAGCCCATTCCAACGCCCAACAGCCCCTTCTGCACAGAAATCCTTCCTCAGAGCCAGCCTGACCCTGCCCTGGGCAGCTTGAGGCCATTCCCTCTTGTCCTATCCCTTGTTAAACATTGTCATGTCCTTCAGTCACAGCTCCTTCTCCACCCTATAACCAACAATTTGGTCCATGGATGCGCATCCAGGGGAACCGTAAATCCATTTTAGCTCTGAGGACCTCTGCAGTTTGTCCCCTGGGATGGGTTTTTTTGTTACTTTTCCTCCAATAAAGGGTTTGATGGCTCTTTCTGATGAGTTTGAAAGCAAGTAGGTTCTTTTGACTTGTGGCTTTAACAGCATCTGTGCTATACTTTAGTGGCATTACCCACCTGCTGCCTGCCATTAATACTTTTGAGAATGACACAAGCAAAGATTTTGGCCCTAAAACTTGTGACTGCATTGAAATTACGTTATTATAAGCTCAGGTCAGATTTAACCCACACCATAGGTACAAGTGGCTTTTCTCCACCTGGTTAATTGATGCTGTGTTGGATTTTGTATACACATGGAGTTTTACTAGATTAGCTAGGTTTATTAGTCAGAACTGTGGTTTTATCCCATTCTCCTGGCTATGCAAGCAAAACTGCATAGATGCACAGACATAGTTACACCGAACAATCAATCCTTTTGCTCGTGTAGCTCCTCGTGTTCAAGGAACTGGTTAATGAACACCTAATATGTTCTAAGCTAACCTGAACTGGAAGTGCTCACACTGACTGATATTTCTGAATTTCCATGAGCTCTGAAGGAGATGAACTTCATTTACCAGCTTCATCCCGCACAGACTTTCAGTCTCAGACTGTGCCCAGGTTTCATCTGTGCTTGTCAAAGGCAATATCAGGGATCTTTTAAGAGTGATTATGTAGGCCCTGTAAGGAAGGAGCTTGGGTTATTTCCCTGCCTGATGTCCTCACAAGGATAGAAGGATGGAGCCAACAGCAAACCACCAGTACCTTGCCCCTGGGTTGCACTGAACACAGCGTCCAGCTTAGCCCTGGGTGTTTGCTCTGCCCCCTTCAATGGACAAGACAAACAGGAGTTCACAGCAGAATGGATGTAGCCAAAATCCCCTGAGGATAAGTGTCCAAGCAAGAATTTTGTGTTTTTCAGGGGGAAAATGGTGCTGCCAAAATGGGTGATGGGAAAAAAACGTTGCCACTGAAAAAAAAAAAAAATTTATAGGCCTGAGGAATTAAATTGGTTTCATAGCTTCCATTTAAATGAAGAAAAGTAAGATGTGCTGCAGAAATGCAGCCACAACATACCTCTGGAAGGAGTGAAACTCCTAAGAGATATCAATTCTATGTCAGAAATTTGGTTCATGGTAAGTCTTTCGAGACTGTGGAATGAATATGCAGGTTTGGAGGGTTAAAGGGATCTGAGGTCATAGTGGGAGCTGGAGCTGGAAATCTGAGCTAAAGGCTGATAGGAGATCCCTTAAAACTAGAAGGAGTGAGAATTTGGAGAATAGAGAATAGAATCTTCCCAAGAATACAAACTGAATTCTTATTACGTGCGACTTGGAAGCTGGGGTATAAATTAACTTTTATTTGAAGGTGCAGAGCAAGCTTTGCCGAGAAAATCCTCATCCTGTTGAACAGGAACAGGTTTCAGTCTACATGGCGGAGAAATTCTTCCCGGCATTGGTGTTTCTGCACCTGATATAAACTCAAAAGCAAACTGCAAACTGTTTCAGGAAATAGTGTGGCTGTTCAAAGGCTGAAAATCTGTCAGGCTCTGTTGAACTGATAAGGATTATATGCAGAGGAACTAGAATTCAGGGAGATAGAAAACAAAAAAATATAAATAAAAGGCAGCCCTAGATGTAAATATAGAAATAGCAAAGGAAAGGCAAAATTCTGAAAAGAAAAATGCCACAAATAAACATTTAAGATAGAAAACTTGAGTATAGAGAAGCTCCACTGAACAGTGAGGCTGTGGTCCCGAACAGTATGCCAGTCAGTGGTTTGATGGAAAGGAAAACAAATTTTCCCATAAGAATTAATGTAATATAGAGCAATTGAAATGCACCAGGACATTATACAGCAGCTTAAAATCCTTCCCATCTAAAACCCATCCCTGAACAAAGGCACAAGATGATAGTGTCAGTGTGAACCTTAAGTAACATAATATTGAATGATTTAAAATGTTGCACAGCAAACGACTATTTCTCTGTAGGTATTTTAACGCAGACAAACATAGTACTAGAAAAAATTGTATTCGCCAGAATAATTTGGTGTCAGGAGGGTGAAGGACAGAAAAATAGTCTAATTGCAACAGTTAGCAGAGCAGGGTATCAAACGATTGACAGTGAATCTGTAAAACATTGGGTAGGTAAGTGATGGAGAGTAAGGTATTACTGTGCTATTAAAGAGCTTCCTCCTTTCAGGAGAAATCTGAAAAATTATAACACAGAAAAAACAGATAAAAGAGCAGAAGTTTATGCTGTAAAGGTAAATATATTTAAGAAATCTGTAGGCTTTTGGTCTGAAGTGGCAGAGATTTGTTTGCTTATGCTGTTAGAAAATGCACGTTAGCTCTGGATTACAGAATCACAGAACCGTCTGGGTTGGAAAAGACCTTGAAGATCATCCAGTCCAACCATTCACCTAACATTGACAGTTCCAGATTAGAAACACAGATGCTGAGGATTCACATAAACATCGTGAAAAAGATTTAGAAGTATATTGTGAGAGGACTGCATGGTTTAAAGCCTTTGCAGCCTTAGAATAATGTATATTAGATGAGATGCTGAGGGGATGTGGGGTAGGGGAGAACTTTGTAGAGTCAGGCTGAGGGTTGGACTCGATGATCCCGAGGGGCTTTTCCAACCTGAATGATTCTGGGATTCTGTGATTCTATGATATATGATGTTAAAATGTAGGTAGAAAGAGCAGTAGCCCATAGAGAAGTTGCTCCTCACTCCAGCGGGGTAGGTACTAGACAAGAATGGCTGTCCTGGAGGAGGCTGGAGGTTCATCTAGCCCAGGATCCTGTCTCCAAGCATGGTGATAAGCGGTGTCTAGGGAAGGGCAGAAGGAGATGATCCTGCTTCCCAGTCCGGAGATGTGATTTCCATCTACAGACTTCAGTGAGTAGGGAAAGTGAGAGACACCTTCTACAAGGTGAGAAAGAAGAGGTGGATTTTTGGTATTCCAACAAACCCGGAAAAATCCAGGCTGTGGAGGACTTGGAGGAGCAGACAACATTCATGGCTGGGCATTTTCTTGGATGTAGACACAGTCATGTTTTGAACTGTTCAGGCTGTATTGAAAGTTTTCTCCTGCCTGTGTCCTAAAAGCACTTGCAACAGGAGGTTACAGCAGCAGAGCTCTACAGGACTAACTTCAGAAAATTCAGATTTGTGTTGGCAAAACTGTAAGCTAGCCCAACAAAGTTTTACAGGCTTGTTCTGAAGAGCGGCTGTAAGCACTTTAGAAGATTCCCTCTCCAGATATGCTTGTTTATCCGGGTGCAGCTCTGGCGCCGAGGTTGCCAGCCCTGCTTCCCAGCCAGGACTCTCCAGCTGGAGCTGTGCTTCCCTGTTACACTGCTGCCGGGGGTGTGCCAGGACCTAATTTCTTGGCTGACCTTGGACTGCACCCTCATGGCATGTGTGTCCCAGAGCTGGTGTGTTGGGGACCACTTGGGCTTGGGCTACTGTCCCATGGGAGAGTCAAGGAGCGTGGCTGAGCTTCCATGTCGGAGCATCACTGGATGCGGGTGCGGAAGCAGAGCAGCGTTTCCTTGTGGGCTTTTGGGCATCAGGACGTCCTGCAAGACTGGATGCACTGTCACATCGGTGTCACGAGCCTTTTGGGAGCAAGGTCTCAGATGTTCTGGGGGGAAACTGGTGTATGGCCCCACAAACCGCAGTGGCAGTGGTGCTCCTGTTGTCCCTTACCCCTCAGGTAGGCAGCGCTGCCTCTGCACCAGCCCCACTCCTATGTTCCCTCTCAAGTGCTAAGAAGTTGCTAAACAAATCAATCCATCTAGCAGCCAGCAGCATCACCACCACGAGGATGCTTGGGGACCATTTTTTTCCTGCAGCAGCTATTGCAGCTGGGCAAGACCCATCCTTCCCTCCCAAGCCAAGAGCAACCCCAGGGCTGACCACAACTTTACAGGAACATGCGGGCATGCAAACAGGTAGAAGCTGGACAGACCTGGTCTTCATATGAAGCCCCTCCGCTCTGGCTCATAGGGGGTCATTTGGGCATGGGGAGGATTTTCCTCAGCATGAACAATATGGGGCATTTGTAGTTCCAGTCTCTGCTGGCACCCAGGTGTGGCATGATGGTAGAATCACAGACTGGTTTGTGTTGGAAGGGACCTTTAAAGATCATCCAGTCCAACCCCCTGCAATGAGCAGGGACGTCTTCACCTACATCAGGTTGCTCAGAGCCAACGTTGAATGTTTCCAGGAATGGGGCATCCACCTCCTCTCTGGGCAACTTGTGCCAGTGTTTCATCACCCTCATCGTAAAAAATGTCTTCCTTACATCTAGCCTAAATCTACCCTCTATTAGTTTAAAACAGTTACACCTTGTCCCATCGCAATGGGCCCTGCTAAAATGTTTGTCCCCATCGTTCTTATGAGCCATATGAAGTGATGGAGAGTACATGGGGCAGGTCAGACAGGGATAGGGAGGGTGCTGGAGAGGGAAACGTGTTGCTTGGCTCCCCACAAACCCTCCAGCATGGGCTATTCTTATGGGCAGAGAGACCTCAGGGGTGACTTAGCTCAGATGTTGTGTCCATCATGTCTGTTCAGCTTTAGCATCCTAAACATGTGGCTGACCTGGCAACTTTCCATTGCTGTTTTTCCACAGAAGGTAAAAAGCTTGTCTACGGGGTTGTAGTCACTTATATTTATGGCAGCTTCCTTTAAAACTAGCGAATTGTTGCCGTGTTTCAAAAAAATTTCCTCGTTTTTTTTTCCTTCTACTGCCTCCTTCCAGCAGTGCAGCTTCTCAGCGTTATTAGAAGGATAGCGCTTTCTGCAAAGGCATAAATATTTAGCAAATGGATAGATTGCTCGGAGACAACACCATGGCAAACCGTATAGGCATTTTGGTGTGGTTTCCTTTGTGTGTTGCTTGCATCCGTCCTTTTTTGCAGAGTTTTGAGTTGCTCCTTCTTCCTGAAGGCTGCAGAGATTTTCCGAGTCCCACTCTCGCACTGAGCTTGCGGCTGTACAGCACTGAACCCTCCCTCTAGTGGCTGCCGCACCGAAATGTTGAGAGATGTGCTGCACGTCTCAGCTAATCTCCCCTCAGGAATGGACAGCGGTGCCAAAATCAGATCATCTGCCAGAGACCAGTGGTTCCTGCAGGCTGGGAAACCAGGCCCATAGCCCACGCACCACTTGTGCCGTGCCCTGGCTGCGTTGCACGGGGTTTGGCCACGTTGGTAGAATTCCTGCTGTTCCTTGATTTAGATGGGCTGTTTGCGGTGCAGGATTTGTCCTCCTGAACCAGCAGAGAGGGATGTGAAGGAGAAGAGTTGTGTCAGGCTTCCCATCTGGGACTCGCTGTGTGTCTGGTCAAGGGTGTTTCTCTATCACGTGGGTTTTGTACCGCTAACATTTTGGATTCATCCAGACCAGACATGCCAGGGTAAAAGCTGGCTTTATTTTAAATCTCATTACAGTTCCTCTGTGTTTCATCATCCTGCAGACATGCTATTCGCTGCAGCATCACTCCTTGCAGCAGGAGGAATTGCAGTGAAAGCCTCCACGGCTGGTGGGAAGGGAAATGTTGCCATCCAGCATGCGGGAGCCCCGTGGACATCTCTACTTCTCCATCACCGTGGAGGTCAGCCAACATAACTGTATGTGCAGCCATTCTCGGGGTCGAACTACAAAATCTTGTACCAACAGTTTATAGTAGCATTTTTCTGGCCAACTGGGAGATGCTGTGGAGATGTTGGGAGGACAAGGCTGATGCAGGGGTGCAAGACAGCATCTCCTCCTCACCCAGGTGAGCAGAACATCACTGGTACACACACTACCCAGTATGAATACACCTGCCAGGGGCTGGTGGTGCCTGAACAGTCCCCAAGAGGTGCGTGCAGCATCACTCATCTCAAAGAGTCAGAGATGCAGACCCCTCAAAGAAGAAACGGCTTCAAAAATCCAGGATGACTATTTCAGTGTAAACACTGCTAAACCTTCCGTTGATGGTTTGAACAAAACCCATCCAGATTGAACGGAGCAATCAGTCTTGGCATCTCCCCACAAAACTGCTCTCCCAACAAGCAGAACAAGTGGCCGTGCTGATAAATGCCAAGAATGATTTTTGACTACTGAAAACTGTAGTTATAGTTGTCCTTTATCATCATGGATCTTCCCTGGATTATTTCAGTTCCAATCTCGGTCTCAGGGCCATTCCTCTGTCCAATTAAAGGACAACCGCATGTAACTACTGAACAAATTTTTCAGCAGTCATTAGGGGTTTTTTTTTGCATTTCACTCAGTTTGACTATTAGAACAAACTGGCCAATTTCCCAGTTATTGCTGATTCTCAGGCACCGGCACAAAGATCTGCGCGAATGTCTGTTGCTTCAGGGAACACATGGATTTAAAAAATAAATAAATAAATAAATAAATTGCCTCCCCATTGTTTCATATGAGAAATTTCTCTATTTAACATCAAGAAAAAAATCAGGTTCAAAATGATCCAAACTTCTGTGCTCTGGGTACCTCTGTCTTACACAGAGCAGGTAGGGCAAAGCCCCACCAGAGTGCCCCTAAAGCTACATCTGTATTAGTTAGTTATTAACCAATAAACTAACCAGTGCTAGGAGGAGGTTATTAAACTCTTTCCCCTCCTAACAGGGTAGCTGCATCCAAATTGTCTGTCGGGAGCAGTCCCATGGCCATGCTGCCCCTGTCACTGCATGAGGATTGCTTTTTACTATGGGTATGAAAAGGAGTTTCTTTTGATTTCCCTTCTGCTGCTGCTTGTGGAGTCTCTATTGCATCTCTCGGCCTTTCCCTGCTGTGATAGTGACTGGAAACTTAAAAAAAAAAAAGCAAGACAGAGAAGCAGAGATTATCCCTTGAATCCAGGAGCTGGGGCTTTGAGGTTGTGTGCACGGCATGACCCTGTCCTTGCAGAGCCTGTGGAGATGTCTCTATTTGAGACAGTGGGAGAATGCCTTGGGCACTCCGTGGCACAGGGTAACAGAGGAATGAGAGCCATGATTTCTTGCTGGCTAATATTTCCTTGTGTGATTAGATGATATATACACGCACACATATATATCTATATGATGGTGTACATTATAGCAGGTGTTATATCTGCTCCAGGCTGGAGTGAGCTGAGACTCAGGGTGTTTGGGGTGTGATACAAAACATAAATATATATATATATAAAAAAAATCAGAATAACCATGAAAACCTCTATCTGAACACTGAAATATTTTAATAACAGCACATTTACCACCTTCGCATGCTCACAGAGGAACCCCACTGCCTGCCTTTGTGCTCTCCCTCACTCACCAGGGATGCTGGTACCACCCAGCGTTGGCTGCATCGACAGATGGATTATTTCCCTGTGCTGCAGACAGGTATTTATAGGCAGCAGATCGAGGCAGTAATTAGGCCGTAGGATAATTTCAACTTGCACTGGGACCACCGACTGCTGCTGGAGGGGAGCAGGAGATCCTCGTCTGAATGGAACCGAACCCCCTTCTAGATTCATTGCTCCTCAGATGGAGCAGAAGAGACCAGTTTAGTGTGTCCGGTGACAATCTCAACCTGCTCATCCCTCTTGAAGGTCATCAGGAGCATATAACGGGTAGAGAACAGCTCCTTTTATGCCATGTGAGATATTTATATAGATAAGGGCTGCTGGTCACTGGGAAGCTGCCCAAGACTTTAATGGTTTTTAATTCCTGTGTGTTCCCCTCTCTGTTGTTCATCACAGATGAAAATTGTGGTTTCACGTCTGTGGGATTGGGCTGGGTCTCCCTGGGAATCTCAGCTCCTCGTGCAATTACTGCTCCTGGATATCTCTGATGGTCTGGGTGTGTCCTTGAAGTCTCCCCCCAATTAAGATCAACCATATGGACCTTATTTCCCAGTAGGAACTCCTACAAGATGATGTTGGTCCCTTTTTTATACCCCGAGGCATGAGTGGAGCACAGATCTGGGTATCCTTGCAAGAAGCCATAAAACATGCTGTGTGTGATAGGGTGAGAGCAGGATAGACAGGATGAATGTCAAAAACCAGGAGAGGACTAGAAAACGAGCACATTTTGGGTACCCTGGTACTCACCGGTGGTGCCACAGAGCTGCATTAGTGTAAAGCAGGGCACAATTAGACCTTTTAAGACTTGCATGTGCTAGCAGATAAATACATCATTTTCTCCACCCTGATATTGATCCTGGAATAAAACCATGCCACCCTCTGCTCCCGGTTCCATTATCTCCAACCCCAAACACCCAGAAATCACAGCCAGAAACCCCCAGATCATAAAAACGGCCTGAAGTTTTTGATCGTATTTTTAGTATTCTTTCTAATGTGCTTTGAATTTGCCTTCTGGTTTTTTAGTTGCTAGAGTAAACTCAAATCATCCCTCAAATCTTTTGAAAATTGAGGGTTTTTTTAAAAAAATGAGTTGCCTCTAGGGCCTGGGGCTTTAACTAAAACAACATATATGTATGTATATGTATTCCTACATATATTTATACCTTCATAAAATGAGATGCACGGCAAAATTACATGAGCTGGCAACACAACTGCCCTGTCACAAGAATCTCCTGGAGAGGGTGACAAACCACCTATGCTCAATGCACCATGCTTTGTCTGCCTGGGACTGAGATGAGAGGGCAAGTGTTGGCTCAGCTAAAGCAAGCCCTGTCAGCCCTGATCCTTCATGTCACCCACCGGTGTCTTTCACACGTGCAACTCCTTCCCTTGCCTTGAAATATTCAGATACCTCCCTGAATTTGGGCTGGGCTATGGCCAAGGACTGGATGTTTGCTTTAAATCACGGGGGTCTTCTCTGCCATGCTTTAAAAGCTGATCCTGGGCTGAAGGTGTGCCAGGATGAGTTTTATCAGTGATAGAAGGGAGACTCTGACAAAAAAAATTATAAATCTTTCAGAGCATTAAAAAAAAAAAAAAAAAAAAAAAAAGGAACCTCTACTCCCATGGGCATTTGAACAAAGCAAGTTGCCCCGGGATTGAGTCGGTGCCCACTGCGCGCCCCCGCACACGCCTCTGGTGAATTCATCTCTTGGCACTTTTTTGCTCCAAAGCTGCCATCGACACTGTCTCTCAGTAAATCTGCTGGAGAAAGCTGCTGGGAAAATGTGTGTGGGTGTTTGTGTGTGCGAGGACAGTGCCACCTCTGCTGTGGGCACTGCTGACCCCGCAGGGGGCTGTTCCACAGGCTGATCTCTGGGGAAAGGCTGAAGCATCAGGACCACTGTCGGGTAATCCCAGCCCAGAGACCTGCTCTCCTGCCTGCTGTGGCTTCACAGGAAGGCTCTGAGCCTTCGTATTTAATGCATAAGGAGCACTGGGATGATCTTTTTAAAGGTGGTGCTCTCAGGCTTCGCTATTTTTTAATTGTTGGGTGATAAGAGCTTTGAAATGAAGGGTTGGGTCCCTGGGTTGGCAGGAGAGGTCTGCAGGACCAGAATCTGGAGCCAGAGCTTTGCTGGAACCTATTCCTCATCCTGGGGACCAGGGACCCCTGGCCTGTGGCTGACTGCTGATCTGGACTACGTGGCTCAGCCAGGCAGGGAGTGATGATGGAGGGGTGGATTTAAACTCCTTTTTTAGTAGCATGCGCCTCCAGCTTCCCCTTCCTAGAAAGAAAGGAAAATATTTTTGATTAAATTCTAGCTTTACACCATTAGGTTTTGTTCTAGAAGAATAGCACTCTGGAGATCTTGACCATATACTCTGTTTTGCCCATAATGTGCTGGGTGAGAAGTTTTTCCTTTGTTAAGCACACCTGTAATCCTCCTCGACCCTTGCTGGATTTGGCCACCACCAGCTTGGAGGTCTGCTTGCATCATCTGACTTCAGTGGGTTCAAACCAAAGACTGACCCTTTTTCCTCCCCAGAGACCGTATTGCCCTTTCTTCTCTGCTGATTTTTGTCTTGCTAATTTTAAAGAGAAATCCTTGAATCAAATACAGCATGTCTGGGTCAGCGGGTTTTAACCTCTGGTTTGGACTATGCTGCAAGCCAGCTCTCGTTATATACATACTCCCAACACTGGGCAAACGAGGCAAGAAAGCAAGAGAAGGGAATGAAGAGTTAATTTTATGGGCATTTCAGATGTAAACTCTCTTTTCCGTTGACTGCAAGTGATGGCAATGGTACACAGTCTTTGGGATTTTTAATCCTAATTTACAGGTTATCTGGATTTATGGATCAGCGCAGATTGGAACTGGACTTTTGGATGTTACTTGGTCCAGCCCCAGAAGCTTTGATGGTCCTTAGCTCTTTTTTAAAGTCATTTAGTGTTTTTTTCTGAAAATTATGGGAAATACTGGACTCTAATCCAGCCTCTTGTCCCAAGGCAGGATCAAGTATTTTCTTCTGTCACTCCTGACACACATTTTTCTAACCTGGTATTAAACCCTCTCTGGAGCAGAGAGTCCATCTCAGATGCAGGTAATCCATCCCCCATGATAAACTAATCTTGAGAGCAAACTTTCCCGGTAGCAGGATAAGAAAAACTCACAGTATCAACTCAATCAAACAACATTTATTTTACTCACTGTATCGGTAACTAAATCCTGGTTTTGTCCAGGCTATTGCGATCATTAACTCTGCTAATGAGGGCAGCGTTAAGAGGATGCTTAAGGGGAGTGTATAGGGAGAGAGAATGGAGAGGTAAATTCAGGTCCCTCATAGGTATAATCACTGTTACAGGGCTCCTTCTCACCGTGTATCACATCCCATCACCCCATGTTAAGCAACCCAGGGCATTTGCCTTCTCTCCAGGAAAATGTGACCAACTAAATTCCTCGCTGTATAAGCAGAACTCAAAGTAGTAGGGGAAAAGAAAAGAAAATGCAATATAATAGGCCACGATATAGTGCTATCTATAAATATTTTACCAAGAAAGGTATGCAACTGGTATTTTGAACAAATCCCCAGCCACAGTTTTAATAAAGTGCCTTTAGCATGCCTCTCTGCTGTGTTTAAATCTAATTCCAGTTGTCAGTCAAATCGCTGTATGTTATTAACCTATGGGCATAATTGCCTATTCCAAGTCTGCAGCTCTAAGAGGCTTTATGTATGATTCTAATAAATGAAATAACTTTTATGATTCCAACTCATAGTTGAACACATTGTCATTGAAAATTACACATGCATACACATTACTTTTGTCTTTCCCTGTATAAGTTATTACTGGCGACTCTGACTGCAGAGGAAGAGCTGTGTTAGCAGGGAAATGACTGAGCTTTGCGTTAGTTCCTCTCTACAGCTGGTGGCACATCGAAACAGTTCAGCCCGTTTTGATTTAGAATAAAAAGATTGCCATCCAAATAAGCAAATTTTCATAAAATTGCCACTGTGTGCATCGATGACAGAGAAATCCTCATACACTGACATGGCCAAAGCGATTTATATCAGATCTAGGTGCTGATGGCTGCTGTCTCTCCATCCCCAACCTCCTCCCTCTCTCCCACCATATTATATTTTCTACCTGTAGGAGGAACTGGTGCTGAAGGGTTGGTTGGCTTGTTGGTTTATTTTATATTTGTCACTGCTAGAGCAAGGTGAACATAAAATACAAAAGGCAAAGGCAGCATTTTTCAGTCTTTGTGCTGCCCAAAACCACAGCACAAGTGGGAGGGCAGCGAAGGGTTGCTGACCACTAAAGGATGTAGGTGCTGTGAGCAGCAAGTCCCCAAAACCACCATCTCAACCTCTCTTGGAGGTCACCTGACTTCACAAGAAGTTATGGGCCCCCCAGAAGAAATTTGCACTAGGAGCATCTCATCTGCACCCTCAGCAAGTTCGTTGATGACACGAAGCTGAGTGGTGCAGTTGACAGACCTGAGGGACGGGATGCCATCCAGAGGGACCTGGACAAGCTCGAGAAGTGGGACAGTGTGAACCTCACGAGGATCAACAAGGCCAAGGGCAAGGTCATCCGCCTGGGTCAGGGAACTCCTGGTGTCAACACAGGCTGGGGGATGAAGGGATTGAGAGCAGCCCTTGGAGAAGGACTTGGGGCACTGGTGGATGCAGAGCTGGACGTGACCCAGCAATGTGCACTCACAGCCCAGAGAGCCACCCGTGTGCTGGGCTGCACCCAGAGCAGGGTGGGCAGTAGGGCGAGGGGGGGGGATTCTCCCCCTCTGCTCCGCTCTGTGAGACCCCCCTGCAGGGCTGGGTCCAGCTCTGGGGCACCAACAGCAGAAGGACACGGACCTGCTCCAGCGGGGCCAGAGGAGGCCACAGAAATGATCAGAGGGCTGGAGCAGCTCTCCTATGAAGAAATGATTCTATGATTCTATGATCTTTGGCAGAAGTGGGCCCCTTGGCTTTTATCATTTGTCCAAACTGTTTTCATATTGTTAGGCTGGGGCTGAGGAACATCTCTCTTCATTTCATCCATCGGAAAGGCATGTGGACAGTCTCCACTGGCCTGCTGGGCTGTTTCCTGGGTGGGCAGAGGGATGGCCATCTCCAGAGGGTGGTTTGCCTCAGAGATGGGAGATAGCAGTCCACTAGGAATGGACATCCACACAATGTGACGCTCAGGCATGAGAGGCCTTTGGGCAGCTGAGATTTGGTAGGGTGAATCCCACCTCTGCCACTCTTCTACCTCCCTAATCTAGAGGATGATGAAGAGAGGTTGTGACACTTAGAAAACACTGGCTGAGGACCAGACCCTGCCTAAAATACCACAAGGGATAGGAGGAGTGTCCTCCACTGAACCTCCAGCCTGTTCCCAGCTCCCTAAATGCCTTCAGGAGAAAGACAGCAAGAGGGGGATAAATCCTCCAGGCAGGCTGATTAGAGTGTGCCTTGGGTATGGGGAGAGGCTGTGCTGCTGGTCACCTCCAGTGGCCAACCACTGGGGCATTTTATCCTCTCACTATCCCATACTTTGGCTGAAATGGTCCCAGAAAACCCTAAGAAAGACCCAATTTCAGCTTTCTCGCTTGAAAACACCATGTCCTTGCTGCAGGGCAGGAAGGGTCCAGGCTCCTGGGAATGTGGCTTTTAGGGCTGGGACAGGCTCATGTCCTAAAATCGGGATGTTTCCACCAAACACTATGATGGACATTTTAGGGATCTGGGTTTTGGGGGCCAGCATAGGTGTGATTATGTATCACGATGTACAGCTTCACATGAGGAGTGGGTGTCACCATTCAGATCTTTCCTGATATTGGTAGCGATTAAAGAACTGTGATTTCATGGGGTGTCACGTCTCTGCTAAACCTCTGGATGAGGGTCCAGCTAGTTTCTGAATACCCTGCACTGCTTGAGCTCCTCTCACCAAACTCTTGCCCTCCAACCCATCCCATCTTGTCGAGGAGGTCAGGATCTGCCCCTCCAACCGCAGCGCAAGCGGAGCCACGGGAATCCCTCTTTTTTATTTATCCCCTGGCATACGGGACCTCTCGCTTCAGAGCAGCCCCATTCCCACCTTGGGACTCAGCCCTGGCTCCCTTTCTGCTATGTGCCGTGTTTTTCAGCTCTGACCCTTGGCTGCAGAGCAAAGCATGCAGAAAGTGTTACAGGTACCACAGTGACACCCCCACCCCACGGCCGCAGCACGACTTGGGACCGTATGCAGGCACAACCGTGCAAATGCCATGGTAACGGCCTGTTCTCCATCACCACCAGCCACGTAGCAAAGGCTGGACCCACCTTCCAGCTCCGGGGTGGTGGGAGATGCAAGTCACCTCTCCTGCCAGGCTCTGCGCCAGGCAAAGCTCATCAGCTTCATCATCATCGCCCGCAGGCTTGGAGCACCTCGGCAGCGCTGATCCGTTGGGTCCCCACGGTCTTTAAGAGCAGCTCCTGATCGGAATGAATCTAATTACTGGTCTGAATCTGGGCATTTTGGGTGATGCGGAAAATATATTTGGAGGAGCTACTTCGAGATGTCTTAATAGGAGAAATGGGATGGCCCCGGTGTGCGGGAGCATCATTAAAGCACCATCTCCGCTCCTCGGGGCACCATGTTCAGCTTCCCTATTTGACCCCTTAATTTCCAGCAGTGATGTCACCGAAATCCCTGTTTGTGGTCTCGCTGGCGGTCTAAATTTAGAGTATTTGAGATGATTTGTGACTCTGTTGCTGGGGGGAGGCAGGGAAGGAGGGGGGGTCGGGGAATAACATGTGAGTCCTGTGTCATTGAGGCTTGTTTGGGCTTTGAAGACGGTGGAGTGGTGTGCGGAGATGACGGCGCTATCCAGTGAGAGCAGAGAGGAAAAAAAATATGGGACTCTAGGTCCTTTTTAGAGTCTAAGCAATTTAATTGAGCTCGTTGCTTTAGCCAGGACATTAAGGAAGGATTTTCCCCTCGAATCCTGATTAGATTTCCCAATAAAACACCCACTTTGACTGCTGCTGCTAGGAGATATGTTGGTTTGCAGTTCAAGGAGGCACGCGGCGTAAAAATAAACCGAAAAAAGGAGCTGGATGCGGTGGGGATGTGGAGGAAAAGACCTTTCTGCATGGAGACCATCATCCTTCATGAGGCTGAGACTCGGCGGAGAGCTGGGAAATGAGGGAAATAGAGGAATTTCCCACATCTTCCTTTCTGCCTCCTCGCCAGAGCATCTTGAGCCAAACCAGTGCTGCAGTCGCGAGCGAATCGGTCAGGGGGTGGGTGTGGGCGGGGAGAAATAAAAATGGCATAAAATCACAGATGGAAGGATCTGCGCGCCCCACTTCTCCGCTCCATCCATCCCTTCCCTCTCCCCACATCGTGGGTACCCGAGGGTCCCTCTCCCCAGCCTCGCCGTCCCCTTCCGGCGCACGACCTTGGGGCCAGACTCCTGAAGGTTATTTGGGGGCATCTCTGTGTTAATCAAACGTTCTCACAAGCTGCTTAATTCCCCCCCTATAATCCAACTGGGGATGGAGCCTGGCAGGTTTCTAGCCGTTATGTTTACATCGGACTGCGGGTGGAGGGAGGAAGGAGGGGACAGGGAAGGAGAAAGGGGGGGAGAGCTGACGTGCTTGGAATAAAATTGTGCCACCTCCTCCTCCATCCCTCAGCGAAAAAATCAAACGCATCTGTCCACCCCCCTGTGCCATTTCCCTACCCAAAGTGTCCACCCAGAAGAGGAGGGGCTGTGCTGCAGCTCATCTCAAGGGGGCAAAGGTCTTTGAGAAACCCCTGGCCTGATTTATTCAGGGCATAGCAATATTTCTTGTGATTACTATTAATAAGAGCCTCCTGCCTCCTCCTCTCCTTGCCCCTGAGCTGAGCCCGAGGGAGGCAGCCGGGCCCCGGTGGGGTACCAGGCCTCTCGCCTTGGGGTGCGAGGTGATGGTGTCTCTTCATCCCAGGCATTTCGCAAGCAAATAAACGGGTTGTTTATTTATTTGGGGTTATTTCGATCTTGTTTCTCTCTCCTGTGCCGCAGCTCGTTACTGGAAAAGCTGTTTCACTGGCTCTCCGGGTGAGGGCCGTGCGCTGCCGGGGCCGACAGCACTGCAGAGGGATGCTCGGCGCATAGTGCGGCGGGGCAGGGATCTGCCTGTGGGGATGGAGGCGATCCCAAAGAGAAGGAACCCCAAATCTCTTTCTTTTTGCCCCTTTTATTCATTAAACATCAGCCCTCTGGCAGTTCAGCCTCTCCTTGGAGGTCCAGGAGGCAGAGGCGCCCACCCAGGGTTAAGCAGGCGACCGTGGGCTGCCAAATTGAAAGGTTGAGGTTTTTTATTTTGGGGTGGATTTTAATATTCATCCCCCACCTGGTGCTGAGGGCGGGGGGCGGGGGGGGGGGGGGAAGGGGGGGGGGTGTCTTGCTTCCGCCGCTGTAGAGACGGGCGAGAAACCTCCACGAACAAAGGAGAGGATGCGGGAGCCCGCAGCGAAAGAGCTTTATTGGCACTGCACGACCCCACACGGGCTCCTTGCGGCATCCGCACCAGCCGGGATGCAAGCCCGGAGAGAGAGGGGAGGGGGGCTACCCCGAAATACCTGCAGCACCCCAGGGAATGGGGGGTGCAAAGAGGCGTCCCAGGGCCCCCGAGCTGCTGTCAATGCTCCCGCAGGCACCGTCCCGTAGGTGAGAGTCTGCACGTAGAGCTGCAAAGAGAGATGGGTCCCCCCTACACCATCATCAAAGGGCCCCCCCTCTCCCCTCCTCCAGCCCAGGGCAGCTCTGCAGCCACCCCGTGGGGTGGGGGACTGTCCCCTCCAGTAAGGCCTTTCCTTGCCCAGTGTTAAGCACCTGCTGGGAGCACTGGGCCGGCAGTGGGGATGGAGGGGTGTGGGGCAGGTTGGCCTCCAGCTGTAAAGAGAAGGGAAAGGAGGAGAAGGGATGGGAGAAGGGCAGGGGTGGGGGGTGAAAGGCCCCAGCGGGGAAGCGGGGCAGGAGGGTGGCAATGGGCTACCCGGCCACCTCTCTGGCTAAAAAGGTAGAGGGGGGGAGAAAAAAAAAAAAAAATTAAATAACAAATAAAAGCGTGAAAAAAGGGAAAATCCGACAGCGGGGTGGTGGCGGAGCAGCCCCTGCGCTGCGGGGGCACCCGCTCCGCGTTAGGCCGCGGGGTCGCAGCATCCCCCCCGTCACCCTCCCCTCCCGCCGCCTCGGGCTTCCAGTTTCTTGAATTTTATTTTATTTTTCTGAATAATTTAGGTGCTGTTTCCCCATCCGCTCCCTCCCTCCCTCCCTCCCCCTTTTTCCCCCCCCCTTGCACCCACACGCCTCTCGCAGGGGCTGTGTTAGGGGTATAATGAGGCAGCCGATGGGTAATTGGGATCTTTTGTAGGGAGGATGTATGGCCGGGGCAGCTGCCGGGGGGGGCGGGGGGGCAGCTGGGGGGGGGTGGGGGGGGAACAGCATTACCATACAAAGGGAACAAATGACATGTTTATCCCTCCAAGAGATTTACACCCGGCCTCGCCCTGCAGACACAGCACTCCCCCCCCCCCCCCCCCCCCTTCCCTTCTTCTCCCCGGCACTTTTGATTTAAATTATAAGGATTAAAAGAGAGGAGGAGTGGAGGGGAAAGACACACAAACAGCCACCGGGAAAATAATAATAATAATAATAATTATGATAATAAATCTTAAAAAAAATAAAGAATAAAAGCGGCTTTGCCCCATCCTCCCCCCCCCCCCTCCTGCCGGGGGAACAGCGTGAGCCCCGATGACCCCAAGACCTGCCCTTGCTTTTAGCAGGGGGGAAAAAACCCATCGCTTTGAGGAGAAAAAAAGAGAGAAAAGGCAAAGCACAAAGCGGCGGCACCGGAGCACCCCGGGGGCAGCAGCCTCGGCCCCCCCGGGGCCCACCCGCGGGTCAGCCCCGAGTGACAGCTCCGCATCTCATTCCCCGGGTGCCTCTGCGCGCAGGGAGACCCCCCCATTTTATTTTTTTTTATTTTTTCCAGGGGTCCCTCCTAAAAAAATGCTCTGTGTGTCGCTCCCCCCCCCAACCCTCTCCCCCTGCCCCCCCCCCCCTACTTTTCCGCGCTGCGGGTGCCACTTGCGCCGGTGCGCAGCGCTGCCTGCGCGCCCCGCGGCCGGGCTTGGGAGGAAGGGGGGGGGGCGGGGGGGGGATGGGGGGGGTTCCGCGGGTGCGGAGAGCCGCGGAGCCGCCTCCGGCCTCGATGCTGGTCAGCCTCGTTCTTGGCATTCACCGCGTGCCTTAATTGTATGGACATTTAAATCAAGGTCCGCTGTGAACACGGAGAGAGGGGCCTTTCCTCGGGAGGAAAAAAAAAAAAAAAGTATAATAAGAGGGGGAAATTATTATTAAAAAAAAATTAAAAGGAGGAAGGGTAGGGGGTGGGGGGGAAAAGGAGGGGAGGTGGGAGAGGGGCCGCGCTGCCCACCGCCCCCGCGGAGCCCAGCCTTTGTTCTCCGCGCCCCGCGGAGGGCTCGGCGCGCCCTTCCCCATGGGCGGAGGGGAGGGGAATAAAATCCAACCTACCCCCCACCCCCCCCACCCCCAAATATCCCTCCCCGTCGGACCAAAAAAAAAAAAAAAATTAAAAAATAAAATAATAATAGTAATAATAAAAAAAAAAAAAAACAAACCACCACCCAAAGCCCTGAAAAAAAATCTCTAAAATGCGATCCCCGGGAGGCTGGGGGGTGCTGCCCGGGCAGGGGGCGGCGCGCCCCGTTACCTGCCTCCGTCTCTGCCCGCCGCTGCCCGCTCTCTGCCGCCTTCCCCGAGCCCCGCCGCGCTGCTATAAAGGGGGGGTCTGGAGGAGCGTAATAAACCTTCCCCCGTTCGCCTGCTGCAGTCAATCCTTTCGCTCAGATCCCAAGTGGTGCAAAAAAAAGAGGAGAGGGGCCCATCTGGCTTCTCATCAGCTTTGTCAAGTCTTGCATACGCTAAAATGCTAATGACCTAGATAGCTCATGCAAAATGCAGCAGAGAGAGAGAGAGGGAGGGAGCAGCGAGGGAGGGAGGGAGGGAGGGGGAAAGGCAGAGGGAGGGGGAGAGCCCGGGTGCATCACCCCCCCCCTCCCCATCACCCCCCCCCCCTTCAGCCCTCGCTGGCCAATGCACCTTGGTAGGTACGAGCCGGGCTTTGATTTGAAAGGTCACCCGGGTACGAGGGAGGGGAGCGGGGGGGGGACGGGCAGAGCCCACGGATAAACCGCCCTGGCTTCACCCCCCCCGCCCCAGCCCTCCAAGGGGGGAAGAAAGGGCGCAGCCCCCCAGCGCATCCCCCCACCCCACCCCGCTGAGGGGTTCTGAGGGGGGTCTTGGCTGTGTTCACCCCCCCCCCCCCCCCCCGCATCACTACTTCGCCGGCCCGACCCCAACCCCAAACCTCCCCCCCCAATAAAAGGAGCGAAGGAAATACCCCCTGCGCAGCCCCGCGGTGGTCCCTCCGTCCGGCAGCCGGTGCAGCAGCGCGGCCAGGCGCGTAATCCCGCGGAAGATGCTTTGGGGGGGGGGTTGGAAAGCGACACCTCCCCCCCCCCTCTCCCCTCCCGCGCTATGCGGAGGAGAGGTGAAAATTCTCTCTATATAAAAATATATGTAAAAGAAAAAGAAAAGGGGAGATAAAGTCGGGGAGCAGAGCGGGCGGCTGGAGGGGTGCGGAGGGAGCGCGCAGCGCGGAGCAGCCGGGCGGGCGCTGCGCGGAGAGAGGAGCTGTCAGCGGCGCCTTCTCATTTATCATTAGCCAGCCCTAATCTTGCTCGCTGTCCTCCTTCGGTGATGTTGATCCACTTTCCCTCCCTCCTCCCCCAGCCTCCCCCCCCCCCCCCCCCTTCCTTTCCCCGCACACCCCCTCCCCGTAAAGGATTATTCAGCCAAAAAAAAAAAAAAAAAAAAAATCACAGCTGCTGACTCCGTGCGCCGAAAACAAGGCGGCTGCAGCCCTCGCCCCCAGCCCCTCTCCCGCAGAGATGCTCCGGGTGTTGTCCGCAGAAATGCTGCCTTTTAAAACAAGGAGCGACCCGCGGGGAAAGAGCCTCCAGCCCTGCCCAGCTCCCCCCCGCCGCCCCCCGCACCCTCCACCCGGTTGGGGAGGGGGGAAACCCCTTGCCCTGACCTTCCCCCCCCCCACGCTCCCCTTTTCCTTCTTTCTCGCCGGTCTCCCCCAACCCCGCTGCGGAGAAAGGATGCTGCAGAGCTGGGTGCAGCTTTGCAAGGGGGAAAAAAAAAAAAAAAAAAATAAAAAATTAAAATAATAAAAGACCGGGTTTGGATGAAGCCTTACTTCCCCCCCCCCCCCCCCTCCCTTCGCCCCCCCACTGCTGGTTTCATGGCTACGCTACTGTAATTATGAATTCTTCTTCTTGCGACTTGTGTGTGTGCGGGTGTGCGAGGGGCTGGGGGGGGGCAGTGGCTGTGTTTTGCGGCTGACATCACTGCAGTGGCGTGGGGCTGACAGCTCCCAGGGCTGCGCTCAGCCTGCAGTGGCTCCTCGGCTTTTTTTTGCAGCCTCTCTGCTGACAATTGTCAGGGAAAACGCCGGGGAGGGGGAGGAATGAATAATTAAAAAAACCCCACCACCCCCCCCCAAAAAAAAAAAAAACCCAAACCCAACCAACAAACCCACTCCCCCATCTGACTGCGTTCAAGGTGAATTTCAAGGAGAAGAGGGTGGGTTTTTGTTGAGGGTGAGGTCGGGATGTATCCCGGGGATGAGAAACGCAGGCTGCTGCTGGCTGTACATCTCCACCCAGGGATATCTCCACGTTCCCAGCACGGCTGGTCCTCCCTGAGCACCCTGTCACACCCTGGAGCCCTGTCAGGGCGCTGCGCAGAGTAACCCAGGCTAAACCCCTGGCTGCAGGGCTCTGAAGGCAGGAGGAAATCCTTTATTACCCGCCGGCTGATTCCGTGTCAAGGGCATGTGCCCGCTCCTGGGATCTCTTTGCAGAAGCCACAGCCACCCCGTGGCTTTGAGATCATTTCAGCTACGTATCGCGCCGCATCGCACTTATATTCCTTCCCATTGCATGAAGACAAATACATGCTTCTTTTTTTTTTTTTTTTTTATTTTTATTCTTTCTTTCCCCCTCAATTGAGGCCTAGAAGTTGCTGAGAAAAAAAAAAACAACAAACCCCCCAAAAAACCCGCATAGAAGCCCAAGCACCTGGTTTGTACCCGAGCACAGACTCTGTGTGTGTGTGTGTGCGCTCAGAGACAGGCAGAAGCATCCGCTCTGAATAAGCACAAGAGCCCTGTGAGCATTGGGCCCTCCCCAACGTGCTCGAAATCTTCGTGCCGAGCCGGCTGAGAGCTGCGGCCCTTTCTTCTTAGCGCTGTTTAACAGTAGTACCATTTTGTTTCCATTACGTTAATGACATTTCATCTAATGCACCAAATCGGAGGAGTTTTCAAGGAAATACTGGAAATTAGACGTCGAAAATTGTTCGGCAGAGTCACCAGCCCGGGCACAAAAATCTCTCCGCCTGCACTTTATAATGTCACTCCTCTGCTAAAACCACGACACAGGATTATTTGCTTAAAAAAAAAAGCAAAAAAAAGCCAACCCTATTTCCCCTGAATGAGCAACTTCTCATATACCTCCTTTAGACCGTTTGCAATTCAAATAAGCAGTGGTATAGCACAGATTTTAAAGGTCTCTCTGACAGAAGCCAACAGCCAGAGCATCCCTCTGAGACCACCACGTTTCAAACCGCAGCTGGAGCCACGGCCCGGGCGAGGACCAGCCCCTGCCCGGCAGCAGCTGCCCGATGGGGACCGCGCCGGCAGCCTGCGCCGCCGAGGGGCTCCGGCGTCACGTTATTTATCTCCCTCTCGGTTCTATGTCTCGGAGATTTATAGAGAGCTGAGCTGTTTGACTTAAAAATAAATAGATGTGCTTCACGGGAGGTAACTTGGTTGGGGATGAAAAGTTGTCATTTCAGCACCGCTCCAGAATTCCTTCTCTCTCTATTATTTTTTTTTTTTTTTTTTTTTAATAAGTAACAATGCTTTATCTCTCTTTAAGAGCTTCCTTTGGGGAATCTGCACGAGCACCCATCCCAAGTGGCAACTGGAAGGAAGTCAGTGCAATTCCCCCTTTACACAAGCGGGGAAACTGAGGATCAGGGGCCTTGAGGATATTTTACTGCCCGTCCTTCCTGGCTTCAAACGGATGTGAGATGCCAACGGAGCCAAGCCGCAGAGAGGGACCCACTGCTGAAAACCGTGGGGGCAGCTGAAAGGGGCAAACCCAGACCAGGGCTCGCATCGCCCACAGCCCTCAGCGCTGGGCAAAATGTCTTTGCAAAATGGACACGGGGATTTTCAGCCTGAATTCCAGCCCGCTCTCACAGGGGCTGGATGCTGCATTATAAACCTGCTCTGGATTAATGCTCAGAGGGGTCTTTTAGGGTCTTTTCTAGTTCATGCTCCCGCCCGCTCCCCATCACGTTTACCAGGGGTATTTAAAGCCCACTCCAACCCACTTGAAAATACATTACGCTCCCTTAAAAACATAAATCCTTGGACTTAACCGATGATCCGTCCCCTCCCTCTGCGCTATTAGCACATTAAGAAATTAAACGATAAAACTCCTAAAGATCCGATTGACCAGAATCGCTCAGCTCCATATGGCACGGCATATGTGTCCGGCCCTCCTGCGCGCCCCGGCCGGGATCGCCTGGATACACACTCGGGCAGGCTGGGATGGGATGGGGGTTTCAAGGCAAATTCGGATGGATTCAGAGTTGTCTTTTTTTTTTTTTTTTTTAATTCCACGACATTTCACTTCTCTGCTCCACCTCCAGCACCGGGCAAAAAATCCTGTAGAGGTGATGTATGCCCCTAAATAAGGATGCAGAGCTTTGCTTTGCTGGAGGAGGTCAGGTGAGGCTATTTAACGCTTTGCAGGATGGCTTCTAAAAGATGATGGGCTTAAGAAAACAACCCCAAACCCCAAAGCTACATCCCCACAATCAGCTTAACGACTGCTGGAGCTGACGGCAGAGGTGACTCGGGGGAATGGGTCCCTGCGGGTGGGTGCTGAGCACCCAGCCGGGGGGAGAAAGTCCCTTTTCTGCCCTACCCGCTCCACGATAAATCACGTTGCAGCAAACAATAGGCTCTGGGCCTCACTGGGAGTTTTCCCTGAGCGACGACGGCAGGTTTCTAAAAGCCTTTACAAGCTTTTTCACCGCTTTGGTGAAATTTAAACCTCCTTGGTTTTTTTTTATATCTTTAAAAAAAATTTTTTTTTTAGCCTGGGGCTCACCTGAATTTCTGGGTGCTGGGAGTTGCGAGGGGATGAAAATACCAGAGCCAGATCCAGCAGCATCTCGCTGGGTTCAGCCCCGTGCCCGGCACTGCGGAGATGGACGGACAGAGCCCGTACCAAAAAACTTTAACTCTAAACACGACCTAAAACAGCTTAGCGGGGATATACATGAAGGAAAGGATTAATCCCCTTTGCCCCCCAACTAGGAGCAACAAATCCCATTAACTCCCCATCCCTGGGAGGGGAAACTCTGCATCCGCTGACCCCTGAAATAGGGACCCGCCACATTTATTTAGTTATTTATTTCAAATAAAAATGCCAGCCCGTGGCAGTGTCTCCAGCAGAAGCTCTGTACGGAGAATTAACGATGGTTTCTGTGGAAAGCGTCGGCATCGCTGAGAACCAGCCTGACCGTGTTATTCTGGTGCGACGTCTGCGTTGGCTGCTCACCTCCTAAATAGTTAATTCCTGGAGACTGCAAGAAGGTTAAATATGTATCGGGATCAGATGCAGTCACCTATAGCTTCTCTTTCTGCAGGATTTCTCGGGGCTGTGTAGAGAATCGGGAGCAAAATTCAGCAAGGTAGGGGGGGATGAAAAAAATCTCTCTCTGCCTGAAAAACCCGGCTTGCTCCCAAGTTGTAATTTGCTTTAAACCAGGCGAATTACTCACCGAGGTGATAGGTAGAAATCGCACAAAATATAGTGGGGGGAAAAAGAAGCTGTTAGAGACAACAGCAGAAGAAAAACTCTGTTATCTATGGTAACAGTCTGGAGACTGATTTATACAGCGTATAAATAGAGCAGGAGAAGCTTTCTTGATGTAGACACTCCGATGGTGAAGTGAGAGTTTATTTCACCCTCCCTTTCAGGTTCAGCTTAATATGAAAATTTCCCATCGAGGTAGCTGCTCCTGTTCCGCAGCGTGCGACATCGCGCCCATTTCCAGAGGAAATGGGCCCAAACTTTCTCCCCTCGACGCTGTGCCAGGCTCAGGAGTGGGATGCAAGCCCGGTGGTCCCCCTCCTTCCTCACGTAGCCGTTTCATTTTAATTAACCCCCCACCTCACCCCAGAGCAGCCCTCTCGAAGCCCCCAAATATTATTGCTTTGTTTACTACTGGGTTTTGTGGAGGATGAAAGATGATGGACTAGATCCCTGTTCCAAGCACTTATTCCCTCCCATAGTTTGAATAATATTATTTCATCACCTGGCTGTTGAGGAAATAAAAAAAAAACCCACCGCCCCAAATCTCATGTAATCTCTGATTTATTTATAAATTTTCCTCCAGGGGGAAAAAATAATCCAAAGGTCTCCAAGCCGAAGCTTTAAAATAATGCATCATATTTAAGCAAATTATGTCGGAGTAAGCACAGAGATAAAAGGAAAGATGTAGTGCTGGGCTGGAGCCTTGTTAAGTGTTCTGAGGAACGTAACATATATTTTAGAGAATAAAATGTGGGGGGTAGTAGTGAGATTTCATCGCTTGTCTCAAATATACCTGGGCTGTTTGTGTTTGGAAGCCACAGAGCCCATCACTGGACTTGTCCCCTTCATATTTTGTGCCTCGGTCGTTTTATGAGTATTTGCAAAGCAGATGAAAAACCGAAAACTCGCCCTCGCCTTGCTGGAATTTGCTATTTATTTTCCAGGCTGCTCCGATTACAGCAGCAACGGCCTTGAAATCCTGCGGCTTCAGTTTTTACGGTGACATCTCCTGGCGTATACATTATCTTGGCTCCTATTGTTCTATAGGTCAGCATGAGAGCCCTGAATCAGGTAAAAGCACTTTCCTACTCCCTTTTGTGCCGTATGCCACAATATAAATGTCTGCCTAGTGTGTGTTTCCCATACGCAGATTCCGCTGGCATTGAACAGCAGATGGTTCAGGTAGCGGATTTAAAAGCTGTCCTAGCCACCCCCCAGTCCTGACCTACATCGCAGGATGAATACCAGGCATACCTTTGCTTTCTCCTGTGCTGATCATATATATCTTTGGATTATTTTTTTTTTTTCTCCCTCCATCAGCTGTCAAAAAAAAAAAAAAAAAAAGGGAAAAGAGTAAAAAAAAAATAATACCTTCCTGACTGATATTTACACAAGTAAATATTTTTTATGTATATACAGCCAGTATGAAATGATTTTTAATGAATTATCTGTGAGTGAAAACAGTTCTGTAAATCAGCAGGGCTGCAGGCAATTTTTACCATATGTCGGCTTGCATTTGTATCACAGAATTTGTTTTTGCGAGGACAAAATATCTGCTTTTCTTTCATTGCTTATGTGCTAGAATTAGGATCTACATAACTCAACGCATTTAAGCAAGAATATTGTCTGTTTTTATTGGACTATTATTAATGCAAAGGCAAACGTATCCTATATTGCGCTGCACACCCAGACAGCAAGGCAGGCAGTGAGAGCTGCACGTTAGCAGGGAGAAGCCCGAATGATATTCAAAATCCCCCTTTTTTTTTTTTTTCCCATAAAGCTTCCTTCAAACCTTTCTCCAGGAGGTTTCTTAGAGTAAATCAGCAACTTGCATAGAAAAAAAATAAAAATGTGCAAAATATAAACTGCGCTCTGCACACATCCCTCCCTTCCCCCTCCATAAAATAGCATCTGAATTCCTAATGGCAATAAGGATGAATTACTTAACGTATGGAGGGGGTGCTCAGGCTAAAAACACACTCCATATTAACGCTAAGCTTTATTATCACTGTATTTACCCATAGAAGTGTAAAGCTCGTCATGCACAACAGAAGCCAGAGCCTGAAATGAGAAATTGCCACCGTAATACCCTGCAAAATGCAGGTTAGAACTTCTGACTGATCCAGGTTAGGAATAAATTGCTCTCCTAAATTCAGTTAGAAAACCACGATGAAAAGTAACTGAGGGTGGGGGTGGGGGAAAAACACAAAACCAAACCAAAATTGCTTTGGGGATCTCTTATTCCTGCTTTATTTCTGAGCTGATTTTATTCCTGAGCTGATAATGTCGAGGCAATGTTTCAATTATGTTTAAAAAATATTGCTGCAGTAAAAATCGAAAGGCAGATTCTCCATCATTTAGCCGGGGCTAAATCAGAGCGGGGAGTTGGGGGGGAGGTTTCACCCAGGTTGCATTGATGCTGGGAGGGAGGAGAAGGCCTCTGGTAAGCGTGTGGTCCTCGCTCCGCCGCGCCATACATCGAACAAAGAGAGGTTGCCCCTGTTTGTATACGGGTCCTGTATATCGAGCGATTTGCCGCTGACTTCAATGGGAACAGGATGCTTTCCATTTGCCCACGGGAATATTTCTGGCGATGCTGCCTCGAGCAGGGGGAAGGGAGAGAGGTTGAAAAGATAGATATATATATATATATATATAATTTTTTTTTTTTGGTGAGAGAATAAAAATAATAAATAATAAAAATTTTTAAAAATCCCAATTCTTTCTCTTCTGCCCCTGTTTTCATCCCCTCCCCTCTCCCTCTTTCACCGCGTGGTGAGGACGCAGCCGTGAGGCAGAAGACAACGATTCTATAGTGACGTAATGCTTAGATGAAAAATGTCATAACCATTTGTCACCAAATGCCCCGTGTACCGAGATGAAGCAAACAGTATGAGACTGACAGGGCTGATGAAAAACAGCACTTAAGCTAATTTTTTTCTGTTAAACTCTGTTGTGCACTATGCAAATATGATTGCGAAAGTGGGACATTATCAACACTTTAACGCTAGTTAACTTTCGGAGATGATACTCAGAGCAATCAACATAAACTTAGCATACAGTAACTTAAATAACAAAAATGTTTCACCGCTCGGTGCTGACATTTGGTTCCAGCCAGTGTAACGCCGTGTGATGGATTGTGCTGTGCCTGCGAACAAATTAAAAATACATTGCTTCAGATCACTTGTGGCAGCAGCGAAGAGGAACTGGTTTTAAACCGGAATAACAATAATAGCAATTATATACCAATCTGGCCTGAATCATCTCACCCTGCTAGCAGTTATTGATTATTAATAGGATAATATTTGCACGAGCCCGCCTTAAACCGCATCCCTCATCCCGCTGGCTCCTGCGCCAGCGCACAGCAAGAACCAACCCTCTCCTGACAAATCCACGGTCCAGCGGCGGGTGCTTGCCAGTTCTTAAATTTATCAAGTTCCTCAACGGCCTGGTTTTTTTTTCCCTAAAGGTCCAATACATAACACTACGTGATCGTGTGAGAACCACAGCTTTCCTTTCCTTTTCATTTTTCCCCCAGAAAATAAATTTCTCTTTATCCATCAGAGCTGTGTTGCAAACCCTAAAGGTCATCCTCCCAAAGAGAGGAAGAAGAACCCGCTATTTGTTATTTTTAAAAGCTCACGGTGGTGGGAGAGGGTGGCATATGAAAAGGTGAGCTGATTTACAGGAGAGGACAGAGTGCTCATCTCCCTCGTTAGGATTCGCCCCATTCCCTGCAGCAACAGGGAGTAATAAGACTACCTTAATACTTCCCAGAGGGGCTCAAAGGATCTGGAAAAATAGGATTTAGGGTGCGAGCTGGGGAAAAAAAAAACAACAAACCACCCCTGCTGCAGCTGAACCCATGGAGAAAAGTTGAAGCTGGATTTTCCGTCGCGGTGTTATTGATTGGGATGTTAACAAACCCGGAGCGCGGGGAGCGGAGGGAGGTTGGACGGCAGCCAGCTGCCGCTGCCGGTCCAGGCCTGGAAGGATGCTGGCTCAGATACGGCAAAAACCACTCCCCAGCCTAGATCTTCCCAGGGCTTCTTCAAAATGTTTGTTGAGACTCACACACTGAGTAAAGTACAGAGCATTCGCTCTATTTTGCATATGCAGAATTGAGGTGTGGGGAGGAGAAGCACCTTAACGGGGGTGGCCCAGGGAATCCACCTGAGGATTGAGCTCAGCCTTCGTGGTCTGAGCCCTCTCCCTGACCTTGCTTCATCTGATCTCCTTAATCAAACCGCCAGCAATCCTACCTCGTTCATTAACGAAATGCCTCAATTCATAACAAATATTATAGAATGGTGAAACAAATGGCACCTTTTCCAAAATTCAGGAGACTTGCCAACATGCACAACTGGTGCAGGGACCGGAGAGATGAGGAGAGCACCAGGTTACCGTGGGAGTTCTGGCCAAAGAAATAATTATATCCAAGGAAAAGTCTTCCTTCTTGTCTCGAGGGATGGCTGGCTGCAGAGATGCATCGAAGTGTAGGGGTTTTCCCCTTTTTGAGACTACAGCTGGAATTTTATGGGTGAAGAAACCAAGGAGGACCCTACTGGGACCCTACACCAGAGAGCAAAGAAATCACTAGCTAGACCCTTCTGCATGACTTCATTTCTTAAAAAAAAAAACCAATAAAATGTGCTTCAGCAATTTGACAGAGGGGAAGAGCAAGGCCTATGCATCACCCAGGTCTCCCTGCTCACAGTGGGGTGGGATTCACCTCTCCAAACTTCAGCTATTTTGTTGCCCAGAGCCAAGACCTGCTCCGAGATGTTTCTAAAGCCAGCAGCGATTTGGGGGCATCAAGGCTGAGGCTGCACATGCAGCCTGTGGTCACAGCTACCCCACCCCGAAGACATGGCTTCATGACCAAGAAAGAAGGTCCATCACAAATTTATTTATTAGTAAATGCATAGCTAATTTCTATAATTTATTGCAAAGCGTCTGCGTATCTGCTCTGGTAGTGGCCAGGGTGAATGAGAGATGAGAAACAGAATGGCCCATATTTTTGGGGTCAGGTCACCTTGATGCTTTACTCTGTTTCAGCTGTTTACGCTCTGCTGGAAGGGCAGACCAAGGTGGTCACTGAAGCCAGGTCCTTGCAACACCCAAGGTACCACCGAGGTGAGTTAGCAGCTCCTTCCACCTTCCCCCATGTCCAGGGTCTCCTTGGACTTCACCCACCTCCAGCTCCACACCTCCGAAGGGATATCTGACCCTGGGAAGTAACGGGAGACAACCCCACCATGTCAGAAAGCCTTCTTCTGTAGCCGTGGCTGCTCCGGAGGGGAGTTGAGGTCAGCCAACATGTTGCTGTTTGATGAGAGCTCTCCTCATTCTCACCCAAAGCAAAAGCACTTCATGGGTGAATTTCTGAGGCTATAACAAGCCCAGTCCTAGTCCCCGGCTGCCTCTCACGGCCATCAGCAAGTCCTGGAGTGAGAGCATAAATGCACTTGTTCTGCCTTCCTGAGTGCAAGGAAACTGTCTCAACAAAGAAGATGAAATATTTCTCGTGGCTTTCCGTAAATGAAGGGAGAGAAAGCAGGGCAGACGGCAGCTACTCGAACCACTCCACCCGGCGATTCATAGCCTACAAGAGCTTTGCGGGACCGCTGGGACGAGGCTTTTCTGCCATGGATGAACCTGCTTCTTTATCATCTCTGCCCAGATCCCCTTTTCCACTCTTCCAGCTCCTGGTTTTGTAATAAATAGTGGCCGGGTCTGTGAAGGGTGATCAAGAACAGCCCCCCAGGGCCTCTTGCTTTGCTCTCCATCATACCCCTGAAATCCATGTCCCTCGCTGTGATAGATTTTTGTGCTGCCAGCAGCAGCAGGATGCAAGGGATCATGACTGCTAACTTCAAATATCAGGAGTTGTGTTATTGGGGTTGCCTTGGACCTCATTTTCAATAAGGCAGAGATTTGGGCACGATGGAGCCATCCTTCACCAAACTGACAAGGGTCAGGGCCTGGTCCTGTACTTGGGTCACAACAACCCCACACAATGCTACAGGCTGGGGCAGAGTGGCTGGAAAGCTGCCCGGCAGAAAAGGACCTGGGGGGGCTGGTCAACAGCTGGCTGAACACGAGCCAGCGGTGTGCCCAGGTGGCCAGGAAGGTCAATGGCATCCTGGCTTGTGTCAGAAATAGTGTGGCCAGCAAGAAACAGAAGCAATCGTCACCCTGTACTCAGCCCTGGTAAGGCTGCACCTCGAATATTGTGTTTAGATTTGGGTCCCTCACTACAGGAAAGACACTGAGGTGCTGGAGTGTCCAAAGAAGAGCAATGAAGATGGTGAAGGATCTAGAGCACAAGTCTTGTGAGGAGCAGCTGAGGGAACCGGGGGGGTTTAGCCTGGGGAAAAGGAGGCTGAGGGGAGACTCTATCACTCTCCACAACTACCTGAAAGGAGGGTGGAACAAGCTGGGGGTCAGTCTCTTCTCCCATGTAACAAGCGATAGGATGAGAGGAAATGGCCTCAGGTTGCACCAGGGGAGGTTTAGATTGGATATTAGGAAAAATTTCTTCCCCGAAAGGGTTGTCAAGCGTTGGAACAGGCTGCCCAGGGCAGTGGTGGAGTCCCCATCCCTGGAGGTGTTTAAAAGCCATGTAGATGTGGGGCTTAGGCACAGGGTTTAGTGGTGGCCTTGGCAGTGTGAGGTTAATGGTTGGACTTGATGATCTTAAAGGTCTTTTCTAACCTAAATGGTTCTGCGATTCTGTGACATCCACCCCAAATAACCTCTTTTCAAAGTCCCTTTCTGCACTTGAAATGGAGGCTGAGAAAACGTCCCGATTGCCGTCACACCATCTCAAATCACTGCTGGGTATTTTTTTCACTTCGAGCAACCAGCATCAACTCTTGTCCTATGTTTTATACATGGTCAGCAAGAGACAACCTCTTTCATAACAGGGCAGGAGCACATCCAATTAAACAGGCAAACAATATTATATTTTCCTATTACTTCACGGAGAACATCCTTTCTGGTAAAGAGAAGCCCAGAGGTTATAGAAATTTTAAGGATTTCTTTTTCAAATTCTACATGACTGAGTCTGTGATCTCAATTTGAATTAGCTGGTACCTGCTGTTTGGGCTGTTTGTTGTTAGATGTCACCAGTCATGGCGATACCAGAAAGGCTGTAGCACAATAGACTCAAAAGGATCTGAGGTCAAGGGCAATAAAGTTTAAAATATAATCTCTTCTTGCCTGGAGATATTTTTACACATATATATCCTGAAAAGAAAACTCAGAAGAATAATGCTTTCAAATGCAATCTGAAGAAAGTCACAGGGAAAAAGGCAATAAATTTTGTAATGAATTCATTTAAGCAACTCAGGTGATATTGTTGATTTGCTGCTCCCTGGATTGTAATTTATTAGAAATTGCTTCTGATGTTTACAGGATGAATAAAGAGTAGTTCAATGTAAATAAGGTGCTGTTGTATGTTTAAGTGTCCCTTCTGGTGAATTAAATAACTTTGTGAAAAGACTTCTTGCATATATTTATTCCACTTCCTACTTCAATGTCATCCTGGCTCAGTTAACGGGAGGAGGAAAAACCAGATCGCTCGTGAATATTTTCCCATTCTTGACGGACCCACAGTTCGATAGGGTTTGGAAAACCCCCGATCACCCCGTGTGCTTTGCTGCCCTACTCACCCCCTTAACTTTATCACCCTGGGACGTGGGTGCTGCTTTTTTTCTGGGGTGAGATGCCACCGCATGAAGCAGAAATGGTCCCTCCCCTCCCTCGACCGCTGCGCCAGCGCGAAAGTGCTGAGCCCAGCAGACGAAAAGCTTCTGCTGCTGAACGGAGAAGGGAGGAGGCGGGGGGGGGGGGGACCCTGGCACGTAGCCTCCGCAAGACAGAGCACGTGATATTATTCAAGAGTCACCTTTTCAGCGTGGTGATTTGCTTCATATGAGGCTTGCTTTCAACGTCGAAATAAATCTGAAAATCTATATACAACTGTCTCCAATTGATCAGGCAAATCTTGCATAGCCAAGGCTAATCAGAAGGAGTTGTAATGCACAGATTCCTTAAAACATCTTAAAATTAATGGCAGGATCTATCCCAGAGCTATAATTTTTTTCAGAGTGCTTAAAGGGGGTTGCGCAGACATTATTCAGCCGGATCGAACGGGCTAATCTGAGATTTACATGATTGGTAATGCTTACTTCTCTGGTGATCAATTCTTGCAGGGCAAGAAGGAGCTCTGAAACGCGCAGCCTTGGTGTGAAGTACATTAATTCTTTCTAACAGGTTTATTTCTCCCCCATTTGTTTGGTGAGCGCGATTTCACATTACACCCCTCACAGACAAACCCAACAAAACTGGTGGTTTTATTTCACTGATTTACAGCCGAACTTTAAATACCATCACTTGCTTCTGTTATTAACTGTGCTCTCCTGTTAATGCAGAAACACCTTGCGAGCCCCCAGCCAGCTTTTACAGCACAGTGTCCCATATTTTCTCCCAGCAATGGTGCCAACTTCCTCCAGCAAGCCCTTGGTCTGATCTGCTCTATGTGGTGATCGCCCTCCTCTCAGCACCGAGGCTCAGCACAAGCCGTATATCCCTTACAGTCTTCAAAATATACAATTTTGGACTCGTTTTCCAGTGTCACCCTCATATTCCAGAAAGCCCTTTAGCAAACATGAAATCCCCCCTTCTTCAGGGCAGCACGTGTTTAACTTTATCCTTGTGCTTTACTTGCCCTGAGGGATTTGGGCACATATGGGGAAGCTGAATTTTCTGGGGCTGCTCTCTCATGCTGCACCCACACTGTGCTCACTGCCCAGCCCAGATGCAAACCCATGAAGGTATTTATGCCTCCGCCATGGGTCATAGCACGTGGGAGCAGAAACTTAACTGTGTGCCACGTAAGCCTCGCTGGAGATAGGTGGCACATTTTGTGCTCCTCCATGAGACTAGAGTTTGGTGGTCACCCCGGTAAACAAGTGGATTTTTAAGAATTTCTGGCTCCTGGTTATGGTGCTATTTGGTGGTGGTGAGTCTTTCAGCACCTTCTGACCTTGAAATGATTTGGATATAAAAAATAAGTATTTGTTCTAGCTGTGCTGTTTCCATTCCAGGTGATTTAAAACGCTTCCTCCTGACACCAGTTATGGTCAGGAAGTTTTACTCCAATACCAGCAGTGTAAAAGGGACTTAAAGGAGTAAGCCAGGGCTGAATCCAGCTGTGACCACAGCCTCAGCTGTGGGGGTATAGCAGTGCTGACACTGGGCCCGCACGGGGCAGGGAGATGGAAACACCTTTCTTACCCTGAGGCTGGACCATGGTCACGAGCTCATGGAAAGATTCTTTATTTTCCATATTTTAAGACTCATAGACTCATACAATCACAGAATGGTTTGGGTTGGAAGGGATCTTTAAAGGCCATCTAGTCCAGCCCCCTGCAATGAGCAGGGACATCTTCAACTAGATCAGGTTGCTCAAAGCCACGTCCGTCCTGACCTTGAACCCTTCCAGGGATGGGGCATCCACCTCCTCTCTGGGCAGCCTGTGCCGGGGTCTCACCACCCTCACTGTAAAAAATGTCTTCCTTATACCTCGTCTCTCTTTCAGTTTAAGTTTGTATTATCACCCCTATCTTTTGCTAATGTTTTGGGTTCTTTTGCCAGCAGCTCCATCTCCCTCCCACTGGCAGAAGTACCACAAGATGCAGGACATGGCTGAGGGTTCTATGAGCTTCTTGCAAGACTCACATTTTCTTTGGAAGTCACAGCTTTTTTTCATCCCTTCCTAGGAGCTTTTCTTCTGAGGGTGGTGATGGTAAGGGAGCAGCTGGTTGAAGAGGAGCATCATGTGCAGAGCACTCTGCGACAAGGTAAATGATCCTTGCTCCAGGCTTTTGAGCATGATGCAAAGGAGGAAAAAATAATCATTTCCTCCCTGTTAACAGATGCAGCCAAAGCTGGTTTTGTTCTGATCTGTCCCAATCCAGGTATTACAGAGGTGCTGCTGCGTGGATGTGACAGGGGTGACTTGTCACTGGGCCCCTGCAAGTTCAGGTTTGAGGGTTTGAATGCAAATCAGACTACCCTACTCAGAGGTCAGGACCCTTCTTCATTTTAAAGAATGGTGTAAAATGGTAACATTCAGACAACAAGCTCAAAAATCTTACCCTACTTATACAGTTAAAATCTTCTATGATATTTCAGCTTCCTGGCTGGGATTTCCATCCCCAGGAGATGTTTCAGGAGCAGGCCCATGGTATGATATGCAAGTTGGACACCTCCTCCGAGAGAAGTGTGTCAGGGGAGGCTGTGAAACAAAAAAAGAGAAATTACAAGGTGGCAGTGGGAGAAACACTGAAAATATAGAAAATGGGAAAATATTTTCTAAACTAAAAGAAAACATAGAGTCATCGAGTTACGGTCTGGCATCTCCTCTTCTGGTCCAGCAGGAATGGCAACATGACAGTACATGCACTGCACAGGGGTGGGCACAGTTGTTTGGGGCAACATGTCAAGTGCTTTGGGTTTGCTTTGGGCTCGTGATGGGTTAAGAGCAGGTGGATGAGCAGCTCCCCCTGCTCCACTGATCCAGGGGGATTCATTATGCTCGGGAAGCTTGATCATGTTGGAGTTTGAAATGATGCTAAAAAGGCATCATGGGGTTTCCTGGCGATTGTCACCCATAGTCCCAGATCAGCTGAATTCAAAGAAGCCCCCTTGTAGCTACAAGTTTTTAAGCTCTGCTTCAGGTCATCTGGAAATCAAAATCTTTTCTCTTTCTGCCTCTTCCATCCTCTGTGGCCATATGTTGAGTTTGGCTGTCAGAATTCAGTCACCAGTGCTGGGTCCTGAAGCAGAAGAGACTCTTAATTTATTCTTCCTTCTGTATCTAGGAAAAGAGATGTTTGTGACACAAGCTGAGTTAGAATTAGCCTTACTTATATATTTTATTTTTTTTTTTAGCGGAAGCATAATGTTCCTTAGGTTTGATCTTTCAAAATGCCGGTTGATTTGATCCGGATCCATGACCAGAAATGCTGCATGGCAACTCATAGCATGTCTGGGGGACGTTCGCAATGTGCATATCAATTCCGGAAAATACATGATGTGTTGTTAGCATGAGGCAGTTTGTTCTAGTGCTGGTGCTGGGTCAAAACACGAGCAGGAGCTGTGTCCAACCACGGGCATGTCCATGAGCAGGAGCTGTGTCCAACCACGGGCATGTCCACAAACAGCATTGTGCTCGTGGAAGAAGGAACGCCAAAGTCAGTCCTGTCAGCTATGAAGAAAGAGGAAAGATGGTATTTGCCACTGCGGATGTTAATGAGCTTACACAGCCTCATTCATCTGAAATTAGTGCTCTTTTGTGACTTTGTGAATGATCTGTACTGACACAGAAGGGAAAAGTGGTGTAATCCCAACAGGATGGGGAGATGCATTTGGACCAGGTCCTCATCTTCTGTGTGCAGCACTTCTCCCGCTAATGGAGTCATGTTTAATGGCAAGAAGCATAATATTTTTTTTTTTTTCACTTCAAATGCTCATAGGCCTCTTAGATTTAGCTTTTCTGGATTCTCTGCTGGGACAGGAGAGAAAAAAGCAGAGAGGAGATTACAGAGGGAAGGAGCTCATTAGCGAACAGGGTTCTCCTGCTCTCTCCTTTCTTCTAAAGCCTGATGAATGCCACAAATAGGAGAAAATCAGAAATCAGCTCTGGGAGAGCTGTTAATAGCTTGGAGTTAGGCTGGGGTCCTGCCATCCCGCAGATGAGCTGTGGCATTGTGGAGCATGGACCTGCAAATGAAGGCTCCCCCGCTACGCCGTGCTGGTTCAGCCAAGTTGAATGTGTCAGCAGGCAGCATGGAGAGTTTAATATTTATAATATGTTTTGACCAGTAATATATTCAACCTATTTTTAAGCTGCACGGCTCTGCACGGAGGGACATCTCGTGTCTCTGAGCCCTGTGGAAAGCTCCCGGGCCCTGGAGGCAGCTGGAAGAGCTTTGCAGCTGATGTCCACGCTTGAAGGAGAAGGTTTCCAGCCTTCCTTCAGTTTTCCAGCAGCTGGGAGGAGAACTAGAGCTGGGGGTGGGATATTGCATGGTTCACGGGATGGGAGAGGACACGGCGTTGAGTTACAGGTACGGGATGTCTGGGAATGGCGTGGCGTCTGCCAGGGCAGATTGGCTGCTCTCGCATCAGGTGGATTCACCTGTGTTTTTCTCTGGTTTAAGTTACCCTGAAAAATGCTTTTGCTGTCGCTTTAGGAGGAAATTCTTCTGGCAGCAGTCCTCAGTCACAGGTCAGTTTGTTTACACGAAGGATTTGGATAATTAGAAAACACCATTGTGAGCCTAAATAAGCATCAAATCAAGTTTTTAAAGCAGCAAATCATCTTCCAGTAAACAGACTAGTTAAAATTCAGGTTCTAATGAGAGACCAGAAGGAACTTCTACCACAAGAGTAGATGAAACCTGTCTTGTTTGGATTATGTGATTAGAAGTTTTACTATTTTCAGTATCGCTGATCTGAAAAAGTAAGCAATGTCAGCAGAAAGTTAGTCAATGTGGGAGGAAAATTTGGTGAGTATTTTGGGTTTTATTTCTGCACTGGAAATCAGTTGTTAGCTGAAAAACACACAGGGAAATTCAAACAGTTGATGTTTCACTTCTTCTGTTGCATGCAGAGCCGGGAGGAATCAATGGCTTTTTGGAATGGCATTTGCGTGGGACATGACAGCAGTTCCTTTCACAAGAAACACGTCTTCAAATACAGATATATATATATATATTTTAATTGCAATTTTGGGGGCCTGAGAATTGTTCATAATTAAGTATGTGAAAGAGAAGTGACTGGTAATGAGGAGGCTTTACTTCATGTCTCCAAACAAGCCTCACCTAGATGTGATTTGTGCCTACGCAGGTCTTTACAAGTGTTTGTGCAATATTTGAAATGTAAATAAAATATCCCTGACTGCTCAGACAGTGAACAGGAGGGTGAGAGCAGTCTGTGTTCAAATTTGGGGCTAAGCCAGAGGATGTGGACACGGGTCTTTCTGTGGACAGGCTTTCTGTCTCATGACTCATCCCATACAGCATGCAGGAAAGCGTAGGAGATTCGGAGGTTGCTTTTCAAATGAGAAGTCATCCCGTTTTCATCTCCATATAACCTGCAGAGAGCAGCAGATGTGACTGAGCTAAAACCAGCCTCCCTCCCCCCCCCCCCCCCCCCAATTTTGGGGAATACTGATGCAACGGGAATGGGTCTAACCCAAAACACAGTAATAGCTCAGGATGGGTTTTGAGATCAGAGATTCTGATTCATATTTATAATTAATTCTTTCCCACCCCAGTAACAATGTAAAACAGTCTTAAAATGACTGTACAGTATCAAATTCTTCTCTTATTTCCCCAGTGGTGCAGATGTCTTTAAGGACAAGCCCTGTGAGTGGCTGTGTTGAGCAAGGGCTAAAGAAGAGCTGGGGGATTTAGGCTTTAGCTCAGAAATAGCATTTCAATGCATCACCCTGAATGAACCGCTGCTGGAGTTGCCAATGGGTCAGTAATTTCCTCAGCAAATCTCCGAACAGGTGAAACACTGGGCAGGGCTTGGAGCATCGTTCAGCCACACTTTTAAAATAGCAGTTCCCATAATAGGATTAAATGGTGCCAACCAATGGGGGCAAAGGCTTGAAGAGATTACATGAGGCATGTGAGAGGAAGGATTAGTGGGAGATACAACAAAAACGGAAGCCGGGAGAGCGCACTTAGCACTCAGGGCGAGCGGAGCCATGCGCTGCGCACGCTCGTGGTTAGTTAACCTCTCCACCTCTGCTCCAGGACAGCCTGGGCTCACCCTCTCCATCCACAAGAAAGGGCCCTGTGCTGTGCCTCGAGATGTCCCATTGTCACTTGGACACCAGCTTCTGCCTTGCACTAGCACGGACATGGTCCGGGGCTCCGGGGGATGAGGGCTGCTGGGATTTGTTGTTTAAAGCTACTTCTCCTTTGCAGTCTGGTAGCCATGGAGTGAGAGTTTTCTCCTCTATTCTTAGCTTTCTCATCCCAAAATGCCCCAAGAGGTGTGACAGCAAATTCAAGCACCAAAAATAGTCATGGGAATGTGACCCCAGATTCATCCGTTTGCTTCCCTTTTGCCTTCTGATGAAAGAATCTGTTAATATACCTGTTCCCTGCATGATACTCTCAATAAACTGTGTGGAAAACCTCTCTTCCCCATCCACCCTCATGCAATTAGAGGTTTCCATAGTGGAATAACCACAGGCCTCTGAATTTACATTCTCTCATGGTCACGTTTTAGTCACGGACTCTGAACTTGAGCAAGAAATGTGAATGTGTCCTACCTGCTGCATAGGCTGTGCTTTAATATCGTGGTCTCGGTGACTTCACTGATTTAAGCCGGGTGAGATTTGAGCTGTTGACAGTTTACGCCACCATTCCTCCTCAGATTTTTCACCGTACAAATGAGGGGACACACTATGTAGCTTCAGGCGCTATCAAACATTGTTTGTTTCCTGCAGAAGATGGAGGTTTGTGCTCTTGGAAACCACATGGCAGAAGTCAAGGGCCTCTTTCAAACTTAGGGGCTTTTTGAAGTTTCCTGGCTATGTAACTTGAAATATAGTTTCCAATAAACAGAAATCCTACTATTTTTAACTTAGAGAACAGCTCAGTTGGCCATTCTTTCCACTAATTTGGGACAGTGTGCCTCTGATGACCCCTCTCCAGCATCCCCAGGGCTGTCAGGGCAGACTTCTGCACCAGAACCATCTGATCCTTTCAAAATAGCATTTCTCTTTGTTGATCTAAATGCATCCTCTATACATTTGTCCACCTGACTGGGACCTTACTGGTGACATGACTGTCATGGTGATGGCTACCTCTTGGCACGCAAAATGTGAGCAGATTCTTTGGGATGCCTTTGTTAATAGCAACAACAGCAAAGATGGTATGAACCGAAGTGCTTTACATAATGACTGATGGACAAATGTCATGTAGCACTGGGTGTCGGTACTGATTTATTATCACTAAATAGGGATCCTGGGCAGAGACACGGGCATTCGTGTGTGCAGAGGACTTCAAAGTGGTACATAACCCTGCACACAGCAAGGTACTGCTGCTGCCAGCACTGACTCCTGCTACTGATGCCACCGGCGATAGCATCAAATAAAAAATTATTCCCTCTCACATACACCTCTCCACCTTTCTTTTCCCAGGAGAATGTACTTGAGCCACGTTCTTACTCCTGAGAGGCCACAGTGCTCCAAAAATTGTTGGATACCATGACCTGCTGTCATTAACAGCTCTGTCTTTTGCTGTTCTGGCAGGTAATTGATAGCTGATCCAGCACTGGACTGCACATCTGGGGTGTCACTGATAATACAGTGCAAAAGATTTTTATTTATCTGTTTTATCTCTGGGCTTCTGCTTAGTCTGCCCTTAGATGTTTTCTCAATATAGCTATTTCCAATGGAAAATGAGACGATCGCAATTACTGAGGAATAGTTCCTCCTTTTCTGTGTGTGCAGCGTGCCTTCAGTCTAAAGCCTGTTTATGAGACAGAAATGTTACTGAAAACTGCCATTTTCTGTGTATAGTGTGCAGTAAACACACTGTGTGCAGAGACAAAATGATTATATATTTATTATTGACACGTGCAACCGTCTCTTAGGCCGTTTAGAAGTTGGACTTCTACTTCAAACTAGGAGTTGAGGCCCCATCGGACTGAAAGATTCACTTTCAGAGGACAATTTTTCTCACCTACCACAGGATGGGATGAGCTGACCTCTGGCTGTGCCCATCTTCTGCACAAGAAAGCTTCCTTCCATGGGAGGACCTTTGACAGCTACCAGATTCTTAGGTCACGAGACATTTCTTTTTAGTCATCTGAAACAAAACTGAGAACAATCTCATGAGGTCACTTTGGGGAAACCCTAGAAAGACTGGATATTAGGAAGCATTTCTTTCCAGAACAGGTTGTTAGATGTTGGAATGGGCTGCCCAGGGAGGTGGTGGAGTCCCCATCCCTGGAGTTGTTAAAGAGTTGGGTTGACTTAGCTCTTAGGGATATGCCGTAGTTGGGAACGGTCAGGGTGAGGTTCATGGTTGGACTGGATGATCTTCAAGGTCTTTTCCAACCGAGATGATTCTGTGATTCTGTGATTCGCCCTGTACTGCTCACGTGCTATGGGCATGGAGCCAATGCCCAGGGCTTCTTGCAGACCATTAGTCAGCTGTGCTGAGCTTGAGCCTACGGGCTACAAGCACGAAGGAGCTTCTTTAGCTCCTTTTAGTAAATCCATGATCTCTCGTGCACTGAGCTATCCCTGTGTCATCCTCCCAGGCAGCCTGCCTGCAGCAGCAAAGACAGCTTTATGGGTTTGCTAAGGTCAGATCTGAATATCCTGAGTAATCCTCATGAGTGATGGAGAAACGCTCGTGTGTCTTGGTAAATAGCTGCAAGGAGCAGTTACCACAGTTTAAGATGTATATCTGAGTCTGAGCCTCACCTTGTCATACAAACTGTGAGCAAGACTCAGCAAAAGTGCTGTCACTAAGATTCTCTCTATATATGTATAAGATTAATGACCCGAGGCAAATTTCCATGGAAAATACTTGTTTTGGTAAAAAAACTCAACAACCCTATCTTTAATGAAGAGACTGGGGAAAAAGTGAAACGGAAACTGCATGTGAAAAAAAAAAAAAAAATCCCTTTCTTCTTTTGTAGAAAGGCCTTGAATACCCATTGAAAAAATGATATAAAATTATGGGTTCTTTTTTGTTTGCTCCCTTTTATAGATGTTTTGGAAATATGTCTTTGAGCATTTCTGGCCAGCTCTGAAAATAAACGTAGCCAAACAAAGTTTAAGACAGTCATCTATGGAGACATGGGATGTGTCAGGATTCCTCTGTCTAGACCCACATTTTTCATTTTTTCAGCTAATCCCATTCAGACTCCTATGCTGACCCATTAATATAATACATGAACTTCATTCTGCTTCTGAATAGGAGCTGAGTATCACCACGAGAAGCAGACACTACCCTTCAAGAGCAGTCACAACAACTCGTGTTCCTCCTAAAACGTTTTTAACATCTCACGACAAGTCACTTATTCAAACTGTTTTCTGCCAGCTCACTCCTCTCAGTCAGGAGTCACAAGATGAGGGATCCGAACCTCAGGTAAACACGTTAACACTGATGAGTTGTGGGAGGTGAAGGTGAAGCAGAGACTCACACCCACATGAGGTGAGATGGGTGCTGGATCTGCTGCTCCTCAAAGCTTCAGCTGCTCCATGACTTTTGGGGATAAAAGGACCTCCTGAAGGAAAGAGCTCTATAGGTGAACATTGATATCCTTCCTAAAAATGCATTCAGAAGATGTCAGTCTGAGGGAAGAGAAGAGGAGCAGGGCTCTAAGAGGAGAGCACCAGCTTTTGGAAGCTCCTGATCTGCTGACTCCAACCTCTGGATGTGCCGAAGCTATCCAATACTTGGAGCAGGGGGTTTCTCCCTGCCCCGGAGGACATCACAGCTATACTCTCTACCCTGGCCCTGCTCATGGAGAGGCAAAAAGGGTGCCTGCACCGTGTGGGTCTCCAGCTGCTGGGCTGGGTTGAGGACCACTGTCAGCCTCCACAGCCCATGGCTGTGCTGATTTCCCCAAGCACTTGTCATCTGTGGCTGAATTTTCCTTGCAGACTATTAGACAGGGAGGGTCTGTAAGATATAATAAGAGCTTGATGAAGGCTGAAGGGCAGTCATGTTTTTACTAACTCTCATTTAAATTTAATTTAAATTTAATTTAAGCACTACTACACGGCCCATAAGCAAACAGCTCCAGTGAATGCTGCTTCTTGTTTTACCCGAGTCTGAATTTTAGCCAGAGAGGTGGCAAGTGGCCCTGGGTGCCTGGTGGGGTTGCCGACTCCGGTGAACCCTTGCCAGATTGAGAGCCTCCCATTGCTGCTGACGTGTGGGTGATCACACGCGGCTGCGCTGAGACGCTTATCGGTCCTGTTAAAGCCAGCTACAGCATAATCTTCTTGCCAACTCTGGACCGGGGACATGAGCTGTCACGCAACCCTTTGCTCGAGGAGCTGCATCTACAAGTTGGCTGAACAGGGATGCAGCTTGTGAGCCCCCGTGGTATGCGGCGAGTTGTTTTTGGAGGCAGAGCCGTGGAAAAATGCCGAGGACTCTTGTTTTGATCATTTCTGCAGTCCTTTGTCGGCCTCGCTGAGTTCTGCTTTGCATCTACAAATGCTAGCCCATACTCAGAAAGCACAATGATGTTCTCCGCTGTGTCTGTATTACTTAAAACCCCGCAGAGGTGGCTTATTCTCCTCCTAGGCGCAGGCTCCTCATCCACATCTTAGAGGCTTTTGTTATCCTACAGATTTATCTGTGTAGCCACCCAACATCAGACCTCTTCCACTACTCCGAAAGGGGTGCAATGTAGTTGATGTGGCTAAGAGCCTCCCCTAAAATCACAATTTCGGGTACTAATGCTTTATTCCTCCTCCCAAGTAACGCTGAAGCACCCCGGACCCACACAATGGTGCACTCTGAGTGGAGCACACAGTGGTAGAGGAGGTGACCCGAATAACACAGTACAGCTGCTCCATGGCAGAGACGAGCTGCATCTTGGCTTTTTGGCTGTCTCTTTACTAGTAAGTTTGAGCCTAAACCCGGGAGCCAGCTGGCAGAGTCGTGCCATGCCCATATTATCAGAGCCTCCAAAACCAGGCGGACACATCCCAGCTGCCTTTTGGGACTGGCACTTGTCCTGCTGTGCTGAGCGAGCCCATGTTCTGTCACTGTAAGATCTACCAGTACAGAGGTGGGTTTTGAGTTTTCCATCTAAGTCCTGCAGGTACCATTTCTGATTCCTTGTGCTGTCCCCTACGGCTGGGATTTCTTTCTGTCTTTCTGACTCAAAGACCTCTTCAATGCACTTTTCATGTCACTGCAGCCTCTATATGCTGTTATACTTCAAACACATCCCTGAATATCAATATAGCAAAAAAAGAAGAAAAAAGGAGCTGAGAAGGTACACATTTCTTAATGACTTTAAAAACCTTTTTAAAGGACTGCAGTTGGATTTTATTTTTTAGCATAGAGCCACTCCTTTGGGACCTCCTCTTGGTATAAACTTGTGCTGATACAGTCTAACATCTGAAATAAATCTAAAGTTGAGGTAATCCTTTCGAGCTCAGTCTTATAAAACACTGTGTACAGTCCCCACCTGGAACGACTGTGTTTCTTTATTCCACCTCTGGGTGCAACGGAGGATCTTACTGACCTTTTTTATAGGGCTGAACACTGTGTTCCCATTTTCATGAGGCTCCTGTTGTGAACCTTGAAGGTGGCTTCTACTCTTCACTTTTCTCTCATGAGAAACACAGGCTACAAGATCTTCCTGAACAGCCTCTTCTTATAAATAAATACATCTTTTTTTTTTTTTTTTTCACAAAACTCCCTTGAAATATGGCAAGTACTTTCACCTGTTTACTGAAGTGTGTATCATATTATCCGTACCAACATTAATGTATAACTTACATATAGTAAAAACCTCTCAACATATATCAAGGGTTTTCTCAGTGCCTTCCCTAACAGTCAAATGAGCCCTGGTGCACTTTCAAGTGGAAAGGCCAGATCAACCTAAATGTTAATGCTCGTGTTTCCCCACAATGCCGCCCGTTTGAGTTCAGTGCCACTTGACTCCGCTCTTCCATTGCCCACGTGGGCATGGGACCTCCAGCTCCATCGACTTCTGCTTCAGGCAGTTACTTAGAAATTGGATGTAAGACCTGAACATCATGTCCTTGGGGACCAGCGTTCATCTCACAGTAGGCTCTGTCAGAAATAGTGAATTTAAAGGATGTTGGAGCTCAGTGGTCATCGGCAGCATGACCCGGGCATTGTTTTGACCTGGGACAAGTAGCACTGAGCTAAGGGGCTCTGAGCACCCTGATCTAGTTGAAGATGTCCCTGCTCATTGCAGGGGGGGTTGGACTAGATGACTGTTAAAAGTCCCTTCCAACCCAACCCATTCTGTAATTCGATGATTCTATGAAATAATCCCTAAACCCAGATTCATATGGGTTAGAGACTCTTCTTAATAGTTCGTCTGGGTACAACCACTCTGTTTAGGGGAACAAGGGCGTTTGACAGTATGGATGTGGCCACACCACCCCAGTCGTGCTGGAGCCAGAGGACAGACCCCAGAACTATTTATTCTACCAGGACAAACACAGCCTTAATGTTACCATTACATTAGAGTAGCCAACTTCCAGTGCTACTGTGCGTTTATTTTATCATGGGCTTTGGCTCTATTTTCTAAAGCTGTGCTGTGAGAAAGTTGTAATTGGAATCTTGAAATTTAATTTAGTGGTTGCCTGGTTGTCGAGCGGTTTTTCTACCCATCTTATGCCAGATGTAATCATATTCCATCAGAGGCAGAATAAGACAGTATGTCCTGCATTACTAAGTGTAGCACAAGTTTATTGCCTGCTGGGTTTCCTTGTTGATTTTTTTTTGTTGTTGTTTTTTTTGGTTTTTTTTTTTTTGTTTTTTTTTTTCCATGACAGATGTACATATTTGTTTTTGTGACTCTTGTCTCTGGATCTTGGTGTGTTGAGTTATGATGATACCTGGTGAAATCAAGAGAAATGGTGAAAATACCAAGATGGAAAAGCCAAGCGGTGGTTTAGGTAAGATAAGATAACAGACAACCTCAGCCCTGTCTGCCATATTGCTAATAATATATATTCTGCTAAGACTGGGAGAGGGAAAGAGAACAATGTTGGAGAGGATGGATAGGAGCTGATGTTAGAATGAGTCTGGAGCAGAAACAAAGCGATTTAGTGCTTGTCTGTACGGATCATCTTCACTTTGCCTGTGCTCCTGAGATCAACTCCAGCAGCCCTGGTTGAAGGGTGACGTGGTCACCTCCTGTCTGTGCTGGCTTGTCCATAGCTGGGTGTCCTGTCCAGTTCAGATCAGATTGGAGCAGTGGTTAATATATACCTGTTTGCACCCGTTTCTTTGAAATAGAAACCCCAAGCAGCCATACAGTGAAGTTATCTGGGCTAAAGTGCACTTTCCAAACCTGCATGGACAGTTTGAAGCACAGGGAAACCCCACACATTTAGGTTGCTCCTGCTTTTATTATGTAGCTGTGAGTCCAAATAGATGTAACCGAAGGATTAAAAGGAACCACCAGAGAACCAGATATGTTCAATGCAAATGCCTTTAAGAAAAATGCATCTAAAATTAAAAGTGAAATCCTGGCTATCCCTATTACAGCTTACATTTATTAATAACTCCTGAAATGATGAAGTGACAACCAGCAGCATCATTTAAGCAGTAACGATTTGTGAGCAGCTGCTGGGGAGCCCGACCCAGGCTCGGGAGAAGCACTGATTCAAATTTTGACAAAAAAGTTATTCTTCTGTGGGTGCAAACAGCATATTTTCTCTGGTCGGTGATGTCAGCACTGTAACATCCCGTGGAGATGCTCTCGGCCGAAGGGCTGCTCTGAAGTTTGTGGAAGATGCCCAGATCCCTTGGAGAAACTCAGCTGTGGTCCCCTGGCAGCTCCTACTCCTGCCAGCGATCCTCAGTTGACATTATCGCTTGGCTTCACCTCTGAATGTTTCTCCGTCCTCTTTTGCTGCCCCTTGGAAGCCCTTTCCCTCTGGCAGATTGATGGTGTTATGGGGGCGTCCCCAGGGGCCGTGCTACCATCTGTCCCCCCTCCCACTGGCACAACCCAGAGGCACCGCCACTTTGGGATGGGTTTCCTGAGTGCTCCCAGGGGCCAGGTTTTCCCTTTAACGACTGCTGAGTGGAGCAAACATCTCTCTTGGTGGGATGTAAGCACCTGAAAACCATGCCCAACCACGGGACAGCCAAACATCCTGCCTATTTGAAACACAGCGGATACAGCGAGGCTTCCCCTTTGCTGTAGGGTTAAAAATAACTTATTCCTGGTCCCAGGAGGGAGCAGGAGACCAAATCTTTTGGTTCCTCTTCTGGCTTCATCTTTTATCCACCCCTGTGGCTTTTCTATCCCTTGCCTGCTACTAATCAGCATTCCTCACAAGGAGCAGCTGCTAATCTGCCGGCAGGAGTTAGTGCGTGCAGAGCATGGGGAGGTGGTCGGGGTGATGCAGTGATACCCTCCCGGCAGCTCCTGCCAGGGATCCTGCCTCCCACATCACCAAACTGCCCCTTCCCCAAGCTGAAAGCCACCGTGGCAAAACCAGATTCAACTCGGTGCACCGTGTCCCACCCATAAAAGAAAATCTGCCTCCTAGCACTTGCATTTTAGGGAGAAAAAAAAAAAAAAAAGTATTTGTATATGTGTATGTGTGTTTGTGTGTGCGTGTGTGTGTGTATATATAAATACATATATATATTTTCCCCTCTGAAACAACTCGCTTCCCTTTGGGAATAAAGGGGATCTTTAAAAATGCAAAAATTCCTTCCAGACAGTTTGTCATGTCTTACTAGAAACAGCCGACCCTATTAGCAATTTAAATGATGTCTCCTATTAGCATAATTTTTAATGAAGCAGAGCACGTGTTTCACATTTGTGTTTCCGATGCGGTGGGGAGGAGGCACTCGGACACTCAATGAACGTAGTAAAAATTGGCTTTGAGAAGACGAGGAGTGACACCGCAGTCTTTTGACAGTGACTCAAGCCAGTGCCGTGAAATTCTGGGTTGGGGGTGTGTGTGTGTGAACAGTCCCCTGCTAAGGTGTCCACGTGGCCCAACACAGCCTGCTTCAGCGTGACACCACGTAGATGCTTCTATCAGGATTAACATTGCACGCTCTTGACCTGCTTACATGATTTATGAGCCCTGGCCAGGACTTTATTTTAGATAGTTCTCTGCAAGTGAGTTTGCATTGCAATAATTTTCTCCAAATTCTATGTGTAATTTGGTGGAAAACCTTCACTGACAAAAAAAGGCCATGGGAATAAATCACCACCACTCTTGGTCAGTCTGCCAGATTTTTTCAGTGCGAGTGGAGTGAACGAAGGAGAGTCATATGCGGGTTGTGTGTGTGTGTATTTTTGCTTCTAGAGAAGGAGTTGTGAGTTGTGGGATGTATATCCTGAAGGTCTGAGAATTATTCCTCCTGGGGTTAACTTTGGGGAATAGATGAGCAAAGTCACCTCTGTTGTGTGGCCAATTTCACCAGTGAAAACACAAAAAAGAGTCCACTAGAATATTTTTAGGATTCAGAAAAAGTTGCAAATTGCCCACTGTTGGATGTGCACAGAGAAACTGTGGTTTTCTTTTTTTTTTTTTATTTATTTTTTTTTCTCCCAAAATCTTGGCAACAGCAGGTTTTTTCTTCCCTGATGTCATTCATAAAGTCTTTGATAGCTTTTAAACCTGATCCAGAAGCTTTCTCAGGACGTTGCCCTACATACAGGATGTTGCTGTGATTACAACCCCAAGTCCTCTCTACCCACTCCCAAAAGGGGTGAGCAAACCCAGAAAGACTGAAGGCAATAAATGCTAAATAAAATCATTTGCCACCCCAGATCTGTTATTATTATTTCAAATTCTTATTTGCTTTACAGTACCCTCGTGGCAGTGTGCAGGAAGGGAATGCCAATGGGTTTTCCACTCGATCAAACATCAGATAAAGCAGGGCTGGGGTGGTTTTTTTTTGTTTTGTTTGTTTTGTTTTGTTTTTTTCCAAAAATGTACATGATTTCTCTAAGATGAAATAGTAACTGAAATTTGCCCATCTTTTTCTCTGGTTTCTCCCTGTTTTTCCCACCTCTCCCTGCCTGCAATGCTGATCCATTGCGCTACGCCAGGTCCTCACGCACGAGCCATTTGCGACGTTAGAAGGGAAATTGTGCGTGGGTGTGAAATCTTGTGTGCACACATGTTCCACATTTTGTTTGCTTAAAAGCCCGTGCAAAGCTTTTTTTTTTTTTTTTTTTTTTTCTTTTTTTTCCTCTTAATGGGAAAATCCTCCTGGGAACTGAAGTTACACAGGCAATAACACACAACACAAACCAGTAACCGATCCCGTATGGGGAGGACAGAAATGCCCTTGTGCTGGACCACCCTTTGGGAAAGCAGAAGGTCACTTGGACCAACCCTTCCCCCGCGTCAGCCTCCCCGTCTCGTGCGTGAATGGTCTGCCACGATATGGAAACATCCTCATTAGGATAATAGGCAGATTTCCAGGATCCACTTCTGATTCCCTCGTCCTGGAACAGTCCCAAATATCACAGATGTTTTGACGGCTCTCCCAGAGGGCGGCAGCAGCTCGTCCTCCACTTTCGGCACGTTGAGCCCTGGCATGCCACGAGCAGCAGGCTGCTGATGCCCTGTTCCATGCTGGGGACCGCAGCCACTCCGGTGCTCCTGGTCAGCCCAACGCCTTCACCCCAGCAGAGCAAGGTCCCAATATGGGGTAGTGTCCAGATGGGTTTTTCAAAGCCATGTGGCATCCTGGAGACACAGTCTCCAACCTGTGCATGCTGTAATAGTTTCTGGGCAAAAAGATCTCTTTTTAGGACATCCTGCAAACAACTACTGCTTCTTGAGAAGGACATTGCTTCTAAGAAAGAAGCAGAGGAGATGAGGATGGACGCAGGTCGATGCCTTTTTTTCCACAGGCTAGGAAATTATGAATAGGAAGAAAAGCACTGAATTGCAGAAAGGACAGTTTGAGCATTAGGGCAAAAAGCAAGGGATAAACCTTCAGCATTAAGGTGATCTTCAGCATCAGGGTCACCTTCCTTGGTCTACCCCCGCACTGAGCAAACACAACCCTGATTTCCATGCTTTGGTCCCATCCTGGTAGGTAGAGGATGGGACAGTGAGTTGAGAGAGATGAAACCACATCTTGATTTGTTGGGTAACCTCAGGAAATTTTTTTCCTTCCACCTTCCCTCCTGTCCTCCCCATCTGCCTCAGAAGAGGCTGTGAAGCTTACTTCGCTCAGGATTGCAAAGGGCTTGGGAAAGTTGAAATGAAAGACAGCATGGAGCTGTTATTGTTGCTGATGTTTTATTTTTCTCTGTCAGTCAATTAAGGGGGAAAAACCTGACAATCAGAAGTTATTCCTCATGCTATATAACAGTCTCTTGTAGGGTATATCTTCCCTGGGAAGGAAACAAGAGCTGCCTGTTTATGAGAAGACTGGAAATATCAGACAACAAGAGAAGCGTCTCTGCATGTTGCCGACCTGGCCCATCTCCCACCTGGTGTACTCATTTATATCGGCTCAAAGTGGGTGCAAAGTGCTGTTCTGGCAGAGTAGCATTGCTGGCTGGCACAGCACCTATGTCAATGCGAGTCAGACCCTGAATCAGAACCCTGAACCCTTGTCTGTGCTTGTGAGGGAGCTGAGGTGGGAATAGGTGGGGTCTGAAGGGCTTTAACCCCCACCCTGGAAACCTGGTGATGGGGAAAGGGAGAAATGTGGCTTGTGCTGCTGTGGTGATATGGGACTAACTCAGGTCAAGTCCTTAGCGGCAGGGGTGGTGATACTGTTCATCTTTTTTTTTTTTTTTTTTTTCCATTCATTGCAAAGATGTTCAAAAAAATCTGGGGCTGCGCAGCTTTGCTGCACTTAGTTGCCATGTCCTGCTCAATGAGATGCCTGTGGATTTTGTGGCATGGCAACAAATTCCAAGCTCAAGGTACCGATAACAGATAACTGGGAGAATAACCATCCTTAGTGCTGCATGCCTCATACCCTTGCAGTGCCTTTATTCAAAGCCCTTCACAAATATTAATCAGATAAAATGCAGTGAAGTACCCTGTGAGTTAAGTTAGGGACATTAGGGTTGCATCTCTAGTGCTGTGCAGAGCGCTCCCAGGTCCCCACTGCTTGTCCCTCCAGGACCATTCATTCCTGGGGCAGTCACCTGCTCGTGTTCCTGGGGAGATATCATACTTGGTCTTCAGGTTGTTCTCTCACCCATATGCTCTCGCAGCTCCTGGACCTTGAGCTAGATCTTCTTGAGTGAGCGGGTGACTCAGAAAGTGTTGTGTGATACATCATGGACACAGACATAAAGAATCATTGCTGTCTTAGGGCTAAAACATAGCTCTTTCCCTACATTCTCCACATAGCTTTTTCCTTTGAAAGAAAGCCTACGGTCATTCATGGTGGGAAGGTATCCATGAACAGCCATGAGATGGGATCCTACATGAAGAGTCCCTTCCTTAGGGCACCAAACCGAATTCAAGTCTCAGAGAGAAATTCCAGGACAGACCATAATTATTCCAGTTAGAGCTTGGCCAGAGCATTGGAGTTAATTCTGTTAATCAAAACATGTGTGCGGGCACTGTAAATGATCACAGAAGGTTACAAGCCAAGCTTGGTATCTCCTCTGGAGGATGTTACCGTCAGCAGCCCAGACACACCCGGGACCGTTCAAGCACAGAAGGGAAAAGTCATCTGCAACATTTGGTGTCACCTGGAGGCTGCAGATCCCAGTGTCACAGAATCCCAGAATCATCTCGGCTGGAAAAGCCCTTGAAGCTCCTCCGGTGCCACCATGACCCTCCCCCTGACCGTTCCCAACTCCCCCAGATCCCTCAGCGCTGGCTCAGCCCGACTCTTCAACCCCTCCAGGGATCCCGGGGACTCCCCCCTGCCCTGGGCAGCCCATTCCAACGCCCAACAGCCCCTCCTGCACAGAAATCCTTCCTCAGAGCCAGCCTGACCCTGCCCTGGGCAGCTTGAGGCCATTCCCTCGGGGCCTGGCGCTGGGGCCTTGGCTCCAGAGACTCATCCCCCCTCTCTGCCCCCTCCTGGCAGGGAGTTGCAGAGGGCCAGGAGGTCTCCCCTCAGCCTCCTCTGCTCCAGACTGAACCCCCCCAGTTCCCCCAGCCGCTCCCCAGCAGACCTGTGCTCCAGACCCTGCCCCAGCTCCGTTGCCCTTCTCTGGCCACGCTCGAGTCATTCAATGGCCTTTTTGGGGTGAGGGGCACAAAATCAAATGCAGCCAGGACTTGTGGGACTGTCTATAGAAGGAGGAAGGTCCACTCAATATAGCTCAATGAAATGTCTGAACTCTCTTCCTCTGAGAAGACCAGCTGTCCTGAAAGGATGTGTCTCTGGCCAACACTGGGATCTCCATGTACATCCACGGAGGCTCAGGAATTTAGGAAGTACATTCTGCCCAAAAGGGATCTTTAAACTGGAAAACATCTTTGATATTCATAGTGCTATCTCAGTAATGGTAATGTTCAATGACTATGCTGGTACAAATAAATCATAGGAATTAGCTCACAACTGACAATGGGGAAGGATCCTTTCTTCAGTGGAGATTGAAACAGTTCCCATTGAAACCAGTGATAAGTCTTCTTTTTTCCCCTAGAGAAACCAAATCATGTCTTTCATGAAGATTTGATTTATATACCCCATTGCTGATGGAAAGGTTTGAAGTCCAGGGAGTCAAAAGGGGAGAATGTGGTGTTGTGCTCCTCTGTGAGCGGTCCCCATGAGAAGAACATGGGGTTAGCCCTCATTAATAAATGTGGCAGAGACATGTCTGCTTTGTGTCATCAGTCTCTCAGTCCTGTAAACACTGCACTTGCTGCTTTGCCCGCTGGGATGGCACGGTCCCACAGATCCCAGTAAGTCACTGGGAACACGCGACAGGGTCAGCATCCTGCTCTGCCCCAGCTCCCAAGATGCCTGCAGTGATGTGCTTGGAAATGGAGGAGAAGTGGCTGTGGGGGTGACGTTCATGCTGTCCAGCTGTGAGTTTAGCTCTGGACCACAACACTTCGAAAGGCCTCAGCAGCAGGCGGGGATACACCACCCTGCCTGCGCCTCTTGGTCCTTCCAGGCCTCTGTTGACTCTCCCACAAGATTTGGCACAGAGAAAAGCCCTGACTTTACTCCTCCAGAAGCTGGGCTGATTTCTTAACCCTGTTAGACTTCCTATCTGTCCCAATCACTTGCACAGAGCTTTGGGGGCAAAAGTGTTTCGAGAACTTGAGTGAATTTAATTTATTTTATTGTCCTCATTTTATCTGCTGGGTGGAGGTCAAGAGAAAATATTCTATTTCAGATTTTATTTTAGGAATATCTGAGTTATCTGATAGAAGCTGACCCCTGTAATGCTGCCTGCTAAATATTTCAGAGAAAGGTGCAAGGCATCTATCAGTAGGTGGGGATGAAATTCCTTGCTTGTCAGTAAAGTTTTTGTAAAACCCGGAGTTGGTCTTACAGCTGAACGATTACTTAGGTGGGGGCTGTAACTAGCACTAGCGGTGCAATAATATATTTGTCTTACTGTTACCATCCCCTGGTTGCTCTCTGCTTGCTCCTCCTGTACTATTCCATCATCTGGAATGCAAAGTGATGGCAATTGGCCTTTTAATAACATCAGCACATTGTTCAGCATGCCCAAGTGCCAGAACTGATTTGGGCCCCTAACACTTTAATACCATGCAGTCTTCTCGAAAATTAATTGCTATCTCTGTTAGTGATAACCCACACTCTTAAAGATGAACATTTCCCCCTGGTTTAAATAGTAAACTTACTGGAAGACGGGTTGTCTTTAGCTTTTTTTGCTTAAAGAAGATTTAACTTGCACTAAGGAAGATTAGCGCCAATGAGCGCTAACCTGGTGTAAACCTGGGTTTTGACATGAGTCTGTCCCTTCCTTCCTTCCTTCCTTCCTTCCTTCCTTCCTTCCTTCCTTCCTTCCTTCCTTCCTTCCTTCCTTCCTTCCTTCCTTCCTTCCTTCCTTCCTTCCTTCCTTCCTTCCTCCCTCCCTCCCTCCCTCCCTCCCTTCCTTCCTTCCTTCCTTCCTTCCTTCCTTCCTTCCTTCCTTCCTTCCTTCCTTCCTTCCTTCCTTCCTTCTAAAAAAGATTATTTTCCCAGTGAAAAGAGGATTCCAGGGAGCAAACAGAAAGGTTCACTCCCACTTCTGCCATTTTTTTGGCCAATGCCGATCCCGTGTCGTTTTACAGGAGGTCCCACCCAGCAGGTAGCTCTTGCATGTAGGTTTTGCACTGGGCAGTTCATTAAATGCATATAAAATGCCTTTTCAAATGTGCTACAGAGTAAATGTTTTTTCCTGCTCATTTGTTGCTAGGCTAATGTTGTGAAACAGCAGAATAGGCCATTTGCAATTGTAATGCTGAGCAGTCAAGCACAAGTGTGTTAGCATCTAATGCCGGCTGCAGCGCCCGCAGATTGGCAGCTGGCACTTTAGGTATAGCCCTTAAAGCTTATTAAATTGATCGGTCTTTGGAGTTTTAAATCTTTCCTACAGCGTCATACTTATGGGCACTCATGCCTACCAGTTGCTCTGCTGAGATTAACTGGCATGTCTTTGTGGGATACTAAACTTTGAGCCAAGCCATATGCAATAGTTTCATCTTCATAAAGTCTTCTGAAAGGACCTTTATAATAAACAAACTAATTTTGTTACAGATCCCTATGGTTGGCCTCTCTTGTACAGCCATCAATAGAGGGAGGGACTGGTTCAGGACATTTCCATTGACTGTGGGTCCAGAACTTTAAACCTTCAAGCCAAAGCTTTGAATTCGGAGCCAAGTTGATAGGAATCAAAATTTGCACTGAGAAATCCTAACTGAACAAGATGTGAGAAAAAAAGATGGTGAAGAAGCAACTTCTTCAAAGATAAGTGCCCACAGCACCAGACTGCCAGAGGAAAAGTTCTGTGCCAACACCCATTTTCTGCAAGGCTTTCCCAACTTTAAACTAATCCCAGTTGGAGAGCCATCCAAACCCAACAGCTTCATGGGATATGGCATGTTGGTGTCTCTCCTTGGATGAAGCAGGCATGCACCGACTTACAGCTGGCAGTCAGCCTCCATGATGCTGGTGCTCCAGAACATGTATTGTCCCATTTCTTGCCATGAGAGGACTGCAGGTCTTAAAGTTTGACCCACATTTATTTTTATTGCTGATGCACTATAGTAACGCCCTTAAAAGGGCCTCCCTGTATTCTCTGGACTTCCAACCCTATGTTTTGGGAGCTGGTTAAACTTTTTAAGAACCACAGTTACATGTTGTCTCCTTCCTCAGCAAAGGGAAGTTATTTCTCTTTGTTTTTCTTGTTCCACTCTACTGTGGTCAAGGAAGAAGAAACTCTCTGGGCTCTTACAAGGTTTACAAGGGGTTGCCCTGGCACTGTGGTTTGGAGAAGTGATAGGAGGATTCAGCGGCCCCATCCGAAGCTCCTATGCTGTTGATGGAGGGGACAGTACTTGGATTTATTGTCCTTTGCAGACTGCTTGGCAAGAGCACTTCTTCTCCCCCACAAGGATGGTGGGAGGCACATCGTCTTCCTCTCCGCATAGTTGCTGGCGAAGCCGTGAAATTAATGTGACCATATGGAAGTAGGCTGCAGATCTTGACTGTCTAACACACTCCAGTTTCCAAAATCATGCTCCTGACACAACGCAACCATAGGCTGCTCTAAACCCAAGGCTTGTGGCAAAAAGACAATTTTTGTTCCTCTACATCAGCCAAGGTACTCTTAGGTGTGAAAGATAAAGGTCTCTAGCAATTTATAACTGCTAATGTTCCGGCCCTGAAATAATCATGGAAGACATTTTATTTTCTGTTTATTCATCCTGACTTGAAGTGAATCAACTTCTGAGCTCACACCATGTGACGGTGGCAGTGGCGCATGTGTTTTCTCTGCCAGGAGAGAGTATCCAGGCAACTAGACCAGATATCAAAATCTTGTCAGATTTTTCCCACCCTGTATTTTGTCTGTGTTATGGCCCTTAATACCACTGAGTTTAGGACCCGTTGATCTCTAATCATTTTAATCTCACAGCTGCCTTTTGCAGACAGAGCAATATTTCCGTTCTGCAGATGGAGGCGGGAGACACAGAGTGCTGTGTGGGAAGCCTGGCTGAAGTGGGGACTGAAGTGGGGTGTCCCAGGGCATCAGTAACAGGGCCCCTTGTTTAAAGGTGGGAACAGGTCTGAATGGGAGGGGTTCAAGCCAAGAAAAGGAAAATTATCAGCAAAGTGCTGTCCTACTGGACTGTAGGAGAATTTGGGCTGGAAGGGGCTTTAGGAGGTCTCTGGTCCAACCTCCTCCTCCAAGCAAGGTCAGCCCTGGATTTAGACCAGGTTGGTCATCCAGTTGGGTCTTGAAAACATCCCAAGACAGAAACTGCACAACTGGAACCTGCTCTGCTGTTTGTGCCCTTTGCCCACAGTCTGAAGCCTTTCTGCATCCTTCTGCCGAGCACCAGCCCAGTAAATCCCCGCAAGTATAACCCAGGGACCAGACTCGCTGGATGGAGGCTTCTGCTTTTTCTGCTGAAATCAATGAGTAGCAAAATACGGTTCCCTGCGTATGAGTTAGAAGTAGGATTTAATCCACCTAATACAGGCATCCGATCTACACCTAAATTTTTCTCCTGTCCTGAAACACAGATGTATTTGCTACCTGCTCAGGGCAGAGAGGCAGGGACTCTGAAGACCTCCGCAAGATGATCCTTAGACTATCCATAGCTCTTCTGTATTTATCACCCATCCCTAGGCAGGAAAACCCGATCAATTCACCTGTCACTGTAAATCCTCCCCTGTGAGTGAGAATCCTATGGTGTTAACTTTTTGTGCTTATCCTTTTCGTTCCTGCTTTTTGTTCAGCACTTCATTGTCAAGAGGAGAAATTGAGGAAGACAGGCATCACTTCTTGTATGACCAAACAGCCAGAATGGAAATGGAATACCTGATTTTTTTTTTTTCCATAGTAGTTAGGAATGTTGAAATCAGTCATGGACATTGCCATGGCAGAACGGTGGCTGGATACCGAACTAAATTAGACTTTACATAAGTGTGGAATTTTGAGACTTGTTATGTCACAGAGATTCATCTCCCTTTCTGTCCCTATTAGGGAAAGAATAAAGTTTCTTCTATTTTAAGTTAAAAATGTGTTGTTGATGAACCAACAATCTCAAAATGATTCCTGGGGGGGAATCAGAAAAATCATATGCATTTTTAATTCCTTGTCATTTTAGTTTAATGTCCTCAGGTTTTATTTCTTTAGCAATTCTTCTTAAATGCACTTATTCAAAAGCCTATGTCCTAATTAAAAAGCACAGTGCCCTGAAATGGCATGCAAGAATGTCCTAAATAAAGGAAAATAAATAAATAAAGGGCCTGATAAATTTTCTACATAATGTCCATGAATGAGGAAGCGTCCTCCTCTTCCTTTTTGACCTATGGATATCATTAATATGGACTGTTCCGGCACAATGAACTGGAAAGAATGGTAATATTTTTAATTTCCTCTCTTCGGCAGAAATAGTTGCTTTACCATAGTAATGTCTGCATGGGTAATACACTGACTTCTGCCTGACGTGAAATGGGACTTTATCTTGGATTTTGTGGGTATGGCAGAATAGAGTCTGATTACTTCAGGAAACAATATTCATGTCGCAAATTCTAATGAGTCTTCCACAGGCGTCTTATGGAGGCTCTTTCCAAGTGGCCTGGAGTGAAAAATGTCTCAAAATTCCTTCAGGCAGCTTGGCCACCCTTGGTTATAAAGCCAGGCACTTGGCCAACAAATCCACAGTTGTCCCTGTTTGGTAGCAAAAATATGATTTGGGGGGAAGTTCCAGGTGTAATTCAGCTTTCATGAGCTGGTCCATGAGCTCAGATTTACCCAGATTTGCTCTTGTTTTTCCCAAGAATAGTTGATAGAGAATGCAAAGTGATACTAATTAGTTAGAAATCAGCTATTAGAACAGTTTTCATTGACCAGTGACCCTGCAACCAGGCACAAGTGAAAGGTGAGAAGCAAAACAGACTCCGAAATTTGCAGGGAAACTTGCTTATTCCCTTAGTGCGACTCTCAGCCTTTCATTTTCCTGCTTAAAATTATTTTGCTAATAATCTTATTAAAGAAACACAAGAAGAACAACTAAATCAATAACCATTTTCTCTTTTCTGCCTTCCAAAGAGTTTGCTACTCTGTTGGCTATGTGGTCCCGTCTGATGCACGTGCTGTTTGTTCCAGGACTGAAAGGAGCTGGTCTAACCTCTGCACTTTGCCTTTTCAATGGAGAGGAGAAAAACAGCTTGAAGTTTAGTTTATATGCAGAAAGTCACACTGTAAGTAACACTGCAATTTTCCAGTCTCCTGTGGACATGTTATGTTTGATCTTTCTCTGTTATGTTTTAAAAAATTATGAAGATTTATCCAAGGAGTTATGTAGGCTGAAAAAAAAAAAAAAAAAAAAAAAAAGGTTTTACTGCCCTGCAAGGTTTTAGTGGAGGAGAAAAAAAAAATGAAAGACTAAGTGCAGTGTTTTCATGCAAACCAGGACGGGGGATTTGTAGCAGGGTCTCAAAGGAAGATTTGGCCATCCCCATGTCTGAGCTGGACACTGTGTTTCTGTGACGTCTCCATGCAAAGGTGTGGATGTGCATGGGGTGAAACCCAAACCCGCAGCCAAAGCCACCCCGAACAGGCAGGAGAAATTCCAAACAAGGTTCAGGGCAGCAGCTTGGGTTGACAATTGGCTCTAATGTGTCTTGTGTGCTTTCTGCTGCTGCAGGAGTAATGACAAGGGGAAGGGGAGAAGAAAGCTGGATTTGGGTTTTTTTGGTACCAAAGAGAAAATATGACGATGACACAACAGGAGCCTGCACTTGTGAAAGCCTGTTCTGGAGCAAATGTAGGTTGCTTCCCAGGAAGAGGACTGGAAGAAATAGGCTTTATTTGGGGGAGGAAGATTTGACTAGATATTAGGAAAGCTGTTCTGCTCTAAGAGTGGAAGAAGACCTTTCCTAAGAAGATCATTAAAAAAAAAAAAAGCATCAGTATGACTGTGACCTCGTCAACAAGAGCAGTTTTAGCTTGAATGGGAGAGTTCATAGATTTAACATGAGTCACGTCATGTTTCCTACAGGTCCTAGCTGTAGGCGATCACTCTCCCATGCTTTTGTGTTGGTGTGTGGCCTGGGGAAGGTCTCTGAGAGCCCTCGTTGGGTTGAAGGGATGAGCCAAATATGTGCTGGGAATGTGCTGAGCCTATTTCTTTCCACCTGGGTTCGAGGGGAGGCTGAGCGCTGGCCAGGAGAGCCTCTGGACGTCCATCCACCCCCCCAGCTCAGCTCCCAGCCCTTGGAGCAGCACCGAGCGTTTCCCCTCACCGCCCCGCCGAGGCACAAAGCTCGGGAGATCTAACACGAGTGTGCAGGAGGGGGCACGGCTGTGAGCATAAATGATCAAAGGGCAGAGCAGGCTGATGTGCATAAAGACGCTGTGATACAGCAGAAGAGATCCCCTCTAGCCCTTGCCGATGCTAATGCATATATTTACCTCCTGATTGACTTCATAATTAATTGACTATGCGGGGTAGATCCTTCTCTCACCTCCCTTGCTCTAAATAGGGCTGCAGAAGCCTGCAGAGTGACATGGGTGCAAAACCCAGCCACGCAAGGGATGAACGAGGCCTTTTGTCTTTATTTTCTCTGAAAGTACATAAAATACATAAGGAGCCTGTAAGGATATATATGAGGGCAAAAATGTATTTATTTCAATCCCCAAACTGCAGCAGGAGAAAGTCAGCACCGAGAAGGGCTTAAGCCATCGTTAAAAAGGAGAGTGGTTTGTATTTTTGACTTGAAGGTGGATATATTTTAAAAAAATATGGTAGAAAGGTAGGGGAAATTAATACTTCCATTCCAACCAGAACAAGGAGAAGAAGCATTTGTTATGCAAATCTTTTCATTATTGCAAATCCCGAGTGCTGATAAGAGATAAGCGTTGTTCTAGCTTTATTTCAAGTAGCTCCTGCACAGAAGCGGGTACGTGATTATATTGCTGCGAAAGAAAGAAACAAACACACACATTTTCCCTGTACATTTATTTCTGTTACTGGAACATGCTTTCTGGAGCCTGCCTGAAAAGGCATTTGGTCCATTGAGGCTTGTTCATTTTACTGCTTTGTTTTCTGCTAAGGTGACATCTGCTCCTGAATGACCTTAGCATCTTTTCTCTCTGCAGCCTGGCCCGGGTGGCCGTTCCTTTTATGCGCATACATTAATGTTCGGGTGAATCGCAGCTTCATGAGGTCTGTTCTTTATCCTTTTCATTTCCACTAATCCCAGAGTCTGCGGGGAACAAAGGGCTGGATCCTCGCGGTGTAAACGGCCAGACCCCACTGTAGGGATTTACACCCGCTACGGTGTGACACCAGTTATCTCCAAAACCCATTCCCCACTTTACCATCTCCACCATCAAGTTCCTTGTCCTTGTTGATAATTTATCGCTTCTTTCCCCATGCTTTTTGTCTGCTTAGGAGGCAGCTGTAAAAATTTGCTTGCAGCAGTGGGCACTGAGCAGCAGCAAGTCCCATCCCGGGTACCGCCAGCCCCGGTCGGACCCGTCCCAGCTGCATGCTGCAGCGTGAGGGACTTCGTGGGTGGGTCAAAGGGTTGGTGCCACCTGAATGGCATGAGATGCTGCTTTCCCCCCATCATTGTCCCAAGGTGCTCTGTATTTTTGTGGCCCCAGTGTAGATCTATCCCTGACCACTACTGCCTTCCACGGAAATCAATGAGGCTTGCTCAGCTCTGCATTCAGCTGAGACACAGCTATCTGTGTGCCTGGCTATTAAATTACTTTTCCATGTCACAACAGAGCTTCCAAAGTTTGCAGTATAATTTCAGTCTTCATATGCAGCTCTTCGAGCCATTCCCCCCCCCCCCCCCCCATTGTTTTACTACTCTCTCCCTATTCATCTGCTCGGTGTTGCAACAGGAATATTACATTTGCCCCATCTCCCTTTGTGTGGCACCTTTGTTTTTTTGTATCACCACCAAACGAAATCAATTTTATAACTGATTTCTCTGACCTGGCACCAGGATGACATGCCTACAGTTTCTGCTACAAATTCTCCTTGCTGTCTGTAATAAGTTACTTAACCATTCCATTATTTCATGCCGACTCCCGGTGGGTTTTAGCTGCGCAAGATGTCTTTCTGATGAAATTGGCACCAGCTTTTAAAAAATCCAAGTCAGTTATATCTCCTGGGCCCCGCTCAAGACTTTAAAAGAGGTTAGTTAGGCAGGATCTTAATTTTACACATCTGGGTGGAAAATGCACAGGCATTTTTTTTCCCTCCGCCCGCACGTACAAATGGCTCACGTTGTTTCTTCGATAAAACTGTTTATCGCTGGGCAAGTCGGGAGCTCACTCAGGGAGGAAATTTGGCTGATATATATGGCAAGACTCCAATGGCTTTAATGAATGCAATGTTGATCACTTAAACAACAGGATCAGCAATATGGCATGGATGTGATAGCCGTTTTTTTCAATCCTGGTTATAAAGTACCAGATAACACTTGTGTCAGAGGGCAACTCCCATTAGAGGGGAAGAATTATGATCTGGGTGTTAGATCTGGTTTCTTCTCCCATCTTCTCCCTAGCAAGACTGTCCCTGGAGCTGGTCCAACTCTTTTTCCATTCAAAGTGATATTGAAATCCAGTATTACCTATCCTGGCAAGCTTTCTGGTAAGGAAACATTTAATCCCGATGAACTTTTTAAACACCAGTTTCACTAGGTTTCTCAGTCTTCTCAACCAAGGCTTACTCAAATTATTTTCTAAATGAATACTGAAATGTTCATTTACGGAAAGGAAAAAAATCGTCTCTCTCACTTCTTCGAGGTCATATCGTTATGCAAAAAACCACATGTGCACAACTTCCCACCTTTTTAAAAAATCAAACCTAAATTTGACTTGTTCTAAGTACCTAATGGGAGCTGCAATTTCTTGCTAATTATATAATTACTCCAGATTGTTATGTAGCACTAGCAATTAAACACTTGAAATACTTTTAGCTTGAAGAAAGTAATTACGTAATTCCAGTGGATCTGTGCAAGAGAAGCTGCATTGGTTGCTGCTCCCTTTCCCCTATGACTTCATGTCCGCAGCCGCGCGCACAGAGAAGCAACGGTGAATTCCTGAGCTGCTGCAAACCCACAGAGCTCGGCCAACCTTGGCACATTCCTTTATAGCATCTGAAGGCCAAGGTGGGCATGATGTAAGGGCTTAACATGAAAAAAATACCTTATTCATACAGACAAAGTGATATGGATGTGTGTGTGTGTATATATATATATATACACACACCTGTGTATGTATATACACACACATTTATATCTATGTATTATGTTCTGGTTTTAGAAGCCTTTTTCTTTTTAGAGGCTAGCAGGACCATGTCCAAGGAAGCATCCCAGCATCACAGTCCTCCAGGGGACCTTCCTGTCACACTATCCAATGTAGTCTCAGTCCTGTGACTTCCCAATGGATATTTTTATAAAAAGTGTCTGCCCAGACCCAAAAAGGAGTGCATTTCATGGCCTGGCATCTCCCATACAGCCACAGTGACAGCTCAAGTGTAGCACAACTGATATCCACCACCTCCTTCTGCATACTGAATCAGGGCCCCCACAGCTGTATATGTCTGACCAACACAGAAAAAAAAAAAAAAAAGTCCTTGTCCCCAATATCTCGCTGTAATGTCCCTTGACACCTAATGCTTTTAATTCAGGTGGCAGTTCTGTCTGAAGTCTCCACAGTCCCTGCTCTCTATGCCAAGATGCTCAAAGATGCATTAGACTTCAATCTTATACTTTAACTCCTTCCTTCATAATAGCAATGATCATTCTAAAGAAGTCTGGAGTGTCTTTTAGGTCTGGTCCCAGAGTAGCAGGGACCAGCGAGCAGTGATGTTGGCCACAACTGTCAAATACTGTGATTTTTCACTTCATCCTTTGTGGAGAATGAAGCTGTATGTGTATAAGTAAGAGCTGCATGAGATTTCAATGTGGTGTTGGTTCAGAGTTTAAGCAGGTTTTGAAGACAATTATAAGGCTTCTCATAGGGAGAAGGAGAAAGGGAACACAGCAAAGCATAAGTAATAAGAACAAAAATAGTTAAACAACACGCTGAATTTTCAACAGCCCTCCAGAAAGTAAAAAAGCTGGGACTTGATGCCATTCAGTTGAGAAGAATTCATTGATGTCCACTGATTTCAACAAGAACATCCCTGCTGTATTGTTTATATGGAAGCTATCATGATTCAAAGACAGGGATTTTTCCATGCGTTTTGGTCTCTATTTATGTCCCATGGTCCCAATGACTCTTCCTTCTTGCTTAATTTTAATTTTTCCATGACAATAAGGACTGAGAGTGGAACCCCGTAAACCTCAACTCCTTGACCCACTCTTGGAGGAAGACAGCATGGACTTGGAGCCTCCCTGAGGCTACTTGGCTGCAGACACTTTTCCAGATTCCATCCTCCCCATGCCACCATCATGTGAAATTACTGCCTCTCTCCTCTGGGAAGCTAAAACTCAGCCAATCTCCTTCTTGGCCTGGAGACTAGAGCATTGACCTAATATTTGGAGGAAAATTCTTATCCCACCCTTGAAGCCTTGATGTCATGCTCTCCTGTGTGCTTGAGCAGGTAACTGGAGATCTTCATCCCAGGCTCATTGCATTGAAGGAAATATTTGGTTTGGCTTGACTCCAGCAGACTGTGGTTAGTCCTTGGATTATATATGTATATGTACAAGCCACTGTATTGGGATCTCTAAATCACTGATCATTTCAGGGCTTTGTTTTGCTGGCCTGATGCAAATAAAACCCCAACTGAAGTAGATATGGCTTTTACCTAAGTGAAAACCAACAAGTTTATCCTTCACTTTGTGAGAAAGCAAACCCAGCTAGTGTAAATTGACCTAGAAAAAATACCTCTGTCACTGAGACGATCAGAGCTGATCTGTTATAACTTGACAGAAAAAAAAAAAAAAAATCCAACCTCTTCCATTTTCCTTGCCCCTCCTAAGCCAGGGGCAGTCCTCTGTTTAGTCATTCCTGGGGTTGAAACCAGCATGGAATGCTAAATGGATTAATTAGTACTACATCACTCTAAATTTAGACAGCTTCCTTTCAGAATTAGATTTCTTCAGGTTTATGCCATTACATTTCTTAAATGTACATTCTCAATCACATTAGCAATTATGAATACATTACATTTATTTTATTTTTGAAATATTTCACTGTTGTACCTTAAGATATAAAATACACACACTGTCCCACCCAGGCAGAAATGTGAGGTCACTACCACTCATCATTTTATTGCAAATCTCATGACTTTAAAGATAAACCTGAGACTTGCCCCAGGAACTACTAAGTATCTCCTTGTATGAGAAAAGCAACTTTCATCTTCCATGCAAGTTTTACTCTCCTGGACTGGCAGACATATATTTGGACAGGGCAAATTCGCAAAATCCAGGAGGTGAATAAAAACACCTGCCATTCAGGCTAAAACTGCCTTTCCCTAAGGTAATCCCATAATTCTGGGGACCAATCTCATGACTGCTCAGCATTGGAAGCTAACGTTGATGAAAATGATAGAAATTGGAATACGAAGCAAACAATCAAAGAAGAACTCCCCCAGGGAAGGCTCCTGGAGCAAGTACATCATGCCAGGAGCAATGTTGGGGCAGTTTCTGTGCCTGTGCCATCAGCTTTGCAGCTCTACTCTAAAACTAGAAGCTGTTCTCTGCTCCCCATGAGCTGCAAAGACAACTGTGGACAAAAGGAACAGACGTGTGGTTCCATCAAGGTAACAGGCTCATGAGGTCTTGCATTGTAAGCTGTTGAACAGAGTTGGAGAATTTTGCAGACAAAATGACCATTTCCAGAAGGGTTCAGCCTGGGAATCAGGGTTCCTCCTGTGGAATCAGATTTTCCAAGCAGGCAGGGGTAGATCCAATGTAAGTGGTGCACACGTGAACAGCGGAACTCGCTGAGCTCTCCTGACAGTTCTGGTCATGGTCATTCTCCTGATGGAAATGGGCTGTTCTGCAGCAAATCTGGGACCCAAAGAAATAGCAACAGAAACTTACTGAAAACCTGTGACACTATTGCAGAAAGCCAGGATAGGCAGCAATATATTTAAAAATAAAAGAGAGAGCATTTCCCATTCCCTGGAAGCAGGAGAATTGCAAAAGGAACCAACAGCTGTTAGCGTGGCACAGGGAGAAAGCCCAGTTGTCCCGTGTTTGCTGTGAGGTGTTGTAGGAGATGTGGTGTGCAGCCACGCAGCTGGTGGTGTTCCGGTAGGGAGCGAGTTCCAAAGCGATTTCAGGCAAGAGGGAGCTTGAATGTTTTTGGGGAACAGTCGCATGAACAAGAATGACAGCAGCCACAGCAAAGACTTTGCAGGATTTGCAGACACAGCAGGAGAAGTAACCCTGATGGAAATCAAATGCCAAGGCAGTTTACTGGGAAGGATGTTTCTGCTGCGGAGAGCTCGTCTGTACCGGTTTGTAACTGCATAGCGACTGGGAGTCACGACTGCTTCCCAGCTGGTGACTGCAAAGCTCCAAAACGGGAAGAGCAGAGCTGCTGCGCCCCTTCAGAGAGGCAGCGTGGCTTCCCCAAGGGCAAGCGGTGGCCGACTGCTGCGGTGGCCTTGCGTGCTGGAGCGGCGTCCTGAGTGGAGGAGGAGGAGGAGGAAGAGAGCCGGGTGTCCTGTGCCTGGAGCTGTGTGAGGAGGCCTGAGCCGTGGTGCCCCACAAGGTTCTTCCCTGTCGCTGAGGGCTGGCAGAGCCTGTGGCTTCTTGCCGCTGTCGGCTACTGGCCCGGGGCAGCCTGGAGGAGCCACCTGTGGGGCTGCAGCGGGTGCCTGGGGACAGGCTGGGGTGGCTGGGAGCAGGGAGAGCAGCCGGCGAAAGCCCGAGGGTGGGAGGGTGGCCCCAGGGTTGCGGGGCTCAGAGCTGCTTTGTGCGCGGGGTCGTGTGCGTGAGTCCGGCGTAGAGCCGTCTGTCCTGGCTGCCCCGCCAAAGGGCTGCTTCCCCTGGGGCAGGGACAGGGGAGTCCCCCTCCGCTTGCCTGCCCCGCTGGCGCTGCCTCAGCCCTGGGGCCGGCTCGGTGCCCTTCGGGGCTTGGTGGGTCTGTTCTGGGGCTCAGCAATGCTTTTGCAGCTCTTGGGCGCCATTTGCTGCTGCCCCCTGCGCTCCCCCCATCCCACACAGGCACAGAGAGGTCTGGAGAAAGGGCTTTTAATGCAAAACAAAGAACAAAACAATCAGGGAAAGACAGAAGATGATCAGAACCCCCCCTCCCGCCCTGCCCAGAACCCCCCAACCCCTGCAAGAGCCTAATCCCCCCCTCCTGCCCCAGCACTGGCTGCAGGCCCTTGCGCTTGCCGCCATGAGCCATTGTGCTGCTGCTTCCCGCGCTTCTCAGCCTGATGTGGTGCTGGGACACGCTGCCCTGGGGTGGTGGCAGGAGTGTCCCCGCATGCTGCCGTGGCTCCTCAGGCCTCATGCTGATGCCCCGGTGTCCCTGGGTTTTGGGACGCTGCTGGGGTGGTGCTGGCCGGTCCCCACTGTCCCCAGGGAGCAATCCAGGCGCCTCCTGGCCTCTTGCAGCAGCACCCCCAGGCAGCACACTGTCACCATCTGGAATCCCCACAGAGTCCCTGGTGGCTTGGACATGGAGGGCAGAGGAGGGTCTGGGGGAGATGCCCTGACCCGGGAGGGTGACATCCTCCATGGGCACATCAGTGGCCAGGGAGATGTCCAGACGGCATGGGGAGGTGCCCTGGTCCATCGCCACATGGTTCCCTGGGGGGCTGCCAGTGCCCAGGGGTGCTCCCAGGGCTTGGCTGTGCTGGAGAGGCCGTGCTGGCTGTGCTGCCCCTCGCGGTGGTGGCAGCTGCGGAGGGACGGTGGCAGCACAGGAGGCGCTGGGGCCGCTGCTCTCTCTTGAGGGCTGTTGGGTGGAGCAGCTGCGCTTGGTCCTGGGGCGCCCGTTGTTGTGGCCAGGCCTGGGGGAGCCGCAGCCCGGGGGTCCCCACAGGGCAGCGCCTGGCCGAGCAGCAACGCTGTGGCCGATAGCGGAGTTGGTGGCCAGAGGCAGGCTGGCGCTGGTCCGCTTCGAGCGGAAGACGGGGGGGTCGAAGGAGCTGCCGCACGCAGCCATTTGCAGACCCGCACGGGCGAGAGGGAGACGGGACGGGGTGGGGGCCCGCGGGAGTCTCCTGGGGCACCCGCCGAGCCGGCCCCGAGCACGGACATCCCCCCGCTCTGCGCCGGCTGAGTGGGAGCTTGCGGCAGGGACCATCCCTGCGGGGTGAGCTGCTGGGCCAGGGGGTGGGTTTGCACACCAGGGAGGGGAACCGGGAGAAATGGGAAATTGTCTGTAAGTGTTGTTGATGGGCAGGTTGGTCCCGAAAGAGAGGCCTGAGCAGAGGCTGGGGGTGCCATGGCAATGCCAGGCTGGGAGGGGAGGGGGCACGAGGGGCCGGAGGTGCAGGAGGGAGAGGTGCAATGTTTCCCCAAAGTGCGTCCCTGGGCCCTCGGGGTCGGGGTCAGTCCTTGCCTGCGGCACAGAAGGTGTTGGGGAAGAGGCATGGCTGCGGGAGCCGGGGCAGCGGAGGGGCCCGGGGGCCACACGGTGGGTGCCCCAGGGCCGGGAGGGCCATGGCCAGTGCGGTGGGGCAGCTCTGGCCGCTCGTGCTGGAGCGTTGCCATGGACGGAATGTTGGGGCTCCCTGTGTCCTGTCCCGCCCCAAAGAGCTTTGCCCGCTCTTCCCGGGGAGGGAAAGGGTTAAGGCAAGAGTTAAAGGAAGAGTTACAGTCCAGGGCTCCATGTCCAAGTGGAAACCAGTAAGCAGTGGTGTCCCCCCAAGGGTTCATACTGGGACCAGTACCATTTAATATCTTCACCAATGACAGGGACAGTGGGATCGAGGCAACCTCAGCAGGTTTGTGGGTGACCCCAAGCTGTGTGGTGCGGTGACACGCTGGAGGGAAGGGATGTGCCACCCAGAGGCACCTGGACATGGTTTAGGAGTGTAAACCTCATGAATTTCAACACTGGTAAGTGGAAGTTCCTGCACATGTGTCGGTGCAGTCCCCAAGAACAACGCAGGCTGGGGGATGAAGGGATTGAGAGCAGCCCTTGGAGAAGGACTTGGGGCACTGGTGGATGCAGAGCTGGATGTGACCCAGCAATGTGCACTCACAGCCCAGAGAGCCACCCGTGTGCTGGGCTGCACCCAGAGCAGGGTGGGCAGTAGGGCGAGGGGGGGGGATTCTCCCCCTCTGCTCCGCTCTGTGAGACCCCCCTGCAGGGCTGGGTCCAGCTCTGGGGCACCAACAGCAGAAGGACACGGACCTGCTCCAGCGGGGCCAGAGGAGGCCACAGAAATGATCAGAGGGCTGGAGCAGCTCTTCCCTGAAGAAAGGCTTGGGGTTGTTCAGCCCGGAGAAGAGGAGGCTCCAGGGAGACCTTATTGTGGCCTTTCAATACTTAAAGTGGGCTTATAACAAAGATGAGGACAGACTTTTTAACAGGGTCTGTAGCAATAGTACAAGGGACAACAGTTTTAAACTGAAAAGGGGTGGATTTATTTTAGATATAAGGAAGAAATTTTCACTATCAGGATAGAAGAGGTGGCTGCCCCCTCCCTGGAAGGGGTCAAGGCCAGGTTGGACGGGGCTTTGGGCAACCTGTGCTAGTGGAAGGTGGCCCTGTCTGGGGGAGAGGGGTTGGATCTAGATGATCTTTAAAAGGTCCCTACCCACCCAAAGCATTCTGTGATTCTATGGTTCACAATAAATATTTCCCTTTTGTATAAAAGTCAGTACATTGTCTAGTGTCTGTTTCAGGGTCTCGGGTTAGAGCTCATGCCTTGTTTGCCTGGTTTTCTGCTCTCATAGCTAGAGTTAAAAAAATAATAATCATCATTAATGACCTTTTTATCAGCAGGGAGGAGACCTACTTAACCGCCTGGGCTCTTTTTGTGCTGCATAAAACCAGACCTTGAAGATAGCTTCTGTCCCAGCAACACCTCAACCCAGTGGTGCATTTGAGCGAGATGGTAGATATGTGCCCTCCTCCGAGAAGCTGCCTTTGACAGGGGGAAGCAATGTACCTGCTAGGCAATCAAAGCTTTGAGGTCAAACAAAGCCAGGACTTTAGACTTAACATTGTACAAACCATAGAGCTGGGGCACAGTAAATGATTTGGGGATGTCCTTGTGAGGCGCTTCAGAGATGGGCTGGTGCCACCTGGGATAATATCAACTTCCAAGTTTTGCCCAACAACAGGGAGGAGCAACATTTGTCCATGGATATATTGGATCCATGGATACTGGGGCAAAGAGAGAAGCTCTTGCTCAGTTTTATCTCACCCACTGTAAGGCCACAACGGCATAATATGGGTGGGATTATCTCCTCCTCCGAGACACCAAACATACCACACAGCCAACAACTTCATAATATTCAAATACGGGCAGTCAGTGCCAAAAATTAATGTTGCTTTTTCACTAAACGCAACGTCCTTGGACTTTTGTAAAACATTTAAATTAGCACCACATAACACTACAATGTCAATGAAATATCTTTTTAATGGATTCAGTACCGGAAGATATCACAAAGCAGTCCACAGAGGAGAATCGCTGTCAAAAGGAGGGATGTTTATGAAAGTTTCACGTAGATCAAGGTCTGACACCGTTCCACATTTTTATTAGTCACTGGGAAATAAATATAGAAGCACCGCTGATAAACGGCCGTGGTATCCCTTAGATTTACTGCCACCACAATGAGGAAGGGACAGCTGGTTTTATTGCACCCTAATCCAAACTTAAATGTGTTAGGAACAAAAACCGTAAGATGAACCTACAAAAAGGTGAATCGCTCTTGGAAAGCAGTGGCTCTGGAGAGGTGTTAGAGGTTTAATAGATGGCGAGTGAACAGGGGCTCTCGTGAGATATACCACTGTGATAAATCACAAATGGAGGCACACGCAAGGGAGGTGTGAAGGGATCAGTTTCTCCCAGTCCCTCTGCATGCAAGAAACCTGGACGTTTGGGAAAATTAGAGATTTCTCTTGCCACAGTCATATTCTTGCTACATTGCAACACTCAGTTTGGAGTGCAAGCAGTATTCATGACCTTCTTTTTGAATCATCTAAAAGGCATAAGGCAGATGGATTGCAAACTTGGGGTTATGTGAGATTTCCAGGAAATTAAAGATTTACTTATTAAACAAAACACAGTATGTTAATGATCTTGGCGTGTATTTTCAGTGCAAAGGCATTTCTCTGTGGCACATTGCAATTGTCCCAGTGCAATGTCCCCATGCCATATCTTATTACCCCCAGGGTTCCTGTGTTGGCCTCTGTCCCCTGATATTAATAGGCAGAAACTCTCCCAGCTGAACAGGGTGTCAGAAGTCACTCCCTGAGCTGGTCTTCACTTGCAATGCCTTGAAGAGGGTGAAGAAAGAAGTACTTTGCTGCAGGGAGACTGTGGATTTTGGAAGCAGGACAGAACTGGAGAAGGCTACTTATACATCACCTCGGCAATCCCGTGTCTTTTTATTTTCCTGAGACTCTTGTTGGGGCAGGGAGTGGGGACATGTGAGCCTTCTCCTGTAAGCAGGAAAATGAGGTAGAAGGACACTAAAAGCAAGACTCATAAAGGGATTTGGGTAGGTATCATGGGTCTAATGGTCGCATTAGATGTGCCGTTCCTAATTCTGGTTCCTCAGAGTCCTAGGCAGGTTGCTGCATAACCTAGGAGGTAGCTGATGTTTAAAGATGTTCAAGTTAGTAATATTTGCATTCCCAAGCATGTGAGTGGCCTCTATACCGGTGTATTAAACAGTGCCTGGGGGTGCTATTAGGCACTGAACCTGTCGTGATTCATATTTTAGGTTTCCTCCATCAATCCCGTTTCAGAGGTTCAATCTGGTAAGAAGGATCAGCACAAACCAGAGAAACAGAGGACTGGTTTTCCTTCGTTAATGCTGGGAACAGGGTGCTCTGGCAGGATGCTGGATACCAGGGATTTATGCCTTCCTTTCCCCGAAGAGTTTGAGCCCCCATCTCTCCGCAGAGCTCTTAGGTTGTGATCCCAGGATGGCATGTATGTGTGTTATCTTCTTTCTGTGGAAGCTTTCCAGCTTTACTTGGCATTTAAACATTAATTGCACCAGAGAGAGGAAGAGGAAACACGACCCTTTAGCCTGACTCTGAAAGGGGGAGGCTCAGGTTATGCCCATGGTGTTAGCCTATAAGGGTGCAAGACCAGTGTTAAATTGTCAGCATGTTCCCTGGCATAGTTTTGGTCTGAGCCAACTAACATTGACCCAAATAATCCCCAGGCACAGCGGGGGGGTTATAGCATGAACCAGGGGTCATTCCCAGTGAACGGTGTGGACATGGCCACCCTTGTTTTGGGATAGTGAGCTTAGCTGGAGCGCTTGGCCTCAGGGCAAAGAGCCATTCTCTTGCCTTTGATAAACCCCGTGTAGGTTGTTAGTGTGAATGAAAGTGAGGGATTAATTTATGGAGCAAGGTCTGGGTCACAGATCTCTCCCAGCAGCTCAATGAACATATGGCACATTAGAGACCCATCTCAACAGCTTCAGAAGAAGGAGGTAAAAGCATCCCCTCCCCGAGAGGAGTCTGGAGTGGGGTCAGAGAGAAGGAAACGAGAGGACAAGCCTGCTCTGGGCAGGAGAGGTCTTGCTTGTCCATCCAACATGTTGGGAATGTTCTGATGGGTGGATGTGTTGGAACAGCACTTACTTCCTGAGCTGGAAAAGAAATGAAAGACCCCTCTTTTTCATGAAAGCAAAGTCTCAGGTCCCTGGAGTAGGTGCTGTTCTGTGAAACCTATAAGGGGGAAGGTCCTTATATATTATATACAGTAAAAAGTGCCGTTATGATGCCACAGACAAGGCTGTGGAGGCTGGTGCTGCCAGTCCCAGCTCTACCCCAGTGGCGGGGTATAAGGCATCACGGCTCTCAGAAAGACACAGCACATTAAGGTGCTGAGACAGCCCTTGCTCGTGGTTTTATGGTATTGACACATGCCAAGACTCCTTTGACAATTTAGTCCTGGTCCTAGAAAATTTAGTCAGAAGTCTGTAGTCAAAGGAGGTCGTAGTCTGGGAAGGAAATGAGTTCAGTGTGTTATGTCCCAGCCATATGTTTCACATCTCCTTCGTGATAGAGCTATACATAGAAGTATATATGGAAGTGGGTACATGTATATATTTATACAAATATTTATACATATTTTTACATGACTGTATGTAAACACATCTATATAAACTCACTTTCACCCCCCCAAAAAATCACTGAAGCTTAAAAGTCATTTCACCGTAAAGAGTAAACAGGGAGCCGTGTCTTTTTCAAAATATTTATTATAGTATAAAATGTCAGGATGCAGCAACTTTGCCATGGCTTCACCAGACTCATACCCACCTTGTGACTAGAGACGGAAATGGAGCCCAACACCTTGCCAGAATCATGGATGTCACGTGTCAAACGCACCCACAACACCCTATTTTTTTCCAGTCTTGCACTTGCTGTTTTGTATCTCATATTCAGGGATAGTCTTTCTGGTCAACCTTAGCAAGGGTTGAAATCTTGTTTGCCACTTGAGATCTAATTTTCTGTCGCTTTCTTACATCAGCAAGTGAATTTTTGATGTTCTCTCTGCCAGTCATTGTGTCTTTCTGCAGCTTTATATTTGCCTTGATTGCACTATCTTGTGAACACGACTGTCTTGAAACAGAATAGCATTGATGCACAGACTGTCAGTCAGAGAGAAGTCAACCTTGTTCTTCTTTTAATCATGTGGGCTTTCCCCTTTCCAATTCTTGGTGACTTTCCTCCTACAGGAAATGAGTAGGATCTTCTGGCTCTGACTATTGTAACATTTTACCACATGTGTTCTCTTTTGTTCCTAATTTCTCCTCAAAAGTGACTGCCTGGGTTGCTTTTCCCATGTTAAAGCAGGTGAAAAAAATAGATTTTTATTTCTCCTCCAGCAGCTTGTGACAGATCTTTAAACCTGCACTCATTGGACAGTTAACCACTGTAGTATGTATCTTTACTATTTCAGGCACTAATCAATTTTCTTGATCCTCTCAATGTCTCTTGCCTTTGCAAGAGAAAGAATTATGTGTGCTTGTCCCCACTTCACAGATGCGGTGTTTAGGCACGGAGAACTGGTACTCACCCAAGAAAGCATTGGAGAGGCATTTCAATGCCACCAAACACACACACAGCTCTGGCATCCTCCTTGGAGGCTTCACCCCGAGATCTTCTCCCCTCACTGGTGCCTCTGTGGCACTCACTAGAAAGTCCCCCCAAACGAGGGCACATCACATTATCAGTAATACTTTGCATGGTTGTATGGTTTTAGCAGCTCATCATCTTGCAACTGCCAGTAAATGCACATTTCAGAGTGATAATCAAGGTAGAATTCTGCTTTTAATTATACCCTTTACGACACGTTGAAATCAGCAGCATCTCACAGCCATGTCTGAATGCTCAAACAAGAAAACTGGAAAAATTAAGCGAAAGGAATTTGGTAAAACTTTCCTGTTCTGACAGAGGTTCAGGAATTGAGCTTGGTTTTATGGAACTCTTGCTAAAGGCAAAATTTGGTCTTTTTGCTCTCTTTCCTTTCCTGTTCTAATTAATTTTTTATCTTTTTGTTCCATAGGACACGCTGGTTTTAAAAAAAGACTGAATGTCAAAACTACTAGAAGCTAACTTTGAAAGCCAAGTAATAATTCATTCAAAATCAGCATCAAACCAATGCTTCTCCCTAGTGTTCTCCATAAACTCCGCAAAAAATTAGGTGTTTCAACAAGAGCAGTTAATTATGCAGACATAATGTGGAGCAAGACATTTATAAAATCCCCTAATGGCTGATCGAATGATCAGAGAATCACACAGCATTTGCAATTAAACATAGAAATATTCTGGATTTCTGGTTGTGAGTTGCACTGTTGGTGATAATCTTGTAGTGGCATATAATAAAACAGTTGTAAAAGCAAAGAAGCTTCCCTAGAAGATCAGGTGATGAAAAAACACATTGTAATCCTGGGATAATAGAAATCTGCACTGATTCTTCATCAGTATCAGGTGAATTAACCAGTTCTTTTCTTCTACACCTTCCTAAATTTCTCAAGGAGACAGCTGCGTATTGTCAAACAACTTCCCAGGTTCATCAAAGATAAAAAAAAAAAAAAAATCCAATAATTATTTTTATTCACAAGCAACTTGGATTAGAGTAAAGGCATTAAGTAAGGGAGTTGTCCCACTTAAAAAGAAGGGGTTTTTTTTCAAGCAGAAGTGTCTCTTTTTCTTTGAAAAATGTGTGACCTAGGTAATATCTGAGAAAATATTCATGTCCCTTTTTTGTTTGTTTGGTTGAGGATCCCATGTATTCCTCATGTTTTGTCTACGAGTCCCATGTTAATGCCAACACAGATAAAAAGTGACTATGAAATTTTGAGGAAAACTTCCTTTGTGAGCTCTGGGAGCTAACAACCTTCCTTGTTTCTACAGGTTTGCGGAGAAGTTGAAAAGCTTTCACAATATCCCATGGAGACACACAATTTGTATTCAGAACAGGCTTCAGAAGTGACAGCAAGATTTTCCATCGGAGATTTCCTCAATTAACCCCAAGACATGCAAATTGGCATTTTTACTAATATTCTCCAAGGTCTCAGGCTTGTGATGAGCAGAGCGCTGTCTCTCATTAGCACACCTGTAAGAGCTTTGCAGCAAGCACGCGCACTTCCCAGCATCTGAATATTTTCCAACTCCATTTCAAAATCATCAGCTCCATTCTCGTGGGAGAGAAGATGATGTCCAGAGCCAACCAGAGCCTTATGCTGGTCAAGAATGTGCTGCTGGGTTTTGGTAGCAGTCACCTCCAAAGAGTTTTAGGAGTAGGACTGAGAAAAGATTTAATCCCCTAAATATGAGAAAAAAAAAAATAAAATTGCTGAGTTTATTTTAATCCAGGTCAGTTTTGTGGTTTGGCTCAGCCCATGGCCAGGCAAATGTTTGGGGTGGTATAAAGAGAGGAATGATGCCTGTGAAGAACAGCCACAAGCTGGGGAGGGTGGGAGAGGTTTGGTAATTATTATGGTGATTTAACGTGTCCTTTGCAGGGCTGATCTGCTCAACACCTTCCTCGTGTCTGGATCGCACAAGGATTGGGAAAAGAAAGGATTTCTGTGTTCTCCCAGTGGGCTCTGTTTGTGAGGAAGGTTTCGGGGCATAGCTGCGATCTCAAGTCCTCTGAAAATGTGGTGAATGTGAGTCGACCATAAGCTGGCTGATTTTCCTACCCCCCGAACCATTCAAGTAGAGCAGCAATCTCTCCTTTTCTCGTTGTGCTTTCAAGGGCTGTCTTTCCTCAGTGTTTAGAAGAACGCACATTTTATCTGTGTGTGAGGGAGCTTCCAGCCTGCAAACCCCAAGAGTACGGAAAAGTCCTGCAGCATTGTACGAGATCTCTCTGCTCTAGAGAGGAACGTGGCTTAAGATGCTTTTTCCATGGGGAAGGTTTGGATGATGGGGGGACCAGGACTTTGGGGCATGGTGGAGAAGTTATGTGCAGGCGTAGCTAGAGGGGTATCGCTGGAGAAGGCAGGTGCTTAAAAGGTGGGTGCTCCTAGGTGGGAGAGGAGTCTGCCTCTCCATTTTAAGGGTCATTAAATGAAGTGCATAAAGGGCATTAGAAACAGGACCTCCCACCCTCAGGACAATGTCCTTTCCTTGCCAAGAGTCCGTCCACACTCAAGCTTCCAGCTGTGAAGTTGCTCTCTTGACCTTCAGCTTGTCCCTCCTGGCTGTGCAGTGTCCCAGTGTGAATGTAAAGGATGGTAGTTGTCTGGAAACTGAATCCTGGCCAAGAATTGTGTGTGCTGGAGTGAAGGGTACGACTGAAGGTGAGAAAGACACAGTCAGAAGCGGTGAAGATCTCTTTGGCCAATTCAGATCCTACTTCAGCGGGGACATAAAACAGGCAGTTGGTGAGGCATATGTTGAGGTGCTCCTCCTATCAGTACAAATGGTATAGAAGACAAGATAGATGAATGGGACGGTCTGCTTTTGAGTGCAGATATGGACATAATAGGCATTGCAGCAGATTACCAGGGAGAAGATAATCAGGACACTATCAGAGCAAACTATAAATTATACAGGGGGGCAGAGTAATTTGCATTGTGGAGGAGTAGCACCACAGTTAAAGAAAACAGAAGAGTCACATCACATAATTAAGTTAACTGTATCAATAAATAACACGATGCCAACAGACTGAAATACCACACCCAAGCAGAGAACTATAACAGAGCTACTCCTCAGTTGCTTGGCCAGGGTAGTGACACTGCCCGAGATGTCCTAAAGAAGACTGGAGATGTTGTGGGTGTACAAAATGCAATAAAAAAGGGAAAAGTCACGTACACTGGAGAAATATAATGTCCACACACAATGCTGAGGGTAAATTTTTAAATACCTGTGAATAAATACTTCTTGGAGACGTAGTCAGTGAATAAGGAACTCTTGGTGCAGTCCAGGTTGACTGTTGTATTATCAAAGAGACACTCTCTATGAGAAGCTGTAATGTGATGAGCTTCACTATAGTCATAGGAACAAGAAAGCCAAAAATATCACCAGCACAGTCTTGGATTTAAAAAGGAGCCCTATGAAAAATGAGGCAACTTGTTAAAAGGAAATTAGTACAAGCCACGACTGGGTGAAATGTTTGCAAGCAGCAGAAATATTGTTTAAATACACCATATTAGAGGCTCAGAGAAAACATATAGAGTGTATCCAAAAAGACTTTAAAAAGACCAGAAGAAAGCTACCATAATTAAAGATCAGAGCGAAGGAGGCTATTACAAGTAAGAAGACTTCGTGTTCAAACACGGAAAAAATAGAGAGCACACATTCTATTAAAAAGGTAGACTAAAAGATTTGAAGAACAACTTTCGAAGAGCATGAACAAATTATCAATCCTTTTCCAAACACGACTGGATTAAGGATCCTGCCAGGCAGTGTGAAGGGCCAACAGAGGACCAGGGTGTAAAATGAGTAACTTCAGATCCGCAGGCCATAGTGTCTGCGCTGGAGAACACCAAAGGAACCTGAATCTGAACTGTCTGTGCAGAGGAAATCGGTTGTAATTATAACAGAGAACAGGAACTGTGAGTGCGTGTAGATGGGGAAGAGTCCATGTGGGTTTTGCAGGCTGAAGTCTTAATTAACAAAACTGCTAGAGCTCTTCAGCAGCACTAACCAGTACGTTAACCTGGTTATGTTGTGTACGTGACCTTTCTAAGGCCCTTACCAAAGACCTAATAAAAGCAAGCTGCCACGGGCATGAGTTGGTATAAAGAAATATGTGGTTTTTCACTGATTCAAGGACAAGCAATGAAGCATTTTGCAGGAGAGGGGGCTCGTTAACAGGATCCTCATGCTGGGAGGCGGACTGCTGAACAAATCTGATGATACTGGATGATATATTTGCTGATGATATGGATTATTTGAGGTTGTGCAAATGAAAACCAGTTGCAGAAACCTCATAAGCACTGGGAGGCTGGATGATAAATTGGGAGCTGAGGTTCAGCGTCTGTCATTGGCAAATTAAAGTGCAGGGGAAAAGCAACTCTAAATCTCTGACAAGTACTGAAGCCCAGTGAGGTATTGTTGGTGGAGATGTGATCTTAGAGCTATGGCAGATAGGGCCACAAAAAATGGCAGAAAACCCACTGCCCAGTAGGAAATAAAAAAAATGAAAATTCTTTTCCCCTCCAAGTGACAAACTGAATGTTAGGAATTGTTAGGAAGTGAAAAAGAATAAAATAAATCCCCCATTTCATGTGTGTAAAATCCCACTGGGGAACTGTGTCCTGTTTCTAGACTCCCCGGTCAGCAAGAAAGATGCCAACAAATGGGAGTGAGTGCATTGGCACCATCACTACGCTGAGGAAAATGGAGCGGGTGGAATATGAAGAGAGGCTGAAGGGATTGGGTTTGTTCAGCCATAAGAAGAAAAGGCTGAATGGAGATTTTATTGCCGCTTCCAACTATCTTAAAGGAAGGTGTTGAGAAGTTGGAGCAAAACTCTCCTTGGAGGTGCACAGAGAAAGGACAAGATTCAAACGGACACAAGCTGCAACAAGGGAGGTTCTGACTGGATATATGGGAAATAAATCTCCACTAAGCCATTGGTCAAACACTGGGACAGTGACCCAGAGAGGCAGCAGAACCGCCATCCTTGGAGACAGCCCAAACCTAAGTGAGCAAGACCCTGAGCAACCTGGGCTAAGCTGGCCCTACTCTGAGTGTGGGATTGGAGTGAAGACATCCAAAGGTCCCTTCCAACCAAAGCCACTTATAATTCTGGGATTGCTTTGCATGTCCGTAGCTCGTGGTGCCTCTGCACCCTGAAAAAAATACGTGCTGTTTGTGTTCTCTTTCCTCCCACTCAAAAAGGACACGGTGAAGGTGGGCAAGTGTCAATGAAAGGAGTAAGGGTGATGGGGCTACGGAACAAGACTAACATGCGAAGAGGTGAATTTGAAATGGACAGTTGAGCCTGGAGAAGAAGGGAGGGATGTCTGCAGCTCGACACGTGCTGTGAGGAGACGAGGAGAGGATGTCATTTCACAGTATGAGATCAAGACAGCATCTGAGGGAATGCCTGAGCTGCAGGTTCACCACAAGCCAGGAGGAGGTTCTGGGAAAACATTCGCCCTAATCTCAAATTTTTTCTACAAGCGTTTGTGAGTGGCTTCATCAGAAAGAGGAGACTCCTCCTCAGTGGAGTCTGTGTTGTCCTGTCAAGGCTGGACTCAAGCTCTAGTGAGCCAGGGGGGTGGTTGCAGAAGACCCAGACTCAAAAAGAACCTTTGCACAGCTTCACTCAGCTGAGCATTTTGTATAAACTGGCGTGTAGGGGAAACAGCGAGCTCAATCCTTTCTCTGGCCTCAAACGCTGGTTGCATGTGTTAGCACATATCTTGCCTGCTGACACGTTTCTGTAGGTGAAGTCAAGATTAGTAAAAGTGTTTGAGATGGAAGCTCACGGTGGATAAAGGGAAGAGCTGCTGCCAGGGCTCCTATGCCTTGTAGCTCTGAAAACTTCTCCCTTCCCCATCTGCTTTTTTAACTGCCAGAGCACTCTGCAATGTCTGTGTTTTCATCCAGCAGGTTGTGAAGGGCAGAGGGAGGAGGAGGAGGAGGAGAAATGGTGGGTTTTGCAGCGGTTGTTATTCTCTCTAGCGGCGAGCTGTGTTTGTCTTTGGGGAAAGGTGACTATCGCATGCTTTTGTGACATCAAGTTAGATCTTGGAATGTTTAAAATAATAGGAAAAATGCATTTCCCATTGACTTCTTTGGGAGCAGCTTGCAGATTTCTGCAAGCAGATGGTATGATGTATATTAAATTATCACTTATGTCGGGGGGCTTATTTTAAGGATGGAAGTGTCGTCTCTTGGTATTTGTGCCAGAACTGCTCATCCCCAAACCAGGATTTTTGTATCCTTCTAGCTAGCCTGGAAAACATTTGAAGGAACGTGCCCTTCCCAAAGACAGGTAAAAACTGTGTCATCTTGTTCTTGTTTTGCATCTTTTAATGAAAAGGGAAAGCAATTTTTAAAATCCCCTTTATAAAAGAAGGGTCCAAACTGACATTAAATTGAACGTCCCCCAGACTTCATTGTAAATCTCCTCCACTTGGGTGAAGGTTCACACTGACGAACAGAATAAGTAGTGCAAACATGACTAGTAAAGACCAAGAACTCTAAAGCAAATGCTGAGTCATCAACAATATTTATAACCTCCCACACTCAGAATAGAAGATACCAAGGGACTGCAATTACTGAGATATGACAAATGTTGAATTTTTAATGACTCCAGCTGTAGGACACTTCATTGTCCAAGAACATTGCTGCTGAAAGTCATAACCTTAATCCGTGTACCTTGGTTGTAAGTTACACTCTGTCCACTCTGTCCATAAAAAAGTATTGCCGTTGAGTACCTTAAAAGTTATGCCCAGTTTTGTAGCTCTCCACATCCCGTTTTCCCCTGTTTTACTCCTCTCCATAATCTGGTTTTATAACAGACCACTCTTCTGTGGCACTTGCAACACAATTGATGATGGATGATCTGTAGTTTAATCCTCTTCTCACCACTGTTTCTAAACCAGCCTTAGTAATTCTACTCCATCACCATGAAAAACTATATTCAACAACCACCACCTGCACTGGGCTCATTGTGGTTTGGGGATATTCTGTCTCATTTGGAATGTAAGTTCCTGGAGGACAGAAGAGGTGATCAAGTCTTACTGATTCCCCTGGGATTAAAATATCTGGATACCAACAGGATTCCAATACCCACGTATTTCTGATGATCTGGACCTGTGCCTTCCTGTACATACTGCATAGCAATATACGGCAAAGCAATTCCAATAAAGAATGGAATCAAAAGTCAGTACACCCTGTGGATGATAAAGGAGATAATTTAATAGGCAGTCAGATATATTTTACATATGCTGTTAATTTATTTTCTTCCAAACAGAATATTACCTGGCATTTAATTTCCCTCAAGAATCCAGATGCTGTCAGGAAACATCCTGATATTTTTGTTTAAAACTGAGAAGCATTTCAGGTGTCTCTTAATCCATTTTATTATGATTTCTCCAATGAAACTATCTCAAATATACAACCTTTCCGTTTACATCAGCACCTGAGTGCATTTTGCCAAGCAATGACAGGCTGTGCTGCATATCTTATTCCCAGAAGAGCTTTCTGTGTTGCAATTCAATAATCACTGTTATTGGTGGATGCCAGAGCGAAAATAAGGTATCTGTGGTCAAAGCCCTAAAAAACTCTCATCACCTCTAATGAAATACCAGTTTTATTTTATTTTCACACTTTTTTTTTTTTTTTTTTAATGCACGGAGATGAGGAAACAGCTCATGTTTCATAAAGATCATCTTCTTGGAGCACACTAATTGCCACGGTTGCTGCAGTGGAGGAAGGAGCCCGCAAGAGGGCTCAGGGAAGCAGCCTGCATCCCTGGACCAGCATCCCTGGGAAGATGCTGGGCAGGGCAAAGCAGGGCCCGGAGGGAAAGCTCATCTGTTCAATCATATTCACCGCACTCCTTCAAACATCTCATATAGGGCAAGTAAATAAACGAGCAGTCCAAACAACATCAGCTTTTATTACCGTGGATAGGATCATACATGTATTTTTAATCTTTTGCCTGTGTATTTCTTACAAACTTTATTAATAACGGGGAATGTGGTGGTAGGATAATATACGATAGCACTTAAAGCTTATGAAGCTCCCTTTCAGTTTTATAGTATTGGCACAGCAGGCTATGCTGAGCACCACATGAGCACATTTATAAAAAGCTTATTACAGCATATAGCACAAGAGTTGTTTTTTTTATTTTTATTTTTATTTTTTTTTTTTTACTGGGAAACCAGCACTATTAAATATGATTATTTCCTTTAGTAGGGCAGCGTAAACAACTCTGTCATTTGTTTTTATAAAGTCATCAGTGCCACTGCATACAAACCAGCCCCGACTGACAAAGCCAAGGAATCTACTAGACACTGCAATGCATTTAAAACCACCGTCGGAGCGTGTTTATGTTGCATAATTTTCCACCAAAAAACTTAATTGATTCCATTAGCTTTTTTCTTGTATTGTGTGGTTTTGCCGTCAGATGAAAACACAATCACAAAGAAAGCCACAATATTTTGACCAAGTGTATATATATGTATGCATATAAGCAAAACAGGCTGCCAAAAATACGTTAGGTGACATGTAATCCTTTTTCCCCTATTTAATCTATTACAAGTCAGCCCGCTAGGAAAACAAAATACCCTTGCTTTATTTACAGAAGTGATGTTTTTACAGATTTTGAAGATGTCATGTGCTATCTGCAGAATTTATTATGGGAGATTATGAAGGAAATTCAGTTATACACCATTTCTTTGTATTTGCAAGCTAGATCACATCAGTACCTCCTGCAGAGCAGCGGGCTGTGCAGTTGCCTTGGTAGAAATGTTACCCCAAATTACAGGGACAGTTTACACGTTATCAATGTGTATTTTTTCACTATTGACAGTTTAAATAAATAAAAATCCACCAATGCGTATTTTCTCACTATTGACAGTTTAAATAAATAAAACTTAATATACTTTAGCCGCTTGTATGGATTTATGTGAGCGGACTTAAGGCTTTCGATGGTTTGGAAGAACTTGAAAAACATTTTAGCAAAGATGAATTTGGGGTTCAGGAAGAAAAAAGGTCTTAGCAAGTGAGGGAATAAATCCTGAGGACTATGAGATCAGTGAGGGAAACGTGGAGTGGGGAATGTAAAATACTACTTATGGTGTGGAAAGTGAAGGATATTGTGCTAAACAGTCAATTTATATTGGAATGGCTGGTCCATGCGTAATATGAATAACATTTTTATGGGATTGAAATTTGCTTTAAGATTCTGCAGTTCTTCATAGGTAAATAATGGAAACAATTTCTGCCTAATTTCAGTTATCAAAAAATCAAGCTATCTACTCTAAAGTACTCACTAGGGCACTTGATGTGAGTTGAATGAAATAAATCTCTCTGGAGAACAGGCCATCCTATCTGCTCCACTCTTCTATTCGAAGATGGGATGAATTACGTTAAGAAGATACTACTCTTCCTTTGTTTGCTACGGAAAAATATCTAGATGCCCAGCTTAGACAGGTTGCTGTACTTCCAAACAGCTAAAGTTTGGTGGTATCCGTCTCACCCCAAACTATTTTTCTCTGCCCTCACCTGCACGGATTGATTTCTATTGATAAAGTCCATCCTGCAGAATGAGAGTTCAGGGTGACAAAACCACAGAAATCCCAAAGTGAACTGTACAGAAAATATTGAGAAATTGAATACCACAGTACCCGTTTTACCAAGAGGAGGGCTGTGTCATGATAGCTTCCAAGTAGTAAAATCTGTGCTAAAATGTCAAGATTTTAGGCAGGGAATGATGCTAATAACAATCTAACCTTATGTTGCAGCACTGGCCACTCAACGTGCCCGGTAATTTGCCCTCTCATAAACTGGAACCTGACCTACAGAATATTTTGTACCACAGTGGGAAATCTTGATTTAAAACCCCCGGGGCTAAGCCTCAGCTGCTGGTAACTTCTCTTAAGCTCAGGAAATTTATGGAGCTGTGAGAAGCCACGCTGTTGAAGGAGGTATCTGCTAACTCTTGGGCTACCAGCGACCTGTCTGCAAAGTGTTAATTCAGTTCTAGCAGGTGTTTGCATCTCTGCGGGACACAAATTCATCGGTGACAGCCAACCCTGCACAAAGCTGTTTGACAAGTAAGGCTTTGACTTTCTGTGTCCGGGTGGGATTTGGCTCGAGATCAGGAGATGTTTTAGGTGGGTACGTATGCACTGGGCACCTGAACTCTGAAGAAAGGGTTTTCTGTTTGATAGTCACTGGAAATGGGAGCGAATGAGGGCCTGAACTGGGGATCGTTTCTCAGCTGAATTGCTCTCCTCACACAATCGATGGCAGGACTTTTTGCAGCTGCTCCCATCGGGGTGCTGAAAGCCCTCTGAAATGTTGTACACCATCCGAGACGTCTGTGTGGGGCTTGCAGATATGACATAAGATGTTTGTGAGACCAGTGCCAACCTGAAGGAGCACCTGAAATGCAGGTGATGTGCTCCAGGGCATCAGGAACGGTGCTACAACCTCACGTGCAGGCAGCAAAACCCAGCCCCGCATCGACCAGCTCTTCAGTGACCGTCGTGAGAGCTCAAAACCTGACTCCCAGACACCAAAAATGTAGGTGTCTGCATCATCTTGGCTTGTGTGAACATGTGGGGACTGGTTATAAAAATGCACCTTGGAGCTCCAGTGAAGGAGAACCAAGGGTTATACCTGCCTGTAAGAAAACTTGCAGATAGCTTGCGTGTTGCATTAGTGCTTTTTGTCCTGTGCTACGGTGCAATGGAAAAAATAAAGAACCTGTGTGAAGAGGCTGCTTGTATCCTGCATTTTTGCCTTCTCCCTGGCACGTATGGTAGACTCTATTAAATTGCCCATTGTTTTTGACATCCCTCTGTAAATCCCAAATCACTGCATTATTCTGAGGTACGGTGCTGATGGCTCTTCTACGTCAGTTCCATTTTTAGTATAATTTATGTAGCTTAATCTGTATCTAAATGCTCATCTAGATCCCAAATGGAAGGCGGATGAATGACTGATTAATCTCCCCGCCTCTCTCTAGAAACTGTCTCATGTAGATTGCTCTGCTGTATTATCATCTTTGCTGTCCTTCTGGGGTGACAGATACAGCTGTTGATACAGGAATTCAGGTCTCTTGTTTCCAGAAAGAATTGTGGCACTTCAAGCCTCCAGTTCCCTTGATTGAAAACCCTTAGAACCAGTCCGTGTCTTTTTGCTAAAATTGGGGAACCAGCAGGTTTGTTCTGATGAAAATAGGTGCTTTTTCAGCGATCTCGTTACCTGACCAGTCACAAAATGTGATTGCGATGAGGCAATCATCATAAGGTCAGTGTGATGTCATGTCGGCATCAGTCCTAAGCTCCATTATTCGACATTTTTATCAATTACGGAGAAGAACATGGAAAATTATTTCCAACTGCTAGCAGCTGACCCAAAAACTACAGGAGCAGCAGTGAGAAAGACAGGGGATGGGAACAAATCTAATTTCAATGGTGCCAAGGACTAGGCATAGAATACAGTTTACTGTATATCTGCCATAATCATCTATATATTTCTATAGTTTCTTAATAAATTGCTGAAGAGCCCTTGGGACTCACAGCAGTGTACCTCTGAGGCTGGAAAGTCTAATACTGCCCCGGATAGGTGAATGTAAAACCAAGCAGGAATCGGGGAAAAAAACCCCACATTTCACCGGCACTTGCTTTGGCGTCACTAGTACCCGAATGCTGTGTTCATTATTCACATCTTCCTCAAAGTAAAAAATAAATAAATCAGGAAATATGTCATTTGAAAACCTGGAGAGGGTGCAGAGAAGTGCAATGATAATACCTAGAGAATTAGAAAACATATTTCACCGTGATGAACTCCCCGAGTCCTGTTTATCTTATCTTGAGGGATGACCACAGTCTACAGCAGTAAGTCTGGATAATAAAAACTGGATAAAAGGAATTTCTTCATTCTGGGAAAGACAGGCTAAGATGTAATGGGTAGGAGCTGAAGCTAACCTAAAAATAAGGTGCATATTTTAAACAGTAATCAAGCACTGAATAATCCACTAAAGCCTGTGGAGGGATCTTTCCCCGCACGTTTTCAGATCAAAAAGAGATTGCTTTTCCAGGAGGTGCACGCTGCAGCACACACCTGCCTTCATCATCAGCCTAGTACCATGGAGGTGGTTACACTGGGCTTTAGTGGGTTCAAGATACGGCAAATTTTCCTCCATGGGAAAAACACATCTGTCCTAAACCCCAAAGACTAGCAAATTTAACTCTGAAGGAAAGGATTATGTACAGTAAATGTCAGGTCCTGGAAAAACATTGTATTTTGAGCAAGTTCCTAGGACTGGATGACTAGGAATTTGTGTAGAGCCCTGCCTGGAAGGACACAGGTAAGCCCACACCCCTTTTCTTTCTGCTCTCTCTCCCTCATGCCTTTTTCCTTCTTCACCCTGGTTCCCTGAAAATTTTTAGCATATGCTGCAATATTGCCGTGCTGGGAACACCGTGGTTATTCTGGGAACGCAAGCACAGTGTAGGTGCTTTAATCTAGGCTTTTTTTCTGTTTTTTTTTTTCTTCTTAATTCAGTCTATGTGTTGGTACACATGAAGTGTTCCAGCGTGAAGCACAGCGTACTATAAACAAAAAGATAATCACGTTCTGCTGCTTGCTTGGACAGGCAAATCCCTATCAAGGAAACTTTTAAAAGTTAGAATGTGACTTTCAAATCTTCCCACCCAGATTCCAACTTGTGGAACAGAAGAAGGGGACAGCCACCCCCCCCTCCCTTTCCTGAAATGTTAAGTGGGATTTATCTAATTTAGAAACTATTCTCCTTCCACGGAGCCAAGAAGCACTGAGCACTTTGGAAAATCAGCAGTTTGTATTTGTTAAGTGGCATGACGGCTTATTACTATTTAATACTTCGGATTCAGTTACGAAGCAGGAACAGAGCGTGTGAAGTGCCATACAAGCACAGAATGAAAGACTGTTTCCTGCCCGTAATAGCTGTAATCGAAATGCATCAACAGCCCCGCTGTCTGTCACTGCTCTAACCACTGTTTTGGAGTCCCACCGCCAATCTTTTCGTGCCCTGCTCTGCCGTTATCAGCCTCGCCGGTGAAGCAGCTGAATGCAACGGGTGACAAAGCAATTTTTTTCTTGTTAAGAATTAACGTGCCGGCAGGGACACCTGTGATTTAACAGATACACACAATATAAATGCAGAGGGACAGCAGGTATGGTCTGGGGGATCACTGGGATCATTTGAGTGGAGACAACGCCGGCTTTTCAGCAGCTGGCGTGTCAGAGCACATCAGGGCTCTGGAAGATCTCAGCCACTTCATCTGCGAGGCTGAACAGCCAAACATTAGTCTGTTTTTTCTGCCCTTCACCTCTGACTGACCTCAATTCACGTAAGGAAGACTGCAATGAAAATGTAACCGTTCACAAAGAGGCAGCGAGGATGCTCACTGTGAAAGATTCAGGCTGGGCATTCAGGCTCACAGGTAGATGCATTAACTCTTACGGGAAAATTGCATTGCCATCCATTGCGACACTAACCAGCACAATTTTTAGAGACACGTTGTTGGCAGAGAGTGGAGTGAGTATAGATATACAGGGTGAAACAGAAGAAAGGGTCAGTATAAAGCCAGTGGACATCATCATCTCTAGTGGCTTCTTGCAAAGAAAGAGCTGGGAAATGTCAGCATGACTATAAATGAGAGAACAGCTCATTAGGTGAACGTGTTTTAAATGAAATTCACACTTTGTTACTGAGCATTTCCCATTCTCATTAACTTGTACTGTCAAAATATCACAGTTATTATTTATCATATGCATCTCTATATTCATTCTTTAACGGATTTTCTTCAGGTTCTTGTGACATTTTTTTGGAGGCCGCCTGAGGTTCTCTCCAGTCCTGATCTCAAATGAGCCCAAGCGTACCAAAATTTAACCAAACTTAAAAAAAAGGGACCGCAATCTTGGGACTGCTCATGTTCAAAGACAATGCTGTTTGCCTTTCAAACACAGGAACAGTGAAACAAGGGGCAGCTTGCTTCTCAGGTTCCCATCCGAATTTTTAAAGAACGTCTGGCTCCTAAAACATGAATTCCCTGCTTCTCTAGATTCTTTTAGAAGCACCTGGGAATTCTCAATATTGCCGTAAATATCCAGCTCCTTTATAAATATGAATTAAATTTCATATCTCAAGAGTATCGTATCTGTGTAGAAACCAGCTTGATTGTGAGCTGAATGGAACTGCACTCGTCACAGACCATTTTCTGAGAGAATTATCTGGCCTTCCTCTCACAGACTGAGCATTAGCCTGGCGTTTTATCATCTTCTCTCCTATTCAGCCAACAACCCAACTTTTTCAAAACCCTCCAATTTCGCATTGAATGACAATGATGCCCTTTCTATAACTTCGTTGCTTCTTCTCACTTGTGCATTATCCTTTTCCCATACGCTCAAATTCTCAGTGCGAGACCCCTGCCTAGTGCACAAACCCCCTTTTGCAGGGTTTTGTACAAATTTCTCTTCTACTGACCATGACTACGTGCACAGAATGAAGCTTTAATTGTTTGAAAAAACCAAACACCGTTGTTCTAGCTTCCAGAAGTCTTCTCTCTTAGAAACCTGGTGGTGTTTATACATTCAATATGCATCGTATTAGCCCCAAAGATACGATGGATATTTTCCACAAGTACTTATAGTCTGGTCACTTCTTGTTTCTATGTTTTTATTGCAAACACACATGCAGACACTGATCTCCGGAGATGTATGCTACTTGGAGCATCTTCACACAAAAAATACTCGGCAAGACTGGCATGATACAGTACATTGGCTAAACATAGCATAGGGGAGCGCTGTATATACCAACAACCAGAAAACTCTGGAGAAAAAAAAAAAAAGGGATATTATTGTACAATAAAACATATTACAGCACGAGGGGCCTGGGCGGTGTGTTTCACTCAATGTGTTTGCACAACCCTTCCCTCCCTCACCGGGGAGTGTGGACAAGCAGAGGGGTGGATGTGACATGAATAATGCCCCAAGAGGGACACGCACACAAACCCCTCTCCCGAGGCAGAAGCCCCGTGTCAAAACATACTGGGGGCGACCGTGCAGGGCCGGGGGGGGACGACGGGGACTGGAGGCCCCGTGTCAAAACACAGAGGGGGCAACTATGCGGGGAGGGGGACGGGACTGGCGAGCAAGGAGCGTACGGCAGGGATGTTCACAGCCCGGAGTAAGGGCTGGGACAAAGGTTTGGGCGCACGCAAAGCACCCAGCGACACCCCGCCGAAACGGGGCGGCTGCGGCCCCCGGAGCCCCACCGGGTGTGTGTGTGTCCCCGCCAGAGCCCCCCCCGCACCCCGGGAGGACACACACACACACACACACGCACACACACACACAAACACCCCCCCCCCTCCCGCCGCCCGTCCCAAGGGCCAGCGCGCGCCGGGCCGCTCCCCCCGCCCCCCCGCGCCTCCCCCCAGGGGCGATGCCGGCGGCGCGGCGGCGCCTCCTCCGCGCGCTCTGCAGCTCCACCTTCAGGATGGGCGACTCGGCCTCCCGGCTGCCGCGGAAGGAAGAAGCGCTCCCCGGCCGCAGCCAACGCATCCCGGTAGCAGGTACAAACGCCTCCCACCCGCCCGACTCCCCCCCCCCCCTCCTCTCCGCTCTCCGTCACCCGCCCCGGTGGCGGCGGCGGGGGAGGGGAAGCGGCGAAGCGCTCGGCGGGAGGAGGCGGCGCCGCGGCTCCCTCCGGCGGCCCCTGCGCGCATGCGCACTTCGCCGCGGGAGGGGGGGCCGGGACGCTGCGGCGCCTGCGCGCTCGGCTGCGGCGCATGCGCGGGGGGCGCTCTGCTGGGGGGGGGGGGTGTGTGTGACATGGCGGCGGGGCGGCCGTTCGGCCGGGGGGTGCCGGGGGAGCGCCCTTGTTTCGGGGTTTGGCTGCGCGGTGACGTGTCCTGTCGTGGGAGTAGGAATGAATCGGTTGCGGGAGCAGCCAGCAAGCGCATACCTGGTTTTCTCTTGGCCGTGTATGAGTTTTCTGCTTTATCTTTAGGACCGTATTAGCCCAGGGCTTAAAACAGATTTCCCTAAGCCTTACTTTTTCTGTCGAATAGTAATACCTAAAAATAATACCTCGGCATAGTTATAGCCCTAATGTTTGCAAAATGTTTTTAAGTCCTTAACTCCTTCATGAAGTCATAAAATCAGAGTGGTTTGGGTGGGAAGGGACCTTAAAGATGATCTAGTCCCACCCCCCTGCCCCGGGCAGGGCCACCTTCCACCAGCCCAGGTTGCCCAAAGCCCCGTCCAACCTGGCCTTGAACCCTTCCAGGGAGGGGGCAGCCACAGCTTCTCTGGGCAGCCTGTGCCAGGGCCTCACCCCCCTCACAGGGAACAATTTCTCCAGTACTACTTTCCATTTTGAGTAAATGTGTGCTGTCAGGCAAGCAAAGTAGCAGCCTAGAATTAAGGAAGCAATTTTGCCTTCTGTCAGCTCTCCTAGGAACTGAAAACATGGCAAGGTGACTGTCATCGCTGTTAGATAGGAATTACAGTGGCACCCACCTAGATGCTCTTACATCCACGATCGTTCTCCCGTTGTGCAAGGTCTTTATTTACATGTGTCTTTGCTGCAGGCACCGAAGGTCCCTAACAAAGTCTGTGAACTGAGGAAAAAAACCCCAAACACGTAAGGTACATAAGTGCTGGTGGAAGAATAGTAAATGGATGATGGCATAAACCCAGTGAAAGAGGTGTTTGAGAGCATAGTAAAATCTTACATTGTATAGATAGTTGGTAAAATGCTGAAGGTAGCAAGAAGATAGTAGTGAAATTAAAATATCAGAGTATTATGTCTGATGTCGTTAGGGCAATGAGCTCTAGAGGTAATACCAACTGTAGCACATTGCCTGGATTAGAGTGGCACCTTCACATTCCCTGTGGATAAAAGCCTGGACAGAAGATATGCTAGGCCCATTTTATGCTCTGTAACTCTATAGATGGAATAGTTTTGTGCTGCTGTATAAAAAGTGCCCTCATAAGGCCAAATACAAAATTTTTTGTGGACATTTTTATTCTACGACTAAACGAGATATATTTAATAAGGGGCACAGAGCTCCAGTGAATTTTGGAAGTTAACATTTTTAAGATGTAAACTACTTTCAGACAAGAATGGCAGTTTACGTTTTAACATTGTGTAACATTTACTCCGTAGCATCTCTTTTGTTTAAATTGATTAGACTGCAGAATCAGAGGGGGTGTTGGTTGGAAGGGTGCTCCTGTCCAGTCCCAGTGCCAATGCTGTGCTCCCTTCTAGTCAGAGGTTTTTTACCTTGTGTCCGGCGTGAACCTTTTATGGCAGAGTTAGTGGCTGCTGCCCTTTCCGATACTGTCTGGTGTTGTTGAGGAGGGTTTGGCTGAGTTGTTATTCTCACTCCCTATTCAGCTACTGTACGACTGCCCCTTATTCTACCCTTCAACAGCTTGGAATACGCTCAGCTTCTGCGAGCTCTTGTCGGTTTGTGTGCTGTAGGCTGCTGACCAACTTGACCATTGACCTCGCAGACCCCCACCATGTTATTAATGTCTCTCTTGAACTGAGGACCCAAAACTGGACGTGGTATTTCAGGTGAATTCTTACCAGTACAGCATAGAGGAGAGGGTTTTTCCTTCCTCTGCTGTCCACGCTCCTTGTAATGCAGCCTGGTACACAGTTTGCTTTATTTGCAATGAGAGCACGTTGCTAGCTCCTATTTAACCTGCCATCCAGCATTATCATGGGTCCTTTCCAGCCGGTCTGAGATTACCTTGCACTGGTGCAGAACTTGCACTTCTTATTGACCTTCATGAGTTTTCTGTTGGCGTAAACCTGAAAATTATCAAGGTCTCCTTGGACTGAAGCTCTGCTGTTTGACATGTCCACTCCCACTTTCTGTTTAGAGTTGCCCTCAGATTTGCTGAGCATGTTTGCTGTCACATCATTTGAGTTATTGTTTAAGATATTGAAAGATGTTGGCCCCACCATCAGCCCCTGGGGTAACCTGCTACACCCTAGACATCAAGATATTGATCACTGCCTTGTGAGTCTGGTGGTCCTGCCAGATTTGGACATGTCTAGTGCTTAGCAGCCTGTTCTTCAGCCAGTACTTTCTCAGCTTCTAAATGCAAATGTTGGAAGAGATGGTGTCAGAAGCCCTGCTCAAGTCAACATGTATTAATTACATCCACTACTTTGTCCTCATCTGCATTATGTCATAAAAGGCAACCCAGCATGTCAAGTATGATTTGCCTTTGGTAAATATGTTGACCGTTCCCGATTACCTTCCTGTTCTCTTTGTGTTTGGAAATGATTTCTGAGGACATACCCCATGATCTTCCCTGGGACTGAGCCAAGGCTGAGCAGCCTACAGTTCCTCAATCCTCTTTTTGCTTTCCTTAAAAATGGCTGTTACTGTAGCCCATTTCTAGTCATCAAAGAGTCATCCCCCCATCACCGGGATATTTCTGGATATCATTATATCTAGATCTGTCACAGTGTTCTGATGGTCACACCAGCAAGCTTCCTCTGCAGCCCTGGAAAAACTCCATGTGGCTCCTTAGACATTTAACTCTTTAAGTAGCCATAACCCACGTTTCCCCCACATTCCTGCTTTTCTTTCTGACTGTGCCAGTGCATGCAGAGATTTTGGAGCAGCCTTTTTTTCTGAAGACTTATGCAAAAGGTTTTTTTCAGTACTACTTGTAGGCTGTCTTCTGTGTTCATCAATGCACCCAGATTTTCTCTGCTTTTAACTCCAGCTTTGAGTTTTTGTGGAGTCATTTCTTACTGCTTTTTACATCCCTAGCTAGTTTTAACTCCAGCTTTCTGATTTGGTGCCTAAATGTCCAGGCAAGGCATTTTGTATACCTCCTTTGTTGCTTTTGTTTCTATGACTTGTATGCTCTCTCTTTGCGTTTTAGTTCATTAGGCAGCTCTGTGTTTCTGATGAAGTTCACAGTTTTTCTGCATGATATTTGGTTTCTTAGCGCTCTCAGAAAGTTTTTGTCAAAATTCAGATCACCTTCAGATCACAAAGGGAGGCTCTTTCTCCCTTTGACAGCTTCTCAGGGGCTTCTACCTAGCAATTCCCTAAATAAGCCAGAGTTTGAGCTTTGAAAGTCCAAAATGCTAAATCTGCTGTTTACCTTTCTGGCCTTCCTTTGGATCCTGAACTCGGTCATCTTGCGGTCACTGCAGCTCTCTGCCGTCTGCTGCTGCAACGCTACCCGTTCTTCCCTGCTTCTGAACAGCCGCTCAGCAACCAACTCTTGTCCCTGGTGGTCCCTCTGGCACTTCTGGTATGAAATTGTCACTAACGCAGCTTCCTGAATTGCTTGCACAATTTGCTGTTAGCCTCCCAGCAGATGTCTGGGAACTGAAATCTCTCAGGGCGACCAGAGCCTGCACTCTGGAGACTTCTGCTAGCTCTTTGTGGAAAGCCTCATCCATTTACTTCCTCTTGGTCAGGTGCTCTGTAGCAGACCCCAGACCACACCACCTCCAGTGTTTCCCCTCTGATCTTGACTCGGAGACTCTCAGCAGACGTGACTTCAGTTTCACACTACAGCTCTGTGCTGTGAAGGAGTTTGTTTCCGTAGAGTGCAGCTCCCCATCTTGTTCTTTTGTGCTAACCCTTCCCATCCATGACACTGCTCAAGTGGTGTGTGCTGTGCCCGGTCTGATTCTGATCACATCATAGGTCTGTGACCACACTCGGACATCTGAGTCTTCTTCTTTGTTAACCGAACTCTGCCTCAGTGTGCAGACACTTGAGGGAAACATCTGCCGGACCTTTCTTTTAAGCGGTACCTAACACTGATCCTAATCCAGTGACCTGAGGTGTCCATCCTGTTCATCTTCAATGGTGTTGAGGGCCCCTGAGTGTTTCCTAGCTGAAGAGCTGCAGAGCATTTAGCTCCTTGTCTGTGGGGTCTCTTTGAAGATCCTGTTGATCTCCTGCTCCTCATCTCTGATGCGGTATAATGTGCTCACTTCTTGGAGCTCCTTCCCTTGCACTGCAGCGACTAGGTCTGCCAAAGCCACCTCTCAAAGGTGAGGCTGCTGCCACTGCTGTGAACCCCACGGAGGAGCTCCAGGTTCTCCCCTCAGCCTGAGACCACTCAGGAGTTCAGTCCGGTGGGAGGTGGCTGAAGTACCAGAGGTGTCTGCACCGTGTGGGTCAGGGCACTGTGTCCTGGAAGGTGTTTTCAGCACCTGAGGGTTTTCTTCTGTGAGCAGCACTTCTGGGCTCTCTTAGTGCCTCCTGCACATTATGTTCAGTGCCTGCTCATCCCTGTCCCAGCGTTCCAAATCCCTGATGCTTTCTGAGGAATGTGCTCTGCCCCTCGGTGAGATTTTTTGGTTGGCGGGGAACCTTCTTGTGCTGAGGGTTCTTGATGGCTGCTCACAAACCCTGTGAGTATGGAGACCAGTTCAGTCTGCTCCCTCCTTTGCTGCACTCCAAAAAGAGGAAAAGACAGCTGAGTGACAGCTTCAGCTTGGAAGTTGCATTTAATCCTGTCTCATGAAAAACTAAATTGCATTTCTGTTCCTTTGTAACTTGCTGACCATGGGATAAGACTTGACCTTGTCTGCGTAAATATCTTTTTTTTTTTTGTTTTATCGTAACTTTATTACTCATTTCGGATCTGAGTATAAGAAAATTATGCAGTTAAACCTTGTATGTTGTATAGATTTCTGTGAAGTGACTGGAAGTAGCTTGTGATGCAAAGGGTTCTGTTTGTAGAAGTGAGTTAAACGGGGATAAAATACCGTCCGGTGAGCTGAAAACAATACAAACATTAGTAAGCCTCAGTTCCTCATTTTTGTAATCATGTCGGATCTATCTGATCTTCAACAAATTTCATAATCTTGGAACTAGAGTTTGTTGTGCTGTTTTCCTTCCTTGCAGTAGAGCTGCTGCATTCATTTTGGAAAATAATTTCTTTCATGTAATTTCTGTATAATGGTGTGACACGATGTCGTGTTTTATAGTAAAATCACGTATTATTTATTGCTTCTACCTTTCTAGGATAACTCTAGTTTACAGAATTAATTTTAGTTACATTACTGCTGAAACATGGCTGTGTTTTACGAGTATGTGAGTATATATTGCTTACACTATTTAATTGACTATTTTATTTTATGATAGTGGTAGGAGCACTACTCAAGGAGCCCTAGTAATGTAGAGGGAACCTCCTGTGCAAGACACTGTATAATAACATATGCACACACACAATTTTTTCCTGCTAGGTAGCCTAAGATAGAAGAGTATAGTAAATTAAAAGAATGTTTTGTCCCACTGGTCCCAGTGAGTTGTGTCAGGAAATATCTTTTCTCTCTCCGTGGTCTCAGCTATGTTCCTCGTAGAGGTACTTATATTGTAACATACACATCTGTAGTGGGTTAACTTTTTAGAGGCAGTAAAGGTACAGCTCATGGGTAGACAGTCTTAGGATTGTTTAAACCTATTAAGCCTCTTAGCTTTGTATTTATAGTTTAATAGAGCAATAATTACAAACGTGGAGGAGGTCACGGTGAACTTTAGTCTGACCTTCTGTATAAAAAAGAGCGCAGCATTTCCATGAATTAATTCTTGCTTGAATCAGATCATGCTCTTTAAAGAAAACATTGATTAAAAATGTCATTTGACAGAGGATCCACAGCAAAATTTCATCAATTGTTCCAACGTTTCATAACTCCATTAAAAAGGTGCATATTTTGAATCACTTGGTTATGTTTCAGCTTCCAACTATTGCAGTTTGGTACAGTTTTCTTCATCAAGATGAAAAGCGTGCTAGTATGTGTTTTCTGTTTTTCATAAGATATGTTTGGATCATAATTAAATTGCTGGTTAGCCTATTTTTTAAATAAGTATTCAACCAGACATAAACCAAGCAAAATGAATTTTTGTTGTCAGCAGAAGGCAAGTTTTTTAGTCATTTATTAGTTTTTGTTTCTTTTCCTCAAATCGTCATGAGTTAAGGTCTTTCTTAACTTTTGGATATTGGAAGTAGACACTGGATTTTGCTAGTGATAGTGTCAACTGCAGTCTTGTTCCTACTCAGTATTTTCCTCTTTGTGTATCAAAGGATAGCTAACATTTTGGGTTGAAGTGGTGCACTGGGAGCTTTGTGTTTAAGCGATCATCTTCTGCACATCTAAGAGTTTTTCAAGTCATTGGTACAGTGTCTGGTTCAATTTTTAACTTTATGAGTTGATCTGCATTTGCTTTGACTATTTGATTTAATTCCAAGTCTGTATATTTTACGTTAAATTCATACAACAGTGAATTTCAGTTCTTTGTGGAATTAATACTTCAACTTGACATACTGAACTGAAGAAAAAGTTGCACGGACTGTTTTTGCGGAGACATCTGGAGAAGAATGTGGCTAGTGAGCATAGGAAATTGAGATTTTGGTAGGTTTCCAGTCTCACCCTCAGTGTTTCATTATTATTGTCTTAAGATGTAGCAGGAATATTTCAGCTTTAGTTGCCTGGATATTGTTAAAACAAATACACGATCTTTGAGTGAGAGGATGGCTCTACCTAAATTCAGTTAAGCTGGGACAGGGTGCTCAGGGGGATCTTGCCAATGTGTATAAAAACTGGTGGGAAGGCGTAAAGGAGATGGAGACAGACTCTTCTCAGTGGTGCCCCATGGATGGACAAAAGACAACAGGCACAAACCGAAGTGCAGGAAATTCTATTTTGACATAAGAAGAAAACTTTTTTTCTCTGAGGTTGGTTGAACAGTGGAACAGATTGCCCGGAGAAATTGTATCTTCTCCATCCTTGGGGACAGTCAAAACTGGAGAGGACACAATACTGAGCAACCTGCTCTAGCTGAGCTGGCTCTGAGCAGAGCGGTTGGACTGGGTTATCTCCAGAGGTCCCTTCCAGCTTCAGCTGGGCCGTGACTCTGCAAATGCTTTTAGCTGTAGCTGTGGTGGTATCAGCAGTGTCCAGCTTTTCTGGACTCCAGATACTCCAGCAGTTGCAGAATTCCCTCAGGACCTTGATGATCCTCCTCTGTTGGGAGGTCGAAATGACATCCGAAGCAGATATATTGAAATAACCAGAGCACACCTGGGATGGTGGTACTTCTTTAAGTGACTTCAGGAGGGTGGAGCCAGTCTGCTCTCTTTTTGGCCACCCTACTTTTGCATTCCTGCATGTGTAGCAGTCAGCTCCGTTGCAGAGTGGTGGAGCATGCTGCCAGTCTCGCAGGATACTCCGAGTTCCAAGTGGTTAGAATATACTTCTGAAACGGATTTCAGTTGTCCCCAGGCTGAGTGGAGGCCTGCCATTTTTTTCTACGGTTCCTAGAGGACGTACTGAAGTTTTACAACAGGGATCACTCGCGTTTCCTTCAGAGACATGCTTCTTGACATTAAATTTATGCAGAACATAAACAGGTATTTTATGGGAACTGCTTTACTCTTCCTGTTCTGTCCCCGGCCTGATGAAGTAGCACTTGCTTTTCACAGGGTATAGACAGATTGGATTCCACCTCAACTGACTGTATATGCATGAAGAGTAGTATACCTTATATTCTTACAGGGAGATTATTTCACAAGAGATTTTTAAATTAGATGATTTTGACTATCGTGTGTCCCATTAGGACTCGTTTAGTTGATTTCTAATGTTGCATTTAGTTGGACATCTTTTGAATAATTTCCAAACACAATGAACATTCGGAAGCAGAACTAACCCTTTAAATTGTTTTGCTTCTATTTGTTTCAGTGGAATTTACGTCCATGCTAATCTTTTTTTACCATTCTTAAAACACCAAACAGAAATTATTGTGGTCAGACTAGTGGCCTGTGGTCTGGTGCTTTCATTTGTCTCATCCTCTGCCCTTGGAGGAGGTTGCTGACAGGACCACGTACGCTACCATGGGCACAGGGAAGGGTACGAGTAACTTTTCGTATGCATGTTCATGGCCTGGTACAAAGAATTCCCAGTGGAACTGGATCCCTGTGGGCACGCGATCATCCAGTAATTTTCTCAACAGTTAGTGAATCTGTGTTGTCATTAAAATTTAAATTATGCTGACTTGTAATGATAGAGGGACATTGCGCTGACAAAGCGTACTGGATATCACTGAGCTGTGATCACTGAGTAACTTATTCTTAAACCATCAGTACGTTCCTACCAAGGGCGAATGGCAAGAGGGAGAACTGCTGAATGGGACAGCCTGATCCCTTGATACTTGCGAATTAGTATGTCATGGAAATCTCCATGTTTTTGTAGCCTCTTTGTACTGTGTAGAATTAGGGAAAAAAAATAAAAATCTGTTCCCTTATGCTTATTCTGTGCCTAAATATGTATGCAGTGTTATGTTGAGAAGTTTTAAACAGATTTTCCCCGATATTTTGACAGTTTGCCGAATTGCGAAGGCACAAGATTTTTCAACAGAATTGCAAACTAAAATGTAAGCTTAATGTTTCCCAAGATATTTTTTCAGTAGAATACAAGGAATAAAAAAAAAAAAAAAATTTAGAGATTTTTTTCCTTTAATGATTAAAAATGTTTGTTAGTCATGGGCAAATATAAAACTTTTTTTTTTTCAGACATGAATTTAATGTTGCTGTGTTGTAGGTCTAAAATAGAGATTCTTGAGTGAGATTATGACTCCAAACAAAGCCTACAAAGGAGTACTGTTTCTCTTAAGGTTTACAAGGACTGATTTCATAAAGTTTTCACCACTTATTCACCTGGTACAGTGTTTTACATAAAGAATTAACTAGTTACCCATTTTTACTGAAGTTTGTATGAAAGATGGGCCAAAAAATGTGAGATCTGACCTCCATTGAAGTACAGTGCAGGGACATGTTGAGTAGCAGTGTCATATGTGGTCTAGCATTTCTCAAACTTCAATTTAACTTTCTAATTCAGAAGAGTTAATGACTTATTTCTTCATTCTAAGAGACGATCTTTGCCTCAAATACACTCAAGCCATCAATTTCCATAAATTATTAATTTCATTACAATTTCACTGCATATGACGAGATTCACATCAGAAAGGATGTAAAGCAGAGTACGTTTCTTTGCAGAAGCACCTCACCCCCAGTAATTGTTCATTGTCTGAAAGACAACTTCTGAAATTTGTGGTTAGAACATCTTTACAAGTAGGTGTGAGATTAATTTGCTTGGAAATCCTGTCTGTACTAACCTTCATTTTCTCTTTTTTTTTTTTTTTTCACCTTGTCAGGTATTTATATCTAAACACAAAACACCTCGTTTCCAAGCCAAGTGAACAACTATAAATATGACACTGTTATTGGAGAAACAGGAATTACTTTTTAACCACCCATTACATTTACATTTCGGAAGGTGTTGTAAGGAGAAGCAAAGGTTAAGTCAACCTAAGGGGATTTTTTTGTTGTTGTTGTTTGCATGTGCTTTTTTGCTCTTGGAAGCTGGAAAACAACAACAAAAAGGAAGTTAGGATGCACACACGATACTTGGTAGATTAAGAGCATACAGGAGATACGTTTACAGAGCTGCACATCCAGCTGTCAAACGCTGCTCCCAAGGTAACACCACCCCGATGAAAAAATCCTACACTGCCTTATCACCTCTAACTACATTGCAGAGAAAGGGCTGTGTCATTCATCACTGAGTCCTCTCCAAAAAAACATATAAAATAATAATAATAAAAAAAAAATCTCTTGTTCGAGTCTCTGGAGTTCCTGGCGGACTACTTAGCATGCTGCTCACAGTCGGAAGTGTGCGCTGGCATGAAGCAGCGCTGCACAAAGCTGTACCCCCAGGACTGCGGTGGGGCGGGTGCGGAGGAAGCTCTCCCCGGGGTTTCTCCTGGCAACAGCGCGGGTTGCTGGGAAACAGAATTACTTAAATGGGGAGAAACTTTACCCAACTGGCAGCCTCTTGAATGCAAATAAGGCTTGAAGGAGACTCCTCGTGCTGATACCGTAATTTTCCCTCTCCGAAATGAAAAATGAATCCAGAGGTTCTTTATTCAGAGGATTATGTGTGGATGCTGCTCTGAGGAATCATTCAAAGTTGTGTAATAAAAGGATAATTATTTCTAGTAAAAGGTAGCAGTGTGGTACACGGGATTCAATAGCTTCTTCTTGCTGCCGTTTTGAAAAGGGATGTAATGTGTGAATTTGCCAAATTTGTGTTGTTAAATAAACCTGTCAGTTATGAGAATTAAACACAAGGGTTATATTTACACAGGTTATTTTTTTTTTTCACTAGAGAATATTTGATATTATTTGGTGTGAGTCCTGGGATACACTGGACTTCTTTGGCTAATTGTGTCCATTTATCTTTAGTGCAATTATTGCATGAATGGCATTGACTTGACATTTAGGTAATGTGATTTTGACTCAGAAAATAAGAAGGTTGAGAGAAACATCTCACTTTCTTTACTTGGTCTCCATGCTGCTATTTAAAAGCCTTTTCTGCTTGGTTGCTAAAGATCCATGGCACCATCTATGTCCTCAGTTGTGTCTGTGGTAACTCAGATAAACATATGTTCTTCTTATTCAGCATATTTGGTTGACTTCATCAAGTTGCAGCTATTCACATACAAGTAGGTATTGCTAAAACACCGTGTAGTGGGTCAGGTTGTGCCCTGGATCGCACGTGTGCCTCTGTAACGCTCCTTTGGTGAATGTATATCACAGGTAGAAACATGGGATTAGGTTGCCCGTTGCTCCTCTTTCCACACCAGATAGGAGAGTACATGGAAAAAAACCTTTGTTTTGGCTTTACGTTGTACCAGGTACGGAGCTAGGATAGAGCACTGGAAGGCACTGTACCTCTTCTTGAATTGCTGCTACAAGTGCTGCTACAGCAATACAGAGTTACGCTTTTACAGGTAAAACAGGCACTTGCGTGTTTAATTTATCACTTGGTGGACATCAAAAGACATTTAAACCAAGTGAATAGTGCCCCCAAAATGCCTCTTTCTTCTACTGGCTGCAAGGGGAGTGTCCAGTGACCAGCTCGGATGGAGGCATTGGTATTACAGCCAGCTGAAGCGTGATGGCATGAGTCTTGTCTTTGCTGTTTTAGGCAACTGTAGCATCACAGAATGGTTTGGATTGGAAGGGATCTTTAACAGTCATCTAGTCCAACCCCCTGCAATGAGAAGGGACATCATCCACTACATCAGGTTGCTCAGAGCCCCGTCCAACCTGGCCTTGAACCCTTCCAGGGAGGGGGCAGCCACAGCTTCTCTGGGCAACCTGTGCCAGGGCCTCACCCCCCTCACAGGGAAGAATTTCTTCCTTAGATCTCATCTAAGTCTTCCCTCTTTCAGTTTAAAACTGTTAGCCCTTTTCCTATCCCTACCCTCCTGATCAAGAGTCCCTCCCCATCTTTCCTGCAGCCCCTTTCAGCCCTGGGGGGCCGCTCTAAGGTCTCCCCGGAGCCTTCTCTTCTCCAGCTGAACCCCCCAGCTCTCCCAGCCTGTCCTCGTGGATAGGTGCCTCAGCCCTCTGATCATTTTTGTGGCCCTAACCAGATCCTTTGTAATCTTCCGTGGGCCCACTGACTTGTATTTCAATTATGTGGCTGTTTGATGTTGGTTAAATCAACACGTCTGTCCCAGTCTTCCATTTGGAAGGGTTTTCCAGGAGTGAACTGTTTTGAGTAATGTTCTTTTAATTCTGACCCTATTATTTATTGCTCTTCTTATCTCTTTTTGTGTCTACGTAGTCACTTAGCATCTCTCCATTTTCTTTTAGTTCTGTGATGAGAGGAGAGAGAGTGCTGCCTTCTCCTGAATTCTGTTAAAGAGTAAAGCTGTTTTAATCTCTGCCAGACAATATAAACAGCCCATCAAAAGAGGTGATTATCCCGTTGTGTTCAGCATTGGTGTAGCCTCACCTTGAGTATTGTCTGCAGTTCTGGGCCCCACCATTTAAGAAGGATGTGAAGGTCCTTGAATGCGTCCAGAGGAGGGCAATAAAGCTGGTGAAAGGACTGGAAGGAATATCCTGTGAGGAGTGGCTGAGGACTTTGGGTTGGTCTGGTTTGATGGAAAGGAGCCTGAGGGGCGACCTCCTTGCTCTTGGCATCTTTCTGAGGAGGGGAAGTGGAGAGGGAGGTGCTGAGCTCTTCTCCTTGGGATCCAGTGACAGGACGTGTGGGAATGGTTCAAAGCTGCACCAGGGGAGGTTCAGACTGGCCATGAGGAAGCATTCCTTTACCGAGAGGGTGGTCAAACCCTGGAAGAGGCTTCCTGGAGAGGTGGTCGATGCCCCAAGCCTGTCAGTGCTTAAGAGCCATTTGGACAATTCCCTTAATAACATGGTTTAACTTTTGGTCAGCCCTGAGTTTGTCAGGTAGTTGGACTAGGTGATCACTGTAGGTCCCTTCCAACAGAAATACTCAAATTCTCTTCTCTCTTCTCTTCTCTTCTCTTCTCTTCTCTTCTCTTCTCTTCTCTTCTCTTCTCTTCTCATAAAATAGGTAACTTCTCAAAAACTAAGCATAATCATACTTTTCAGCATGGTGGAGCTCATATATGTGGTATTCTTAAAGAAAAGGGTAACTGCTATGGACACTCATTTAAACTAGACATGATCGTGGTTTACATTATGGTTGCGTGGACAGATTAGTTTAGTGTAATTCAGGTGTGGATTCATAACATAATAACTACTCCAGGTAACTGCCTACATGGATGCCTTTGTTGTGATAGTGAACGCAAAGTAATTGTCATGGTTTCATTGAAAGGTAAGCTGTGTTGCATTTACTCCAGGGTAAAAAAGTGCAGTTACCATGAAGAGATGCTCTATTATGTTGAGAATTTTGTTTGTGTGAATCATTTTCATCTTCTCTGTTTTTTCCCTGAACAGCACAACCAAAATTAATTGAGGGAATAATGTTATTTAATGACCCATCCCTGTAGTTGGTATTCAGTATAAAGCCTTGAAAATGTTTACTTGCCCAGAGTTATTCTGATTGCCCAGATTAATTTTTTTTACTCTCTTCATCAAACACCAGTTCACAGAATCATATTTTTTTCCTTCTTTTCTTTGATTTTCTTGGTTAATGTTGAAAATAACATTTTCAATATTCAAGAAAAGAATTTCCAAAGTCAGGTTATGCTGAATGAGAGTTAAGTTGTTCACACATGGAACTGTAGAGGTGCAGCAGCTTTAGTTCCCTCAGAACCCCCAAGAAGTACAACAGTAAAATTCCTCATACTTTAATTGATTTGAAAGAAGATAAGTGCAGAATAGAGTTTACATTACGTTACTAAAAGGCAGATTTAGGGTTGGTTGGATGTTTTAGTTATTAACCTCTGTGTTTTAGTTCTTTTGTGTTTCTTTGATGTGTAGTATTTACTTTCAATTTTTTCAGCTTAAAAAGCTTCTGTGTTTTAATTAATGTCTTCCTGTCAAATTTACACCTTCAAATTACAGTGGTGTACATTGCCTTTACTTCAGTTTTATGTAATTTTCATTAAATTTATTTTTATTTTGCAACCATTGAATTATTTGGCTTGTAATTTGTGGTGTGATAGGTGTTGCTTTATCTTTGCATGCTAAAATTTTATTTATTATGTGTAAAATTTCAGTGGTATGGATACGTTTGTATATTGCTCTTATTTTGTTACTTGCAAATTTTTATGATACGCATGAAACTTGCATTTAAATTTCTACTACAATTAAAATAATAACACATAAATAAGTCCTTAGTTCAAATAGGCTTAAAACCTGTGCAATATATAATGATGTTTATTGCAGTTTCTTCTGTATTGCTTGCAGTTAATTCTTGTTGCAGATATGCAAAATTGGAGTGAGTGGTATTTCATCCACCTGGGTGAAGAGATTAATTTGGTTTTAGTTTTGAAGACAGCATCTTATTTGTTGTTGAAAAAATATGGCCAAGTAGATTATTTCTGTATTTTTGCTGTAGTTTAGGTTTGATTTTTAAGGAATTTGAGTTTCCAGGAGCCTCCAAAGATGTTTTAAGGACTGCCCAAATTTCAGGAATGACTTGAGAAGCAGAACTCCAGCAGGAACTAATTTTTTTGGGGTCCCTCAATGTGGGACAGAAAGCGCTCATCTTGAGAACGTATGCTCTGTTTGGGGGTAGAGATTTGGTGCTTGAGACACTGGCTGATGACTTCTGCTAGGAACCCAGTGAGGAAGGAGAAGTATAGTGCAAGGGATGCTTGTTCTGATTAGACGTGGAAGTGCTCATAGAAAGCCTGAAGATTAGCAGCAAAAACAGGCCACATCCTGGACTACTGCTCTGTAGTCAGAGAACACTCGACTACCATTGTGGGATGTGGGATTTTCCACAAACCGTAGCCAACGCTGGCTGTTGGTAGGAGAAATGTTTCGGTATTGCACCCTTGCTCCCAAAAGGGAAGCACAGGTTCCTGTTAATGGCAGTGCTGGCCTGTCTGCATGGTGATGATGTTTCTCTGGAGGTCTTTCTGACATTCCCCATGCATCTTTTGCTATTTACAGGCTCAGAAATGCACTTTTTTTTTGGTTCATCAAATATTCAACTCCTGAAAATTTCATCCCAGAACCTGGTTATGCATCCGTGGCTACTTCAGTCGATGCACAGCCCACTCCTAAAGCAGGAGCAGGAGCTGGGGAAGGCAGTCACCGATGAGCTGGATGGGGAAGGAGGGGGGTGACTCCAGACCCTGCTGACAGCAAAACAGGCAGAAACTGGTACATGCTAGATTTCAGAGAAGGATCATAGGATAATCCAGTTGGAAGGGACTTTTGGAGATCACTGATTTATGAGATCAGTAGATTGACAGCTCATCTACTGGTCTTGTAGAGGAAGTGTCTGTAATAATCTACTTTCAAATGTTGAGCTTACATTTTAAAAAAGGACAAAACACTAAGTCATGGAATCAGTGGATGATTTTCTGGTATGTCTTAGCAAACCGCACTAAGATCTTTTTCTAAGATTATCAGAAGCAAAGTAACTGCACCAGAGATAACATTATAGTATGTAGAGTCTATGGGGGCTACTTACATTGCTTGCTTTCTTTTATGTTCTTCCTTAAGGATTCTCCTTATTGCCTGAATAGGGATGTGCAAATCTACTTTTGCATTTACTGAGGTTGACCTGATGTGTGACGGGGAGCAGAAATGAAATCTCTTCCCAAAGAGGTTGCACTCAGGCAATTTTTAATACAATAAATGGTTCACGGGATAATAAAGCTTAATTTTAGTAGTATCTTGAGTGACAATTTTCGAACTTACTGCACAGAAAGAGGACAGGAAAGAAAAGAAATTAGCAGGCAAACCAAACGTAGAGGGTGGATTCTAAGCAGAATGTACAAATATGTCTCTATAGGAAGAATTGAAATATCAATAAGATGACCCAGAGATATGTTTACAGTGATTTCTTCTTTAAGATACTAATTTCAGAACCTAGCTAGTGATCTTTAATCTTTCTTTTTGAGTGATTCTGGGATTTTCTGACCCTCTTCCTGTTTTTTATTATTTCTCTCATAAATCCAATCATAAATTCAGTGATTTGGGTACAGTTGCTCTGGAGTGCAGCTGCGACTTCTGAAATTAAGCAGTAGGACCAACAGAGTGTCTGTTTGCCATGTTCACTTCCTCAGAAGCAGAGCATTCTGCTTCTGAAAAGTGACCTCTGATGTTGGCAGCTGAACATGATTCCTGTTTAAAATACTCTGTTGGGCAGTGAAGGGATTTGGGATAGGACCTTATACCTTGTATCTTACTGTTGAGTGGGTTAATGAATTTGTTTTCTTACCAAGTTGTCTAAATTTCTTGCTGTTTGGTTTAATTTGGTCCCTTGTGCCATTCTTTGTCATCAAATTGCTTTTCAAACTACCTGAAAGATGTTCTTTTTTACTGGAGTAGGATGCCATGCCTCTCGGGAATAGCTGGATTCAGACTCGGCGTACCGAGCTTGGGCACTGCAGGCTGTTTCTGTGCCAGTGAATGAAACTGTATCAGGGCCTCGGCTCTGTAGATGTAGATGACTCACAGAATCATCTCGATTGGAAAAGACCTTGAAGATCACCTAGTCCCACCATTAACCTCACACTGACTGTTCTCAACTCCCCCAGATCCCTCAGCGCTGGCTCAGCCCGACTCTTCAACCCCTCCAGGGATCCCGGGGACTCCCCCCTGCCCTGGGCAGCCCATTCCAACGCCCAACAGCCCCTTCTGCACAGAAATCCTTCCTCAGAGCCAGCCTGACCCTGCCCTGGGCAGCTTGAGGCCATTCCCTCGGGGCCTGGCGCTGGGGCCTTGGCTCCAGAGACTCATCCCCCCTCTCTGCCCCCTCCTGGCAGGGAGTTGCAGAGGGCCAGGAGGTCTCCCCTCAGCCTCCTCTTCTCCAGACTGAACCCCCCCAGTTCCCCCAGCCGCTCCCCAGCAGACCTGTGCTCCAGACCCTGCCCCAGCTCCGTTGCCCTTCTCTGGCCACGCTCGAGTCATTCAATGGCCTTTTTGGGGTGAGGGGCCCAAAACTGAACCCAGGAATCGAGGGGCGGCCTCCCCAGTGCCGAGCCCAGGGCTCAGATCCCTTCCCTGTCCCTGCTGGCCACGCCAGTGCTGACACAAACCAGACTCAGATCATCTCTGTTAAATTGTTAGAGAGATCCCTGGTCTGCTTATGCCCCGATCAACCAGCACGTTCCTCTGAAATTCCCAGATACGGGTCAGGAGGTGCCACGAATCGGGGGCTGTTCCCAGCTGACAGTTTGTCTCAGCCATCCTTTCTCAGAGTGTGCAGCCATGGCGTGGCTGTGCCTGGGCTGGTGACACTGGTTCAGAGGATGGGACCTGCGGTCACAGAGTGGCCGTCAGCAGGACGTAGGTGTCTCTCTAGTCTTTGGTGGTGCAGAAGTGCAGACTTTCAGGCTTGCCCTCTTGCATTTAAATGACTTTAATTTCTCCCTAAGTCCTCATTAAGGAGTCATCCTTGTGTTGAGCATTTCACACACCAATTAAGACCTACTCAGTGTTTGATTTAATTTACAACAATTAAAAGCAGGCTTTTTGAATGAGAGAGAAAAAAAAAGATCATCAAATATGTATCCTATATGCATGCATATCTGTGCACAGACATTCCTGGGTACTATAGTTGTAAAAATATTGAGTATAATGGAAGTGGAAAATGAGTAAAAAATAGTGCTCTCTGGGTTGATGACTGGATGCAGATGAGGAATTCTGAGATATTAAACTCTGTAGAACCATTTCAAATGTTTAATTTGTGAAAATTTATTTGCTGAATAGAATGTTGGACACAAATCACTTTATACCTGAATTTTACATTAAAGGCCTTGCTTAGTGCAAAAGAAGGAATATGTTCTTATTCCTCACACACGGGCTGACACTTGTGAGATGGTAACCTGGCCATATTTTGGATAAATTCTCTTTTAGTTATTTGATTTTTCAGAGCCTCCTTTTTCATAATCACTGAAGCTATTTGAGAGTTTCTACCCATTTCATTAGAAGACTATTTTCCCCCTACTCAAGTTAACTGTGAGTGGATTCCATTATGAGTAACTACTTCTACCTAAAGTGATATGTGTATATTTTTCATGTTGTATGCTGTAATCACTTTTCTAAATGACAGTCACAAATGCCTGTGAAGCTGGATACCTAACATTTTGATTTTTGTAAGTATCTGTTTTTCTTAGATCTAAAAGGAAATTATAAGCAGTTAAGGGTACAAATGATGTTTAAACTTCCATGTGGCACTTTATGTTTATAATACATGTATCTAAAGTGTTCCGGGTGGTACTGGATGAAGAGAATGGGAAAACATTTTAACCTATCAATGAAAATTATGCTTGATATACTCAGAAAAACAGCTGGTCCTCAAAAACCTGAAGAAGAGCACATTTAGTAAAGATTGACCCGTGTATTTTGCAATTTCAAATTGGGGCGTCGTGCCAGCAGATGATGAGTAGTTGCAGTATATTCCCACAGTGGAATATTTAGGAAGTTGTTGACAGCTTCCCATAGAGTTTGGACTTGCAATTTGTTTGCCTTGCAAAGCTGGAGAACTCCACTCAACAGTGTGACAGCGTGCCAGCCCTAAACCCACCGCACTGCGGCATAGATCAGGCATGCAGATTTGCTGCTTTGATTTTCAGCTGGATTCAACTGGAACAATCCATTTCTGGTGCTAATCCTTTTCCACAGCATCACTCGACTATGGCAGCCTCCCACGGAAAAAGGCCACAGTCATGCATACATTATGTTGTCAAAATGATAAATGATAAATGAAGGTGGTAAGTGGTCAGCTGCCAAGGAAAAGAGAGTCTGTCCTGTAGCAAAGTGTCGTGGTTTAACCCCAGCCAGCAGCTCAACCCTACACAACCTCTTGTTCACTCACTCTGGAGAGAACTGGAAGAGTAAAAATGAGAAAACTCGTGAGTTGAGATAAAAACAGTTAAATAGGTAAAGCAAAAACCGTGCACACAAGCAAAGCAAAGCGAGGAATTCCTTCGTGACTTCACATTAACAGGGAGGTGTGCAGACCTTCTCCAGGAAAGCAGGGCTTCATTGCTTGGAACGGTTACTTGGGAAGACAAAACGTCCTCACTCCGAATGTCCCCCCCTTCCTTCTTCTTCCCCCAGCCTTACATGATGCCATATGATAGGGAATATCCACTTTGGTCAGTTGGGGTCAGCTGTCCCAGCTGTGTCCCCTCCCAACTTCTTGTTGCAGAAAACGCCTTGACTCTGTGTAAGCACTGCTCAGCAATAAGGAAAACAGCCCTGAATTATCAACGGTGTTTCCAGCACAGATCCAAAACGCAGCCCCAGACTAGCTACTATGGAGAAAATTAACTCTACCCCAGCCAAAACCATCAAAGTTTATTGGGTACATACACAACAATGCAAAGCAACCTGTCCTGGGTAGTGCCTGCTAGGGACATCTCGTCACTCTCCCTGGGAGTCTGGGGGACCTGGGGTGCACTCCGGAGGTCCTTGCAGATCTAGTCCTTCACGTTCAGATTCTTCACGCATTTAGAGGCCTCTATTCTTGTTTTCTTTTATATTTTTTTCTTTTTTTGTGGTTGAATCTTGGAATGTTACTGCAGGTGTTGTTATCTTCCTTTGCTGCTTCTGTGTGGCTGCAATATTCCCTTTTTTTTTTTTTTTTTTTCCCAATCATATTTCTCTCAGTGTTCATTCTACTTTTATATTGGTCTCTATGTCATAGCTACATTCACTCACTTATGCATTCTTAGAGCTTCACTCATGTTTGGCTATTTAATAATAAATGAGAAACAGAAAAGTGGAGAGTCATTAGGCAATTCATTGTCATCATCTCTCCGTGAGAACAGCCCAGGTAATAGTAGCCTTTTTTCTGTCACTTAATGTACTTTCACCTTTTAATAATAAATCAGCAAAGCACCTGGCTCCAAAATTAGACTCCTAAAAAACCTCTGGCGGGACCTGGCTTCACTTATCTCTAATAGGAATGCCCAGAAATGATAAAAGGAGCGTGATAGAAAAAAGGCTAATAGAGGTAGCCCTGACGTGACAAAAATGCCATGTTAAGAACACGTTAATTTTTAGAGAATAAAATGTTTTGGGGAATATCATGTGCATGCTGCTTCTGAGCAATATTCTCATATTGTATGGTCAGGATGAAGTGTTCCACAGCTTGCATTGATCCATGGCATTCTGTGAAGGACGACAAAAAGAGAAATGATAGATATACCTGACATTAAAGTTTTAAAAGTAGCTATTTGGAGTTAAGGTGCCTTGATGAACTTTCCAATGGATAAAGGCCCTTTTATGTGTACAAATACTTGTTAACATCTGTAGTTTATCAGTATTTAGGTGTGCATTTACTGTTTTTCCTGAGAAAATGTAGGCCTGTCAGTGTTTTTTGCATTTTGTACATCATTTTCTCATGTTAATTCTTCTCATAACACTGGCCTGGTAGATTTGCCTTCCCTGCAAGAGAAGAAAATAATCTGTGGTTATGTGGAAGGAGAACCAGTCTCTTGGGTGACTTCTGTCTTACATTCCAAATATAACAGCTTAAATGAATGATTTACTTCTTCTATTGCAATGTTTTCCACTTGTGAGGTGGGAAATCATGCTCATTTGACAGGTATACTAGGACAGGTATCCAGGTATACTACTTTTGTGAGATACAGGTGCATCTAAGTGAGATGGAAAAGCATATGAATAAAGAGATTTTGAGAAAAGGAAGAATAAGAAGACATCAGGGGGTTGAACAAATTGTAGGGACATCAATTGTAGGTGAAATATGTAAAAGAGGGAAAAAAGGATTTGAATTGAGTGATGACCAAGGCACAGATGAATATTATTTTTTTCCTAATTCATAAAAGAAAGATCAAATTGATATCTAAGATATCGCAAAAGAATAATTTTGTGGATTTTCCTGTGAACATGAGGATGTAGATTGTGTTGCAGGACAGAGCTCCATGTTGTTCTGTAACGATAAACCTGTCAGCAGCTAAGATGGTCAGATTTGGACTAGAGATGGGTAGGAGAATACTTGGAGAGGAAGATGAGGAATTCAACTCTGTATTTTGTGTATTGGAAGAGAATAACATCCAAGAAATATCAGGAGGATAGCTGGAGGTATGAGAATGTTCAAGAGAAAAATGTTAGAGTCAAAAAAGGACTTTATGGAGTTACAGAGCCTGTTGTCATTAGAGTGGGTCAGGTTATCTCAGATTTGAGTTCTGGACTATCGCAGCCTCCCATGGAAAAGGCTGTAGTCACGGTGCAGGAAGGAAAGAGGAAAGGTCAGACATCAGAACTGTGGGAGACCCACACGACAATAACGAGAAAAGCAAATTGGAGAAGCTAGTGGGAGAGTAAGGTGAAAACCAGTCAGAGAATGTGAAAAGAAGTCCTGAAACACACGGTGTGGATAAAGTTTTGTATTCTCCTCCTGTCTGGAGGATATTGGATTAAGTAGAACACTAGATTGATCTGGGCTGGAAAGTTATTTACGGGAAGGAGGAGAAATTGGTTGCCTTGAAAGATTTTGACAGCTCAAATTGGAGGAAGATGCATCTTGGAAAGTGTCACTGAGGGTGGTGTAGGCAATTTCAGTGGAGTGGAGCAGAACTGCAATTACAGAGTATTTAAGAGAAGAGAGGGAATTAGGAGAGCTACAGTAAACTACATATTTGAAAAAAATCCTTTAAGACAGGAAGAGTGTAGTAATTTCTGCAAATGAGATCTGCTGTATTTGGAGCAGTGTATACTGAGAGATAAAATAAGGCTCTTCATCCTATTAGCGAGGATCTTTTCAGGAAGGTGTTTGGCTGCTAGGGAATATAGGGATATATTTGTTTTTCCTGCTTTACTTTCAGGAATAGTAATGAAAGAATAGTTAAAAATTGCTCATCTCTGTTGGAATTACTTTTTTTTTTTTTTTTTTTTAAATATAGCTGAAATCCTCTGTTGTCAATACATACAGTTTTTTGAAGGAAAACTAATTAAAAGATGAGTTTCTAATAGTGACTAGTGAAGTAGTATAGCCTTTCAGAGGTAATTCCACTGACAGTAATTTCTGTAAGATCTTTTTGTTCCCGTGTTGATGCCTGATGGTCTTTCAGTAAAGGCAAACTGACATATTGGAGTTTTCTGTCAAGTGCACAAAGAAAAGAAATAGAAAAATTATACATAGGTGTATTTTTTCCCAAGTTGGCCTGTCATAATGATGCTAGGTGCTAATTGAAATGATAGGATGTGCAATATTTTGAGTCAAAAATGTGATTTTAAAGTTAATGGTGTTTCTTCTGGTGTTGGGAGGCAACTGGGAAAAACATGGCTAGATCTGTTACAGACATTAGAAACAAGACAAGGGGAACCTTGGGAAGATGTCTAATTTATCCACCTATCTGAAGGCCAGATAATTATCCTATTAAAAAAAAAAAAATCAGTAGTTAAGGTTATACAATCTCTCGCAGAATGTAGCAGTTGCTATCTTTAGGTAGTTTTTTTCTTAAGGCTTAAGCTAGATCTTTATTGTTTTGGTTTAACTTGTTTGATTTCTTGTCCTGTTCACAGTAGTTTCATAGAACAATTTATATTCCTCCCTTCTTTTTTTTTTTTTTTTTTTTTTTCTTGGTTAAATAGCTGTAGTGTGGGATGCAGTGCTGGTTTCAGACCTGAAATTTAGATACCTGCATAGAGATAACTCAGTGTGCTCTGGGTGTGAGAGCTCTTGTTATGTTCTGTGGAGGTATAACCCTGGAGAGAAGCCTAGAGAACTTGGTTTACAGGCTGAACAAATGGATGGTGAGAACAAGGGAAACGAAACTTGTTGATAAATTTACTAGGAAGAAATGTTGATTCAGCAACTGAATACTTGGTATATCACAGGTGTGTATCTGATACAAAGATGGAAAAGGATAGATATGAATTAAATGATTTACAGCTTTCCAAACAGTCCCACCCAGCTGTCTTGTTGGGCATTGGTCTGCTCTCCGAAAATCTTTGGATCTTAAAGTAACACTTTTAAAACTCCAGGACTTTCTTAGTCTGCTCCTGTGTTAGATTGAGGAAGAATATTTTGCCTCCTTTTTTAGCCAAGTGAACTTTATCTCTGGCTCAAACCTTTGAGAAGATTGCATCGCTAAATCCCAAGTAACAACCCAGCCCCAAAACATCTGGGACTCTATATTGAATCCCTTAACAAAAAACCCAGTAGTGTCCATAACCTTGTAAAATTACACTCTTGGGGAAGGGGTTTTTTTCTGCATAATTTATTTTTCTCGTTAATGCAATGCATTATTTTTTAAAAAATTGGCATTTTGCCTTGGCAAATAGCTCGAAGATAAAGTTTATTCCTGTAATTCTCCTCATATGAATTCTTGTCATTTAGTATCTCTTGAATGTCTTAAAGTCTTGCAACGTATCAAAGATTTTTCCATCAAAGTTAACTGTTAATGCTGAGCCATTTCTCCTGTGAATGCCACAACAAGAGCTTGTGCTTTTGGATTAACAGATGACATCATTGGCATCTACGGATGTGTGGAGATTGTTGAAGATTCGTTTGTGTATTAGCTGGGCTAAGATTTAGTATTAATTTAGTATTAATTTTCAGCTGTTTTTTAATAATGATGGAATTGATAAGAACTAATAGGTTTCAAGCTGGAGTTTAGAAAGTTAAAATGTGCACGGCTTTTGAATGCGATCTTAATTCAAATCTATACGTCTCCTGCTCCTGGCATCTTCCCATGATTCTCGGGAGGAGAGAATGAAAACATATTATTTTAAGGAGTATTTGGTGCTTATTAAAATTACACATACGCCCGCCTTCAAAAGAATCTTGATTTACTGCAGGTTGTTCATGTGTCGCATGCGGACATTTTTAGAGAACAGATTTCTTATCACAGTGAACAGTGAATGGCTTCCAGTGCTCCACGATCAGTGAGCAAAAATGTTATATCCATTGTAAAAGGTAGGAAACCATGAAATCTATAAGCCGATTTGGCAGAAGAAGCGGTTGTTGGTGCCAAGATTTGGTTACTGACCCACAGTTTCCTGTTTTTAAATATATTAATTGATTCGCAAAGAGCATCTTTTGGAAAACAAGAACTCAGACAGACTGGCACAGGCTGGAGCTCCGCCAAGACTGCTCGGGAAGGTTGCCATGCTGGGAGCGAGCGAGCGAGAGAGCGAGCGAGCGAGAGAGCTGAGGAAAGAAAAAAAGGCAAGACTTGGCACGGCTCAGTCAAATCAGCTTCTTTTGTCTGCTTTCTCGGCTTGAGCTTCAGGAAAGAAAACCGTCCTGGGGTACAGAAAAACTCAGAACTTTTTGGTTTTCAAACTTAGATAGCTTTTTAAGTCTCTTGGGCTGTTTGAAAGTGGTAGTACATTAAATGACGTTCAGTTACCAGTGATAAGAGAAATAAAAGACTTCTTTAATGAAGCCTCCACAATGTCAGTTTATACATATGGGAAATACGATATTTGATTTTTTTTTTTTTTTTTTTTTTTGTATGTCTGATTAAACTGTAAGGGAGCCGAGTAACTTGGAAGATTACAGAGGGAATACCTAAAATACAAGAGAGAATTTTCATTTTTTTCAACAAAAAAAAGTTTTCATCGACATGAACATGCTTTAAAACCAAATCTGACCTCCTTCGGAATATGTTCAGAATGGGAATTTCAGCGTTTCTCTCATATATGCTACAGATACGAACTTTTAATGGAACCTCCTTAAAGATTTCATCTGACCCAGCAATGAAGTAAGAGTAGAGAGAAAGTTGTGACATCTTAATACAAAAGTAAGTATGTTCTTAAAGCAACAATATTTATTTTTGCTGCTCCGTGCTGTCCTAGCTCCATCTCCCAGCTATTAGTGACAACACTGAAGACCAGCAGGGCAAGCCGAAGACACCCAGACTGTGCCTGAAGGGCAAAAAAAGAAATGAGAGCATGGTTATTTTGCTACTGCTCTTAAAACATTTCTTCCAGTGCATCCTACTAGACAGCATATGAAATTGCTGAATTTTCTACTTTTAGAGGAAATAAGAGATGGAAAAATATTGACTTCTGCCAAGTGAGGAATGTTTGAAGATGACAGAGCTGGATTTGAACTGATGACACTGGATATAGAAACTTCAGTTTGTAGTTACAGTACCTGTTTGCTGTAAATTGTGAAAAAATCTGCTCTTTTCTCATACGTGGATTAAAAAAAAAAAAAAAAAAAATCTGTGACGACTGAAGCGTGGATGTCTTATGATTTCAATAAAATTAAGGACCTAAAAATCCATTGTTTGTTTTCTCCAAGGGTGCCTGGATTTTCAGTGAGACAGGTACCTTATTTCTGATTTCATAGGAACAAATACTAGCATACTGCCTATTAGGCCTGGATGTGGTTGGATTATACTACTTCTGCTGTGACAATCAGCATTATTATTTCAGAGAGTAACTGTAAAGCATAGATTTTTATGGATCGTCTTCACTTATAGTAAGTATTATACTATCCTTAAAGAATAGATTGTTCAGCCTGTGAGATGTGCAATTCCTGGCATGCTGCAGAAGTGTATTTCCCTAATTCTCATATGCTGAAGGAGAGTAAGAAACAACATTAATGAAAGAATTTTAACAGGAATGTGTTTGTGTTTTAACTGTACATCATGGCATTTTGATTACTAGCCTACTAGAAATAACCGGTCTTTTTGATTATGTAAAAGAACTTGGGTTACTTAATATTACATCGAATTGGTTTCATAGCAAGATCTGTCAGATTTTTACTACATCAGTGAACCTTTTGAAAGATACTATAATTAAACAGTGGGTAAGATGCTGCTGTGATTACCATTTGATGTACTGAAACCTTTTAATATGGTTTGTTAGTGATTTTTGAAGAAAGTGTCTCCATCAGATGATACTCTGAAAATAGCAACCCCGTCTTTCTAAAGCGTTAAAAAATATATTCCACAGCTATGTGTTAAAATAGATATCTTGCAATAGATTGCAAATTGATACTCAGTGGGAAGGAAGTGTTTGAAGGAGTTCAGTTTTGCTTTCTGTGTGGTTAGCTAGTATGTTGTTCACTCCTGCACAGACTTAACATGTGATGTGATCGGGGAAAACAGGGAGATGTGATGGGTGTTAAGTTTGCAATCACAACAGTGTAGTAAATTTGACTATCTGTGTGCATATTCCAAAATGAATTACCTCTGTTTCTTAGAAATAGCGTGTAGTCTCAAAGCAGATGCTGTTTTCTTTAGTCATGACATTTCAAAACAAATTTTTAATGGGTGTCCCTATTAAAAGTCAGAAAACAATAGAAAACATTTATCGTGGTGGTGCCTCTAAGTGAAAACAAGCTCCGAATATTAAAATAACCATATTTCTTTCATGAATACTTCCATAATTTTATAAATGATTTCTCAGGTTTTAAACATGATCAACATGTGGGTCCTTGTAATGCATTTTCAAATAGAAATATTTGTACAAATATTTGAACATGTATTGACACTGAAGTTATTTTGAAAGCAGTTACCACAATTTTGAAAATATTTATCTTTGAAATTTCTAGTCAGTTCATTTTGGTGTCAAAAATGAGATACAGACCACTTCTTTTGGCCTACATATTAAAGAAAGTATTTTTTCTTTCTGCTAAACCTTTCACCCTTAAAAGTTCATCTAAGTGCCTATTTTTGGAAAATAGCCCAACTTGGTAAGTTAAAATCAAAATTTGAATTGCATGGTTTAAATGGTTGGTTCCAGAATGTTGATTGGATTGCATGCAAATAGAATTTGTGAGTGTAATTTTACATGGTTTGTTGTATATATATATATTTTTATTTACAAACTGTATAATGATTTGGAGTTTTCTGGATATTTTAATCAGATTATTTATTATCACTATTCATTTATGATCCTTAATTATTGGTTTAGTAACCATAAATGAGCATTTTGTGTTTAATTCTTAATGAATCATTAATATATATTTTGTATTGCACTGTAGTTCCTTGAAGTGGCATATTTCAGAATGGAGTTGAGGATTAGAGTTTCGGGTTTAACTTGATTTTTCTTATTAAACTACAGAGGCATAATATTTCACATAGGAGCATTGCGTTTGATACGGGAATGGGCCTATATCTGATCTCACTTGTATGTATTAATAATATATAAACCAAGATTTGCTCTTCTGTTTTTACGAGTATCAAAGTAGATGGAGATCAAAATGGGACTGTAATGGCTTAGTTTGTGCCTTTTATATTGATACGTGGAAACCATTTGCAACACAGATTTGTACAAAGGTTGAACAAGCGCTTACTATGAACCGATACGTTTATTGGACAAGGAAGAGATGCAGAGAGTTCTCAGTGTGCCTTTGGTTTTATCCTAAATCTGTCTGTAGGATGATAATATAAATTTATTATTTTGCATTCCTATATCCATGGAAAATGTTACCTTGATATGCTACATATGGTAGAACTCCATATTCTGCCATTGCTGAGGTATCCTCAGCTTCTAAATCCAGTATATTTTAAAAAAGCTACATATATTTTAAGTCTCTTTCCATTTACCATTTATGGTTTATCATTTACCATTACGCCAGAATAATTGCGTGTTTTGTAGCCCACTACATGACAAGGTGTTTTCTCTCTGTATAGCAGCTTTTCTGGCACTGGTGTCATCATTTTAATTATTCTGTATAACTGTAGCATGTATTCCTTCAGATCTTGCTCCAGTACAAAGCAAGGTACGTAAAACTCTGAAGTGTCTTCCTAATATTTTATCTGTAAGTTCAACCTTGACCAAGGTGTAAAACTGTCTGAGAAACTGCAGAAGAAGGCTGTAGCATTCCGCTCTTTCTTATCGTCTATACCTTATCATAATTTAGCATAAATCACTTCTCCACTTATTCATGAAAATCAAGACAGACTTTTTATTCATTTTAGTTAAAATCGCTTGTCCAGTACAGTGTGATCATGTGCTGGTGAGATTCTTTACGCTGCAAATTGGAATAGCGGGATTGACTTTGGTGGAATTCCACTCCTTTATTCCAGCTGGAGGTACAGGCCACACTCTTTATCTGTGCAATAGAAATTTTGAGCAAAATCCATAGCATTTTGTCCATTTTAACTATTAAAATGGCATGTGAGTTAAGTAACTTCTGTAATCATTGTGGAGGAATAAACACCTTTAGAAGGTGATTTAGATGGCTGTCACATCAGTCTTGTGAGTCATTCTCTTTATTGAGCGTAAAGGTAACCCAGGGCAGCTAGTTTAGAATAAGACATCTGACATTTAGTTGTCTAAATTTGAGGAAGGTCAATAAAAGTCTTAATAATTCACAAAAAAGAAAGTTTAAAAATAAAAAATGGCAGTGATTACTTGTGCGAGCTTGTGCGCCGCTACAGTGCAGTATTTGCTATAGTCACTTTCAGGGTTAAGAAAATAGGAAAATAGGACAACAAATGACAAGATGAAAATATTTGTAATATTTTAAAGTTGTCTTAAGATAACTGTATTGTCTGCTGTATTCACATTTACTTTACAGATAAGGAATAATCCACAGTTGTTTAGGGCCTGACTGATTCTGATATTCTTGTGGAAATTATTGTAGAAATGGTAGAAATTTGTCCTCCTGATAATTATAGACACCCATATTTTTCCAGGTGTTTTCCTATAATTAAGTTATACCCAGTATACATCTGTTTCTCTGAGTCACTATGGCATTTTTTTCCATATTTGGCTGATGCTGTGGAATTTTAAAATGTTTGTATCTTCCCTGAGGCAGACAGTGACCACCTACTTAAATGTCGTTGAAAGCTCTAGTGGTCTTCACCTTGTCTTGGGTATTCTGTGTCCTCTTACGTTCATAAAGATGCCACTTACTGTGGCTAGAAAAATTAACAAAAATTAATTAGCCACTGTACATTTTCTCATCTAAGTCATGGAGACGTTGGGATTGAAATGTGGACCCGATTTGAATGTTATTTTCATTACAAGGGGATGTATTTTAGGTATTGCAAGAAATTGCCATTATTGTACCTTCTTTACATTTATTATATCACCTATTTTTTGTAAGTTTTCCAGGGTCAAGCAGAACAAGGTTATAATTTCCTTTAGCTGGCTTCATTTTGTGGTCTTTATAATAAAGGTCAACTTCTCTGGGTCTGCTTTGGTTTTAAACTTTGTGAAGACAAAGACACTTGAATCTTGTCTAGTGTTTTAAACTGGAGAGTGAGTTCTGGTTTTGCTACCTCCTATATAAAAATCTAAGTCCCTTTTCTTCTGTATTTTTTCAGTGAGGGTAAAAGATATACTTGAAGATACTTGGTGGCGCTTCTTACGTTTTCCATATTTCTAAGTATCTTGGAATGAATTAATATGATTTTTTTTTTCCAATTTTGTCATGCCCATATAGTTTTCCCAGGTCTATATGAGAGGTTACTCTACGCTCAGTAGTTGTCTGAAGAGAGTCTACGAATTTCCTTTTCATGACCCATAGAACAGCAGCTCAGCAGAGGTTCATATTGATGCCATCTTCATTCTTCTCCTGAGAGTGGTGGGTGGGAAAACAGCGTTTTGGTGAAATAGGATATATTCTTCAGGAACATCTTGAGAGTTTAGGTGCCTAACAGCCGTATACAGTGCCATCTTAGACATCCTAGGCTGAAGCCAGATGGAGGCATCTGAAAAGGTGTTGGGCATTTGGAATTGCTTTCTTTTTCATCATTTTACCGATGAAGACTTGAGAAGATTCTTCTTCTGTCCAGTATTTGATTCCCAAAGTCAGATTACGTAATGCAAAGGACCGTGGCCCTACAAATAATGTAATCTGTCTCCTGAGTAATGACAAGAGAACTCGTGAGTATAGGATCAAGATCCCTTGTGACATGTCCTCTTAGTCTTACATTTTGGCATCTTAACACTGGTCTTAACACTTTTGTTCAGAGCAGTGCATTGATTTGCATATCTCCAGGTCTTTTTTCTTTTTCTCTTGAACCTGTCTTGTTTTCTCTAAATTCTGCTCTGTCTCCATCCTCCCCCCCCCCCCTTTTTTTTTTTTTTTTCAGGGATTCAGTACAACAAGTCTTTTTTGAAAAAAAGAATTTATTTCTCAGTGAAGGCCAGTGGTTTATCAAGGTATCCTGTTACTACCAATTCCACATGAAGAGTTAAGGTTTAAGTTTGATCCTGTAATTCAGAAATCTCAAAAGGTAGATAAAGGCTGTTTGAGTTCACTGGGCTGGCTTTAGGACTACTGCATTCTGAAGCCATTCTTTGCCAGAGATGTTTGTGGTTCCAGGGCAATTAATGGTGTAGTATATGAGAGCACAAAAAGAAAATAGAGCTTGAAATGTACATGTTAGCATGTGTGGGAATAAGGATCATTGTGGCACCGGAAACTTGAAATAATGTAGAATAGCATGGTGTTGCGGAAGAGTGGTGGACTCTGATTTCCCCCAGGTAACCTGATTTAGCCAGGGCACTGAGTACTTCTTAGAGCAGAGAAGCCTAAAATTAGATACGAAGCGGTGTTTGTCTTTCCACTTCGGTAAGATGGAATCTGGAGGGCAGCAAGACCTATTAGATGACCACTTCTGATCAATGTGACTGCTGATTTGCTTAGGGAAGTTATCTGGCTGACACAGATGAGTGTCTTAGTGTCATCTTGTTACCTAAATTCTTATTCTTGCTGACCTCTTCAGCCTATGTAAAAGTCTTGGTTTGTCTGAAGTTACAACCTCTGTAGTATCGAATGTTATGTTTTTAAAAACAGTAAGGATACAGCAGCATTTGTAAGACACTGCCCTGCGTGCTTTTAACAACTTGTTAAGGAAGCATAATAATAAGAGAGAAATTAGAAAATACTCATGAAACTGGGATGTCCTATTTACCTTATTCCTTATTTACGGCGAGATTGGATGGCACACCTGTGGAGACTTTCCAAGTTTGCTTTTTTCACAGATGTCCATTGCTGTAAGGAAGGCAGTTAGGACAGAGAGATGTTTGAGACACTTCAGGGAGATGCTTGTGAGGAGGTCCACAACGTAGGAGGTAATCAGATCCCAAGGAGAGTGTCTCTTTGATACGGAGATAATAAATTTACTGAATTCGAAAGGAAACGAAGGTCTGAAGAGAGGTTTGTTTTGACTTCACTAACCTATAATGAGAAGATAGATAGCTGCCATGCAGATCCTTCAGGAAGCTATTAGTAAACTCTTGATTTAATACACAGAAGCTATCTAAGATTACATTATCCTTATGTAAGACAGAGCAGGCCCGCCACAAGCAGTTAAAAAAGTAAATTGGTTCCCTGACTTTTTGAAATGTTTCAGGATGTAGTTCTTCATGAAGAACAGTGTGAGTGGCATGGGAGCAGATGTGATTTATATTTAGTCAGTAGGTTATCTCTGTTCCATACTGTGAATTATGTATTTCTGCTGAGATGTGAGATCTGGAGTTGTGTATGTGATGCCTCTCTGGACAGGTGCAGAAGGTGGGGAGTCCATACTAGCAAGCTGTTATTTGGGCTATTAATATATTTTAATATGACTTTAATTTAATCTTCCATATAAATTAGCATTAGAAGAATCAGAGGCATACAGGAAACATTGTCTTTGATCTGCTAGATTACATCAAATTGGATTATCTCTTTGACCGTCTTCTTAGATAATGCACTTAACAGTTCTTGCTTTTTTTCCCGATACGTAACAAGGATTTAGTCCCAATTCCCCATCTGCAGAATGCTAACTTTGGGTTTCAGCACGCATAGGTTACCATTTGTATTGATTTTACAGAGCAAGCCATGTCCCTCTGACATCTCAGCACAACACCAAACGCGCAGTGGAAGGGTGCTTACACGAGATGAAAGGCTTCTGTGTAGGTTTTGGTTTGGATGCCTCCCAGCTGTGTTTTTTCCAGTCCTACAGACAGGAATAAGGTCTAGTTTGCTTGTTCATCTAATAGCCAAGTAAAAACAATGAAGCCTTTGGGGTCCTTACTTCTCCACAGATAGCTCAGTGATACGATGTTTTCAGTTTTGTTTTCTACAGACAGTGATTTTGATAATACGGATTCCAGCCCAGATTAAAACACCTGCAGAAGCTGAGGAGAGGACACACTGAGAGAAAATGTTTATGTTCAGGAGAAGCATATTCAGAAAAATCTTAACAGTTTCTTTGTACTATATTGATAGTTAACTCAGTTGAACATTACAGGATGGAAAGTTTTGCACTGAAGTAGGCAGTATCCACTCATAAAAGCTTCAAGAGGTTTATGGCCGCATCAAAGGCTTGTTTTGGGCAGTTTTCCCATTTTCAAAGTACAGCATGGTGTTAGCCCTTGAGTTTATATTGTAATCTGTTCCTCGTTGGAGAGTGTTGCGTTGTTCTCTCCTTAGCTGTGAACTGCTTGTTCATTGTCTGCCTAGGAGAGCCCTACTTTCTCATCTCCATAGGTGAGAAGGCAAGGAGGATTTCAAAGAAGAAAGCGAGGACCTCTTCTTTAGTAGTAACTATTATTTTAAGGCTTGCTACTTTCACTGACATTAGTCACTCTGCCTTGGAGTACTAGATCATGTCAAGTATCTGCAGTTTGGAAGGTGGAATAGAGGGGGTGATAGGTGGATGCTGTTGGTTATGTGCTGGTGTGTTGTTTTTACACGGAGATAACAAGAGCATCTTAAACAAATCTCCCCAGTACCCTGGGCTGTGATGTGTGTAGTTCTGAGATTGAAACAGCCACTTCAACCTTGGTTATGAAAGTCATAGCAAGCTAAACTTCGTGGCTACAGCCAGCTGAGATTCCAGAGAAGAGCCAGTGATGATAGAGGAGCTGCCTTTTGAGGGCGTATATTTTTTCAGCGCCTGGATGGTTGTGATGCTTCGGAATCAGAAAGCAGAGATGAGATCATTAGCGAGGCACAGGCGAGTGCCATGCTGAACGTGCTGCCAGCAGCAGCGTGTTACTCCAAGCGCTCTGCTGTTTTAAAAGAAAACCAATGCTGTTTGCAAATAAAACCAACGCTGACTTATATCTGCAGTTACACAGAGAGCAGCACTTTTGACTTTGCCCATAGCTTTACCCAGTGAGTGAGAACGTTGTAAGAGTAATCCTGTATGTCTCACCTAATGCTAACATACCTGGCTTTGGCACTGTCCAAGGAATTAACCCATGGGCACTTGATAGCAAGCTGACAACCCACCCTTATAATCTATAGATAAGAGGTTTATGGTCCCCAGAAGACATGAAATGACATCTATATTCCTTCCTATTAGTTGTGCACACTTGCAATACATTTTAAGCACTTGCTTTGTTCTGATGCTGTTGCACTTGTGGCTCTTGTTTTTTTGTGCACCCAGTATAGTAACTTTTTATAAATGAGCTTATGTAATGTCTGTTGTATTTCTTTGGGTTTTTTTTTTCTTTTTTTTTCCACTATGATTAAACTCATAAACTCATAACATTGGTGTAAATTTACATTTAAGATACATTGTGCTATTGTAGTAAGATACATTATCCCGATGTTTTTCCTTTTGTATGGATCCACGCTGTACAACATAATTCCTTTTTTCTATTATAACACTTTTTTTTCTGTGTAAATTCATCTGAAAGGGAAATGTTAAAAGCCAATATATTTGTAGTGAATGAACCAGTTTTAGCAGAGAGAGCAATGTGATTCCCTGCAATACCGTCTCACTGTCTCTTCTTTAAAATTGCTGTGTTGCGGGAGGCTATTGTGGTACTTACTTTTATAGTTGGGAAACATTTTTCTTGTTATTTAATTCAGATGCTGACATAATGAGTGCTGTGCTGTAATGAATATTTGATGTGTTTATGCTAATGTAAATGCCCAACTATCTTGCCAGTTCTATTCAACCTTCAAACTTTTTTAGACAACAATTTTGAGAGTGATGCAGTTTGTCTGCCCAATGCATTCTGATGAAAAGTGGGGATATTTTTATGGACACCCAGTTAATGACTCCTAGAATTCTTTTTTTTTTTTTTGTGTGTGGTCTTTGCTGTTATTCAGTGAGATTTTAACTTGAAATAGTCTCTTTAGACTCTCATGAGAGAATTGGGGCAGGATCAGTGTCTGCAGCGTGGGTATGTAGGACTCATTACTCCCGTTTTCCTCCAGTCAGCAGACAGAGGCAGGCACTTTGAGGCAAATTTGTTCATTATATAATACAATGCTTTTGGAGCCTCAGGTGGAATAGTTTCTAGTAAAACTCAGTATCTTCTAATGAATTTTGCTTGTAGAAGTGCTGAATTATGGCTGAGGTGCTCATAAGCACTGAGTTTGTAAATCAAAGGCTTTCTTTAGCTCTCTTCACCTGGAGCTGGTAAATGTTCTTTAGAATTTACTAGTGGTATGCAGAATAGTTTATAGGCACATAATTACATCTAGCCCTTTGTGTGTGTGTCCTCTGGGTGATGCCATCAAGTTGCTCTGTCCCACAGGACACATTTTAGAAGAGGATCTGTACGAGTTGATGTGGCACATTTTCTCTGTCATTTGCCCCGTGGTTCTAGCAGTAGGGTACAATATGGAGTAATGCACGTTGTAAGATTTTGGCACTGCGTTTCAAGAAAAATACAGTCCAATTGGAAATAGTCCAGAGGACAGCAATGACAGTGATCAGAGGTCTAGAAAATATAATCAGTGAGAAAGCAAATTGGAGTCGTTTAGCCTAAGGAAGAGAAGATTGAAGGAGAATGTGATAAAACTATTCAGCTGTGTAAAAGGCTGCTGTAAATCAGGAGGTCGTAATCTGTTCTTCATGCCTGTGGTGGCTCAAACAAGGCATAGTGGGTTTAAACTGTGTCAGATTCAGGTTAGATATTAGGGAAGAAATTCTAAAGATACAGGTAGAGTGGTACCGGAAGAGATGATCTCTAGGTCTTTGGAGCATCCAACCGTACCAATCTTTAAAATCAGATTGAACAAACAGCTGTCAGAGATGACAACAGATAATCCTACCTTGAGACAGGCTGATGGACTACATTTTTTCTCCAGGACCTCCAAAACTGGGTATTTTTTCTGATTATTGATACAATACATGAAAAAAGGGAGAGAAAATGACCCAAGCAGAAGGATGATGCCTTAACAAAACATAGTAATATTTCTAAAACTACATTCCATCAGCTGGACTCACTCCCAGTTTGTTCTTCTTCCAGAATCGATCCATTTGCTGAGGAAGGCTAACAACATTTGAGTAACACCAGGGTCTGCTAACAGTAAATACGGGTGGTAGTGACTGGTAAGGGTTGCTGAATCCTGTAGTGTGATGGAGGTGAGGCTGGAGCCGCTCCATGCCCCGAGGTCCACCCAGCAGTGAGGGTGATCCATGGAAGATCTTGCTTGATATTTTAATTGTTATCTCGATTTTCTTAATTTTCTTCTTATAGTTTTGAGGCAATTCTGTAACAGAAAGGAGAGATGTGTTGAGTATTCAACCCGGGCACCCAGTTGTGTCGAAGAACGGCATCTCTGGATTTTATGGTCTCGTAGTGCAAGGAAGTTCATGATACTCTGGCCAGTCGTTCCCTTGTGAACTTTCAGCCCGTTTTCTTACTCTTAATTTTTTGTTTTAAAAAAAGGAAAGTGTTTCTTCTGCTCTCTGTTACCCTTTTTGTAGATGAAACTTGTGCGTTCTGTGCGTGGCTGCCATACTCACTGTTATTATTATCATCACAGTCTCAGTGGTCCTGACTGGGTGTTACCTGCTTTTGAGCTGTATGTTAGAAGTGGTGTATTTTGCATGTGGTATTTTCCCTCAGCTGTTTCACTGTCTGGGATCAGGGCGCAATCCCACTGGCAGGAATTATGCATGATATTACCGAAAAACATTACAACTGACCGTGTTTTGTAATGAAAGGGCACAGTACTGTGCCCTGGAGTGACCAGGCTTATATTTGCTTTGTGGATTCCTTTATAAGGAGCTCATTGAAACAAATCTTCTGGGTATTCAGCAGCCAAATGTAGTTTTAAAATGAAAAAAAATGTTTTAACATAATCAGATAGTGAAAAAAAATAATCAGAGAAAGTGACAAAAATCGTGTGAAGAAAAGAAGGAAAGAAAGGAGGGGATAAGAACAAAATTTTTTTAGATGAGGTCTTCCTAGAAGTGCCCACATACCTGTTTTCTGTGTTCACATTTCTTTTGCTGTTAGGAACAGAAATCTGTTGGTTACAAAAAGTTCTTTTACTACTGCAGCATTGATTTCCTTTGCCCTATATGCTTGTGTAGTAAATGAGCAACCTCTTACGCTCACAGGGAAAGGAGGGTATTTTATCTTTGTCCTGTATTGCTGTGGTATGAGGGAATATAGCCAATTAAAATAATTCAATTTAGGACAACATATTAAGGGTCAGTAATCCTATTGTTTTACTATTGCATGTCAGCTAAAGTTATTTGCGCCCTTTACTTGGTTTTTTTTAGCATATTTGGAGTTTTCTTTATCTTCAATATAATATTTTTTGTTAGCTTGCTTTTGGATAATTGTAAAATCCTTATATGCAGTTTTTGATTCTTGACTGATGTGTGTTATTAAACTTAGCTTTCACATAGGAGATTTTATTGAAAGATAAGAGGGGTGTGTATGTACCTATACAATTGTATATATATGTGTGGGGGTGTGTGTGGTGAAAGTAAAACTTTATGCTTAAATGCTTCTCTGAGATAATTAAAACATTTTTTTTTTTCATTATAATCAGAGATCATAAATCTTGTTTAAAGATTTTTTTTTTTGGGGTGGTAAATTTTTCCAGTATTCAACTTAGTTTGTACTTGCTTAAATTTGAGTTTCTGAGTGGCATTTAGATCAAAGGCTCCGTAATTGTTTTATTGTAAATCATTATCATTTCATTTGTAGGAGTTAAAATAAGACAAATGAATGTGGAAAGTCCTTGCCTACCTACCCTCTGGTAATGCATTTCCTTTTTATTGCCTGTGTTGGGAGTTGGAGTTTCTTATGTTGCCTTAATTTCACTGTTTTTTCTTAATAAGTCACTTCTCTTTTATGTATAGAAAGTTTATAGATTTAGTTAGCTAATGCAGTTATTGGTTTTAAAATGTGCCTTTGGGCTTCAAGTGGTCTTTTGTGTCATGTTATGTATGCAAGTGATGGGCATACTGAATGCTTAACTTGCCTTTCAGAAGGACATGTGAAAATAAAATGTGATATTTGCATATCTTTCAGGATGAGACCAGAAAGTCTTAGGAGGCACAAAGTCAAAATACCTGATGGAAAATGTTGAGTGCACTTCCTATCATCCTAAAGGCTGATGAACTGAAAAGCAGAACCTTGATTTGTGTACAGGTTAGCTCCTTCTATTACCTGGAAGGGGACCAACACGGTTTCTTTTAGTTGGGTTTTCTGCTGAAGTCCTGACGTTTTCTCCTGCCTTTTTCTGTCTCCATGAGCTTGGTGTTTAGGATCCCTCAGTTGGAGGCTTCTGCCTGTAGTTCTTTTGTCCTGTTCTTCAGCCCGTGTCATACCCCCCAAACACCTGCTTCTCACACCTCTTGTCCTTCTCCCTCAGGGTCCTCTGAGGTGCCAGCAGCATGAAAAGTTGCTTCCTGTGACTGGGAAGCGGCGAGGCTTCACTAGGAAGCTCACTGCTACCATTCCACTCGCATCTTTCCCTTTTCAGAAACATTTACGTTACTCCCGTACGGATCCGCTGTCTCGGTGCCGCATGCTGTGGCATCAGGAGCAAAACCAAGCGCTGATGGTGCCAACAGTATGAAATACAATAAGCAGTCACGGATTGATGTCTAAACATTTTAAATTACTTTTATTTGCTCTTTCTTTGTTTAAATACTAAAAGGAAATCTGTCCCCTACAAAAACGGTATCTAACTACTGCTGGGAGTTTTTATTAAATTTCCGCTTTATTTAATCGCCTCACTTTTTTAATTTTACTTGCTTCATTTTTAATGGTCATAATAATGGAGGTGATAATGTTTGTTTATTATCACAGTACCATTCTCCCTTGCACTGTAACTGAAGTCAGTAGACCTTTGTTTAGTAGCCTCAACATCTGAGTTAATATTTCTCTTGCTTTCCTTTTTATCGAAAATTTATGCCTCCAAACATTCTGTTCTTTATACACCGCAAATAAATTTGTGTCTCCCATTACTGTTGCTGAGTGCTGAGCACTCCAGAGAACGGGATACTAGATAACCCTAGGCACTCATGCACTCATCTGTTTTGTGAGCACAGTCCAAACTTGCCATACCCCAAAGAGAACCCACGCAGATCTTACAATTCACTGAAGAACTGAGAAATTTAACCCAGTGAAAGAAAGTGTTGCCACCTTCTCATGCAACACAGGGTCCACTGAGAAAGAGCACTTCCTATATTTTAAAAATTTTAGACCCTGGCTCGTCACTGAGCATTAAATGACACAAAAAGATATTTTTTCCTCACTCCCGTAAGTGCTTGGAAGAGGACTACAAACTTCTTTGGGAAAGTTGCAGAGCTGATGATACACCTGAAAATTATGGTTTTTTGGTGGATCACCTATGACAGCCTGCAATTACTAGCTTGGGAGCCACAGTTTGGGAACACTTAGAGTAATATCCTTGTCCAGCAAAGTCCAATAACCCAGTGTAATGGTACAGTGACTTTAATATTGATGAATAGGCTCCCTACAGTATCCTTTAAATAGTTTCATTAGTAATCTAAGAATACTGCTTAGCAGTTTTAGATAAAATGGGCTTTATATAAAATTGAAGAGGCCCAGGGAAAATGTTCTGAATTGTTAACTCTGTTTTGGCTGAGTCTAAACTTGCGTGTCACAAGTCATAGCGGGACTTGGATGTAATAGTGGGAGTTGAACCTTTGCTGTCTACACGCAGCTTCTTGTTTCCTTCTGTCTGTGTTACACAAAACTTGGACTTTTATTTTCTTTACAGTAAGTGAAATTAAAATCTTCTCCCCTTCACACCTCAGGAAGGCCACTTTTCCCTTTTTGTCAACTTACTGCAGATTCCTAAGTCTCAGTATTTTTAAATGGATGATTACAGATATTTTATGTCGTTCAAATATTTTGAAATCAAGCTGTAGTTTTGCCACTGGTGCTATCAGTTATTTCGAAAAGATATTCATGAAGCAGTTGGAACCCAGCGAGTTCCATGCCATAGGTAGCAGGAACACGCTTTCAGGGCTTTCCAGATTTAATTTCTGCAGCATGGCCAAATATTTCAAGCACATATGTTGAACCTGGCTTTCAAAAGCTGTTTTTAGGCTTTGGTTTTACTGGAAGGTGTAAGAGACTGGTCCTCTGGAAAATCAGGCTCCTCTAATTATGTAGGTAACATATTTTAAAATGTTAGATTCTGTCTATGAATCATTCTCTTCCATTATTAGAGATGACATTTTCATTTAATTTCCCAGTGGGATTCCATTTAATGTTTTCAAAACAATGTCACTTGAAATCATATTTGTTTTGGTTGTTTGCCTTTATAAAGAAATTTTTATCAGAGGAATTGCAAAGTTTTTAAAATGGAAGAAAGAAGAGCTTTTAGAGATGAAATATCTGTAAAAGTTCCACTTGTTATTTTCTTTTACATCCAATGCCTTGAATAGATGTCAAACCTGTGAGGCAGCCGTGGCGCATCTAAGTATAATTTCAGAAACAAAGGATTCTGCTGAATTTTCTTATTTCGATCATGTTCTTATTCAGTGAATCATACATATTTAGTGCTACTGTGAATGAAGCTAATACTTTGGTTTTAATTTACAGATGAAGCACTTAGTCTGTCCTTGGAGTATTTGTATTGTTTTGCCAGGAATGATTTTTTTAGCAGGTATATTGAATTTTTGTTACATTACTGGCTATGATGCAATATACCAGTCTGTTCTAGATATGTCTGTTCTAAATAAAAAGAATGTCAAGAGTGATTTTTGGCCCTGAGACCAGGTGGCACGGACCGGCCACGGCGTGAATTCAGGCACTGAGATGACGCTCCTGTTTTCTCCAAATGTCCTGTTTTTTCAGAGGTGACAAAGGCTGGATGTGGCTTAAAGTTTTACCAGCTGTCACTAATAAGATTCTTCAGGATATTGAGTCTTTGCCTTGTTTTGGGTTTGGCGAAATGTGGTGTGTTAATAATATAGTATAATGTGAAATTTAAGTGTGTTAGGAAAAATTCTAGATGAAAGAAAAAGTGCTTATGTGTTTGGGAGAGTGTGAAAAGGGAGAAAACTAGCAGCAGGGGGAAACGATGTGTGAAGAATAAGAGAGATGTAAAATCTTAGTATGCTGCTTATTAATAGGATTTATTGCTGTTATTTATAATAGAATCATAGAATGATTTGGATTGAAAGGGAGCTTAAAGATCGCCTAGTTCCAGCCTCCAGCCCTGATGGAAACTGTCTTTGACATTCCTTACCTGATACATTTTTAGGAAATTAGAAGAACATATTGAACGTGTGGTACCTTCTACGTGTCCCCTTTCTCTTCCGATTTTTTTACTTGTTAGGTTTTAAACATTTATGGGGAAAAACCATTTTAAAAGGGCATGTAACACAAAGGTAATAATCACAGTGCCATGCTGTTTTATGGGGCAATAATCCAGTTGCCTCGTTTGAAAAAACTACTCGGCCTTCATTCTCCTAGGCTTTACCTTGGGGAATGGGGCTGGATTATTGCCTTGTAAAACAGTGCTGCGTTCCTGTTGTTGATTAATTATGAATCTTGGCCTATCACTAGTCATGGAGTTCTTTCTGTCTTACAGCATTCCTGTTCCTTTCCTTCATGGCTTTGTCCTGCATTCAGAGAATTCACAAATAAAAAAAGCTGAGTTCCGCCTGATTTGTGACACTCTAACGTTAATCTCCATTCTGGGAGTTTCTGTATAAGCATGTTAGACATTTATTTTCTTCAAATGAAGGTGAATCACAGCACCCTCCATGTGAACAGCTTCTGAGTGGGATTCTGCCTGCCTAAATGTCACTGAAGTCTTTCAGTCTTAGATAACGGTGGTGACTTTAGTGCTGTTGAGGATCCCCTGCCTCCCCATGGGAGTCTATTAATCTTTAGATCACATATCTGCTTATTTTGGGCAACCACTGGGATGTGTAAGCCAGTAGTAAGTAGATGTTAGCAAGGAACTTGAGTAATACTGCCCAAATTAATTTTAAGAAGGTTGGGATCTCCTTAGGTTTGAACTGGGAATGTGGGCTACTACCTCACAGTGCCACCATCAAGATATTGTCATTGTTAGCTATATACTGGTCCCCTTGCCTGTTGGAAACTGATCTGTTGGGCTCTTCCAGATCATTTGTTAGTCTTTTTCCACTTCCTGAGACTTTGTGGGAATGGGAAGGAACAGTCCAGACATACCTGAAAAAGCATTCTTGCCAGACACAGCCAAGATCATATGGGTGCTGGCAGGACATTTTCTGAAATGCGGATAATCTAGCAGGACAGTTCGGAAATATTGCCAAATAGAGTTACAAATTGACAGACACTGCCCAAATCAGATCGTAGGATTTGTACCATCATCTGTAATCTGTGTACTGAAGAAGAGTCCGAATAGTATTTTTATAAATTACATCTTTTTTGGGGGGGAGAGTGACCTACATATATTGACAAGTTTCCTCAGAGTACAGTTAGTGAGTGAGTGTCTTCTGATGTAGCATTTATGATTTGTGCTTGGCAAAATGGCCATGACCATTCCTTATTTATTTAGGCATCAACTTGGATGCAATGGTCTATATACTTTAAAATCATTTGGAAGTTGAACCTGATGTTGCGTGTGACCGCCAGCTTTCTAAGTAGTTTTTGATACGGTGGACTTATCACACATCCAACTCAGTCATCAGAGATGACTATCAATTGTTTGTTTTATGAACAGCAAAACAGTAACGAGGAAAAGTTTGATTGCATGTAAAGAAAAAAATTCTTCATAGTGTAAGTGTGAACCACCATCCTTAGAGGTTTTGAAAACTGAACTGGATGTGACCCTGAGCAGTCTGTTTTAACTTTGAATTTGTTGTGCTTTGAGCAGGTGTTGAGGCTTCAGACCTCCAATGGTCCTTCCAGGCTACTCTTTCTGTGATTAAACTAGGAGGTGCTGTCTTTGTGTTACTATTACAAACTGCCCAGGAAGCCATGGATTCAAGAGTGCTTCTTCTGTCTCCGACAGCTTTTTTGGGTTCTCCCTAGGCTTGCGGGAGCCACACTCTCTTCTCATACTCCTGCTTTAGTAGTTCATAAACTGTTCAGCTAGATGGAGAAATTTCTATGTTACTTTCTGGACATGTTGGAGAATACATCCTGGCGGACTGGTTACTGCACAAGGGTTCTACTCCTTCAGTTTTAGGTACACCACCAGAAGTTGGTGGAATAGCTTCATGGTAGTCATCTGCATTCTAAACCCATATCACCAGTAAGGGTAGAGTTAGAGTAAGTAATGTGGAAGATATTTACAAGCTTTTCAAATACTTGATATGGAGGAGATCAACCCATGCTTGGTTGACCCGTCCCAGAATCACACCTGAAATACATTTTGACATCTGTAACAGGCTGCATTTTCACAGTAAACGGAATGGTTTTCTGGTCTTGAGTCACTCTGACCACATCCACACTATTAATCTCTTTCACCTGACAGAACACTATAGCAACATTCAAAATGTCTTTTGAAAGAGTTCCTGGTCCATACTGACACTAACTCAGTAGGTAAATACACCCGCCAGTCTGCAGGGCCGGGGTCTTGGATGTAGTGCATACACTACATCCTGTTTAAATTTGCTTAAATTAGAATTTTCCCTTCCCCTTCCTCTTCCCCTTCCTCTTCCCCTTCCTCTTCCCCTTCCTCTTCCCCTTCCTCTTCCCCTTCCTCTTCCCCTTCCTCTTCCCCTTCCTCTTCCCCTTCCTTTTCCCCTCCCCCTTCCCCTCCCCCTTCCCCTCCCCCTTCCCCTCCCCCTTCCCCTCCCCCTTCCCCTCCCCCTTCCCCTCCCCCTTCCCCTTCCCCTTCCCCTTCCCCTTTCCCTTCTTAGCTTCATGATTTCTTGTTTGTTGTTTGTCTAGGAGGCAATTTCTGCTT